>NC_056741.1:748771314-748972708 GCF_019279795.1 Protopterus annectens
AAACCTAGTTTGATTTTGCTTAACTGTTTTATGTGGGAGGCAGAAAATGGTTTTAGGGTAAAGGTAGTGGTACTGTCATTTCTAGGGGTTGGGGGGTTCAGAGGTTATAGGAACAGAACCCTTTGTAAGAGCAGCTATGCTTTCTGTAAGGTATGAAATTAAACTCACTAGTAGTCTGTAGTAGGGTGTTATTCTAAGAGGACTTAAGAATACTGTTTGTTCCTGGATGAAGTATTACTTTTACTGTAGACCAAAAATTCTTGGGATTGTACCTATTGTCATTTTGTAGGTTACTGTAGTATTGTTTTTTGTTTGGTCTGAAATGACATTGTTGTGAGTTTATGGCATTCTTTGAAACATGAGCTTAGGGAGTTTTGAGTGCTTGCTATGCCTTCCAGGTCTTATCCATGTTATGCATGAGAATTCTACTAATATTGGAAAACCAAGGATGATAGCAGAGTTTAATTATGTGCATGAGAATTCTACTAATACTGGAAAACCAAGGATGATAGCTGAGTTTTATTCTTTGCATGAGAATTCTACTAATTCTGGAAAACCAAGGAGGAAAGCTGAGTTTTATTCTTTGCATGAGAATTCTACTAATACTGGAAAACCAAGGAGGATAGCCGAGTTTTATTCTTTGCATGACAATTCTACTAATACTGGAAAACCAAGGGGGATAGCTTTATTATTTCTCTCCTAGAAGGTGCCAAACTGTCAAGGATGCTCAAGAACACTCTATTAAATTTACAAATTGCTTCATCCAATGGAAGTATCCTTAGCATGAACCAGTTAATGGAACTTATGATAGCTATAAAAGTATTAAGGTTTAAATTTGAGAAATTAAGCATCATTTTGTATCAGCCTGATAAGTCATAAGTCTATCATTCCATGTTGGAAGGTGATCACTAAATGAATATGAAAGGACTATTGAAGAGGTGAATTTGGCTGGGTTAGAGCCATTATCCACTCCAGAATAATGGCATTGTTATTAGCTTTGCCATAGAGTGTGTGGGGGTGGAAGTTGTGTAAGGCCAAACAGACTGATACTAAAAGTTGGATCATAGGTTCATAGGTGGTTACTAGTCTACTGACTCAAAGGTCTTTATAAGCCTAGCCATGTGTGCCCAATATAATACTAGAGAACCCCGATATAAAGGATCTTGCCTAAACTTGAGATCTTAGTACGCAACGACTGCCCATATCTAGAAGGGTCATAGGTAAAATTCCCAGCAGGAATTGATGATCCCCATCCAGTCATTCAGGCTATGGTTAAACAGGGTCATAGAGGTTCTGCTTGATGTGAATTAGTAGTCTATTTCAGAGGAGTGGAAATCTCTGAGAGACAAGTGTCTCTCCAGCAGGTCCTATTTATGTCAGAGGCCAGGTTAAGATCCCTGGAGCGGGAGACCCCTGTCCCATTCGCCTTGGGGATGTGCAGCATTTCCATTAGGTTTGGATCTGAGATTGCTCTGTATGCCAGGCACAATTCTCTTCTAAGTAGTCTGTATGCCATTGAGTACAGTGACAGTGACTTCAGTCTGTCGGTGTATGACATTTGCTGTTGTCCCTGAATTTTCTTTGTTAGAAATCTCTGAGGTGTCTCAAGTTGCTACAAGTGCCTTGTAAGGTACATACCAAAAGGAGCATTGTACTCAATTATTGGCCTGATGGGGCCTGAGTACAGAGGAGTTATGACCCGTTTCGCTCTTGAGGCAATGCTCTGCTAATGAGGTGTGACATAGAAATCCTTCCTTACCACAGTAGACACATGGTGGTCAAAGTTTAGGCTAGTCACCTTGCATTCCAAAGACTTTCAATAATCAGTTGTTAGTGTATTATTATTTATATGACAGTCTGCAGGGATACTGTTTTTACTGAAGTGGATGACAATGCATTTTTAGCACTGAGTTCGAGTCCATGGCTTTGGCACCAATCACCGGTTTGTATCAACTCCCTCCTGATATATAATGACATTGTTTGGGGATTCAATGATTGCACCTAATTTGCAGTAGTCAGCAAACTTAGTCAGCTATAGCCCCTCTGTTTTGGTCTGAACTTCTGAGAAGTATATTCCAAACAAACAGGTATCAGCACTGCACCCCACTGGTGACAGGCCTGCTGGTTCAGGTAAAGTCCCCAACTCTGAGTGTGATCTGTTGGTGAGCCAGTTAGCAACCCACCTGACGACATTAAGGGCTGATACGCAACTTGAGAGAGTTTATCAATTATGCCCGAATCTGGGATTGTGTCGAAGGCCTTGGCTAAGTCAAAGTAGGCTGTATGTACAGATTTGCCTTTGTCTATGGCTCTGGTGATGTTTTCGAAGAAGTTCACCAGGCATGACATGCCTTTGACAAAACCAAATTGTGTCGGATCAAGGGTTTGGAGATCACCTATATCCTTATTTATAAGGTTCATGATTATTTGTTCCATGGCCTTACAGAAAAGGATGGTTAAGCTTATACGTCTGCAATTCCCACGGTCTGTTGATGTACGGTGGATGACTGCTGCTATTTTCCATTCAGCAGGGATAAAACCAGTACTCAGGCTGTGGTTGAACAGAGTACCTAATGGCATTGCTAACTCATGTTTTAGAGCATTTAAAACACAACCTGGGATGCCATCCAGTCCCACAGAGGCTGTGCTTTTGGCCTTGGAAACAGCATTAATGACTTACTCATTGGAGATGCAAGATGGGGGAGATGTGGAGGGAATGCTTTGTGCTATGTTTGGAGGGGATAGGAGAAAAATTTTTGCCAAACAGGTTAGCCATTTTCACAGGATCAGTGTGTGCGATGTCATCCACAGCTAGTTCAGCACACGTCTGGGTCCTACCTTTTAGCTTACAGATATAGCTGAAGAATGGCTTATGGTTATCTTTAGCTATGCCTGCTAAATGTTTTTCAAAGTTGCCCTTAGAGAATTTTACAGGTTGTCTTATTTGTTTGTTAAAGCAGAGGAAGGTGTTCTTCCAGTGCTGGGACCTCTCTTTTTTGTTCTTAGACAATAACTTCTTCCTCTTGTTGTATAACTTACTAATGCTAGATTCCACCAGGGAGGCTTGTTTTTTTTGGGGTGGGATCTTGTTTTGATCCCACCACATACAGCTGTGCCAATACATCTATACAAGTGTTTGTACAGGGCATTTGTTTTTCCTTTGTATAGTTGTCAATGCCCATCTGTAGGAACAGGAGCTTGGGAGTTATTTATGCCATCCCTTAGGAGGTTATAATTAGCTTTGGTGACATTTTTTAGTCTGATTTCACCTAAGTGGGGTTCAGGTGTTATAGCTACTTCAAATGTGACCGATTTGTGATCAGATTTAACCAGTGAGGGTTCTATAATTGTGTTGTTGCAACGGTCACCCATGTTGGGGAGGACCAGGTTGAGAATATTCGAGCCATTTGTAGGGTTGCATACTACTTGTCACAGGGCATTAGTATTAACAAAGTTCAGGAACCTTTGTGCGAGCATGTTGGTACTCCTACAGGTTTCCCAGTCAATGAAGGAATAGTTAAAATCTCCCATGACTAGAGTGTTTGGTTGTAATTTGATTGACTCAAGTAGGTCCAAATAATCAGCGTGGTTATCTTGGTTCATTGAAGGGGCCTATAACTTAACAACGACTTCAAGGGGGTCTTACCCACAGTTAGTTGAACTTGGAGAAACTCCATGGAGTTTTCTTGTCTAACCGGTCGCTAGAGGTGCATTTACCTTTGATGAAGATATATATTCCTCCTCCTTTGGTTCTCACATGTTCATTTTGCAGTCTGGCAGCTCTGCCTCTCAATCCCAGTGTACCAGCTATTCTAGGATTATTTTATAATTATTTAACTGCAAAAATGTCTTTTACTGTTAAATGTCATCCTCAGCTGTCAGTTGTTGAGCTGTACTTCAATGCAGGTCTTCCACTTCCTGCACACATAAATCAATCATTCCTGTGCAATAAGTATTATAACCTACATTTATTCTATTGCTGGTTACGTGAACAATATCCAGGAATATGGCATCCAATAGGATCAACTGTCATTATTAACTGTCATATTTGGCATGTACCTCACTAGACACATGCAACAGGTGGAAAGGCCTCAAAAGTACCTCACAAAGAGGATCCTAGGCCTTAAACACATCATGAAACTCCAGCTATTCTTTGTCTCATATTGTCTACTAAGAGCTCATCTCTGCTTGACTTACAAAGCCATGTCTGACCCAGCTCTGTTAGAAATACTACATCTAAAGAAATCCCAATCCCTCCGCACCACATGCTCCAGAGACCTCAACCTCATTACCACAATCAACAGAACGTACTGGAGGAACAGGTTCATAACCCAGAGACTGCCCATGCTCTGGAATAGACTTCCCATACATGTCAAGCAGAGCACTTCACTGGCCCTCTTCAAGAGAAATCTTGATGAGTGGATGGGAAATAGAAAGTTCACCCCGGGGATTACTCCAGTGGCTCTACTTGATAGAAGCACTGGGAACTAACGTCGGGCAGCACAATACCAGGGCACTTCTGTGGGCTTGGCCTGTAAAGGCCCCAGGGCCCTTAGCCTACTACACACCTGTGAACCTATTAATACCATTTTCTTCTTGTACTGCAACAAGTTCTGAAAGTACTTTTCTTGTTTGTGTTACTTAACTTTTTGTACAAGGAAAGCTGAAATTCAAAGAAACCTGTACAACATGATAATGAAAAAGTAAGGGAAACGGTTATGATGCTGAGTTCTAAGAGATGCTTTTGGATGGCTTGTAAACTACTACAGTGAGAATATCCTGCTGGTAAAAGTTTACTTTTGCCACTACACAGTCTAGCCTTGAGTACAGATTGCCAGAAAAGTTTACTCCCACAATTTTATTAACACACACCAAAATTGCTCCGTTATTTACACGTGTGATATTCTTTTACATCTACTTCTTACCGGGCTGATCAAGGAAAGAATGATGGTTAATTGCTGGTCTAATGCCGGGATCTGTCAGATCACAAATACACTCAAGTCCGTGAACTAGTACCACTATGACTCTGTCATATTACATGTAGGGTGTCAATAACTTGAGATGTATCCCCAGGACTGTATGGAGAGACACATGATGGAGCTCTCGGACTATGTGCCCCAGGCAGCCATGAACCTAGCATCCAGCAGCATTCTAACTTCAAGGATACTGCAACACATCCATAAAATAACCAAATCCAACATTTGGCTTAATTTGTGGTGCCATTTAAGGAATATCCAATATCTGTCAGCATTTGAGGATATGATCAATAGACCAGTCTGCTATGCCAGAGATGACCTGTACCTCTCCTCTCTAGGGTTTTGATTACTGGCAAAGACATTGTCCACTCCCATGATACTTTTTTAGGCAATGTCAACTTAATACACTTACTGACATAATGAAGCAAGCAAAGGAAAATATGAAGGTGTTACTGATCAACAATAGGAGCCTAAACAAGAAACCCTACTCCCTAGAAGCCACCATGAAGGACATAGACATCAATCATGATTTAAAATGGTGGAAAGAATATTGGCTGGACAGGGCTATAATGCCTTCCACACATTTAGCACAACTACTGCACACAAGGGGAAAGTAGGTGGAGGTGTCTCAAGCTATAACCAGAAGAGATGCACATGGAGGCTGGTAAAGCAGCATGATGCACTGGAGCTTTTTCATATTCAAATAACCATCAGAAAGGTCCAGTGTCATGCATCAGCTAGATGAAGAAGCCCTTATGACCAAAGAAAGCCACAACACCTATCTATAAGAACTACAATCACTCAATGCCATTTTCCATGTGATCTAAACTATTCAACTAGATTCCTGTACTTTGCAGTACAAACACCCAGGAAAAACTGAAGTACCCACTAGGGGGAACAACATCTTGGATCTTGTCTTTACTAATATGGGCTTACACCACCTCTTGCTTCCCTTTGTTACTTGTTAGGTCTGACCAAAAAGCAGTTACTTTCAAAATAAAAATTAATCCAGAGAGCCCTTCCACCTAAGGCACCCAGAGAAATTCTCCAAGTCAAACTACGTAATTAAGTGATACATTGGCAAGTTTCAAATAGCCATCAAACCCCGTTAACTCCTCTGAATAAACAGAAGCATATACTACCTCACTACACCAGCTAATAAACAGATGCAGCTGTACCCTATAGGAAAAAGCACAAGGCAACTCCCAGAGACAACCCCCCACCCATGCTGAAACTACAATATCAGTAAGCTTTACAATAAAAGGAAGGGAATTCTAACCAAAAGTGAGAAGAGTAATTCACAGACTGATATAGCTCTCGTCACTGAAACAAATAAACGCAGGAGCTTAACACAATCTACCAAAGCCAAGTTTGAGGCTAAAATAGTCACTCAAGCCAAAGACAACCACAATTTTTAGTTATGGTTATACTCTCAGAAGTACAACACAGCAATGCTACCTATAATGAGGTTGAAAATACAGCAAACCTACTGGCCAATAAATTAAAATCAAACTTTACCGTTCCTTTCCCGCCACCTATCTCATAAATATATCTGAGACCAGCTCATCTCCAGCAATCCCAAAAGGGGAAGTCCTAAAACTGCTATCAAAAGTTAGAAATACTGTATCAATGTGTCCTGAGAATATCCCTGGATGCATCTTAAACAACATGAAGCACAACTTAGTTGCTCCCCTAACAACACTGTTCAACCTCAGCCTCTATAAAGGTTTTTATTCCATGTGAATGGATAACAGTTACGGTCATTCTACTGCATAAATGAAGACCTTCTATATCAAGGCAATTAAAGACCCACAACTCTGACCAGCCTCATACACAAAGCTTTGGAAAGACTTACCATGGAACTGGATTAATAAGGACACATGGAACATCCAAGCACTGGACCAGTCTCAGTTTAATTCATCAAGGGTAGGTCACACTTTCTCAACCTGGAGGACATTTTTGAAAAGGTCACCAAAGAAATGGATGAAGATAAAATTGTACATAATGCATACCATGACCTGGCCAAAACTTATGAAAAAATCCCCAACTCAGTCATAGTAGAAACATTAAATAAACTGGGAATAACCCTCGACATCACTCACTGTATTTCCAACTGGCTCATAGATAGCTTCTCCTGCGTGCTACCTCCACAGACAGATCAGTCACCAATGCAGCCCCCTCCAGGGTTCAGTGCTGGGACCTCTGCTGTTTGGCATCTACTTCTCTGAAGTAAAAGGCAATACCAAAGGACTCTGACTAAGTTTGCAGATGACTGCAGGCTAAGAGCAGTCACTGCATCCCCAAATGACAAGCCATCCTGCAGAAAGGTTTGTCGCAAATAAATAACTGATGCCAAAACCATGAAAAAGTGATTTATTTATTTATTGCATTTGTTTACTGGGATAGTCCAACTGGGCAGAAAGCTGCCGCTTTTCAGAAGGGCTTTGTCCCAGTAGAGTGGAGGACAGCAACCGTCATCCCTCTGTACATGGGGGACCATCAACTGACTCAGGAAACTACTGATCTCTAAGTCTGACTAGCCTTATATGCAAGGCTATGGAAAGGATAATCATGGACCTGATTAAACAACACATGAAAAACTCCACACTCTACATCCAACCCAGTTTGGCTCTGCCAAGGGCAGGTCCTGCCTGCTCAGTCTGGTGGACTTCTTTAAGAAGGTCACAAAGACAATGGATTAGGTTAAGACATTGCATATCACCTACCTTGACCTGGCCATGGCATTTAACCAAAACCCCACTCAGGTATTATAAATAAAATCACAAAATTGGACCTAAACCTCTATGCCAAGAGATGGCTAGCCAAATGGCTCATGGATAGGGCACAAGTTGCTAGAGTGGAGGAATCCACATCCAGCAAGAGGCCAGTCACCAGTGGAGTACCACAGAGCTCAGTGCTGGGCTCCCTCCTGTTTGGGATATACTTTTCAGATGTCAAGGCAAATGTAGATAGCCTTTGGCTGACCAAGTCTGCTGATGACTTCAAGTTGGGGGCAATCATTGACTCCCCAAACGATGTTGATATCCTACAGAAGGAAAGGTCTGATGCAGACTAATGATTGATGTCAGAGCCACAGCTTCAAACTAAATACAAAGAAATGCATAATACCATTTGGGAAATCAAATACCCCTGCAAATTACAACACTGATAGCACCCCCCCCCCTTAAGAGTGGGCAAAGTGATGAGAAATTTTTGGTATTCAGCTAGAAAGCAATCTGAACTTTGATCACCATGTGTTCACGGTGGTGAGAAATCCTTCTGTGCGACTCAGCTTATAAGTATGGGAATGGCATCCAGATCCAAGGATGCAACAGTAACACTATATTCGGCCCTTATCAGACCAATAATAGAGTACAATGCACCTTTTGGCACATACTTCGCCAGGCACCTTTAACAAATGGAGTATCCTCAGAGGTTTCTCACCAAATAAATACAGGGTATAACCAACATGCCATATGTGCAACGATTAAAAGCCTCATCACTGTATTCAGTTTCCTTTCGATTACTGAGGAGTGATCTATGCCTGACCTATAAGGCAGTCTCTGACCCAGCCCTAATGGAAATGTTGCATATTCACAAAATTAACTGCACAAGGGTTACCTGCTCCAAAAGATCTAAACCTGACCTCTGACATAAATAGACTGTTTTGGAGAGACAGAATGTGTCCCAGAGACTGCCCATCCTCTGGAATAGGCTTTCTACTCACATGAAGCAGAGCCCTTCCCTGACCATCGTCAAGTGCAATCTGGACCAATGGATGGAAAACCGCAACTTTACTCTTGGGATGGCATCCATATCCCTTATGGACAGAGGCAGGCTGTAAAAATAAATAGTCAAAACCCTGCTTGCTGACCCTTGTTATCTTTCACCTAGGGATATAAAACTGAGTAAAACTGGCTATGCTTGCAAGGGCTCTTGAGCCGATAGGTTCATAGGTGATTACTAGGCTATGAAGAAAAGCTCAGAAATAGAGATATACAAGTAATCAACAATTACAAAAGAAAAAATACAGTACCTTTAATTAATAGCAGTATGACATAATGAACTATGAAACTTTTTCTGGGGAGAAAAGCACTGGAAAAGCATTACATAAAGAAAACAGTAAACAGAGACAGCCTTTGGAAAGTTCTCCAACCCGGGGAAAGTACAGTTGTGTACACTTACCATAAATGTAGATGTTTGAGTGTATTCACTGTTGCAGTCATTACATTTGGGTAATCTGCTGGCAGGTTGCTCTCAGTCGGCCTGATTAACAAAGTCTTGGGACCTGCGTCGGTTGCTGTCCCTTCTTCCATGATGTCAGGTCGTCAAGGGTATAAAACATGCAGCCGACGCCATTACATCAGTTTTTCCTTGCCCCAGACGTCAGGTGCCCCCCAAATGGGGAGCAAAATTATATATATATATATATATATATATATATATATATATATATATATATATATATATATTATATATATATATATATATATTTATAATTTAAAACACAAAAAATATACCTCCAAACAAAAGCAAATACACCCAAAACACTTAAGTGTAGTAAAAGAAAGTAGAGACATAGTAAGAGAAAAAACAGGGGGCTGGAGGGAGGGTAACCAGGACTGCAACAGTGAATACACTCGAACATCTACATTTATGGTAAGTGTGCACAACTGTACTATGTTCTTCGTGTTTCACTGTTGCAGTCATTACATTTGGCTAGATTCCCTAAGCTATGGTTGGGAGGATGGATTTATACAGCATTAGGACCAGCTATAAGGCCCTGCAAAACAGCAGTGGCAAAGCCAGCTCTGGATTTAGAGAAAATTGGCAAATGATAATGCTTGGTGAAAGTATGAACTGAACTCCAGGTAGCAGCTTCTAGAATATCCCTGGTGGGAACATCTCTGAGAAAGGTTGTAGAAGTAGATGCAGCCTTGGTGGAATGGGATCTGATCCCTTGGGGGATAGGTTTTCCATGGTGCTTATAGCAGAAATGAATGCAATGGCTTATCCATTTGGAAATGGTTTGCTCTGAAATAGTCTTTCCCTCTGCCCCTGCAGCAAATGCTACCAGCAGTTGTTCAGATTTTCTTAGAGATTTAGTCCTATCCAAGTAAAATCTAAGTTGTCTGTGTACATCCAATGAATGCAGAATCCGCTCCCCCTTGTTCTGTGGATTGGGAAAGAAAGTTGGCAAATGAATGGTCTGATTAAGAGCCATGCTGGATACCACCTTGGGCATGAAGAATGGGTTGGTCCTGAGCGACACCCTGTCCGCATGAAAAATGATGAAAGGCTCCACTGCCATAAGGGCCTGTAATTCAGAAATCCTTCTAGCCGAAGTGATTGCTAAAAGGAAGGCTGCAGTAGCAGCTGGCTAGAAAGGAGGGGGGGTGAGTTTCTCCACTACAAAGTTAAGGTCCCAGGCAGGAGTTGGAGCTCTCTTGGGTGCTCTCAAGTTTTTGGCCCCTCTAAGATACTGCTTTAGCACAGGATGAGAGAAGAGGGGAGGTTCTGTGTTGTAATGAGCTGAAATGGCTGAGGCATGGATTTTTATGGAAGAAAAAGACAGGCCCTTGTTAAGCATCTCAGTTAAGTATTGCAAAATCTGAGGTAAGTTGGGCACTGCTGTGCTTATCCCTTGAGATTGATTCCAGGCACAGAATGTTTTCCATTTGTCAGCATAAGGTTTTCTAATACTAGGTCTTCTCGCCTCCAAAATGATATCCATCACAGGTTTGCTGAGGGATGCTAAGGGGAATTTAAGTGATTAGCCAAGCTGCAAGATTCAAAGTTTGGAGCTGAGGGTGCAGAATTTGGTTGTTTTGCTGAGACAGTAAGGAAGGTGTCGGAGGCAGGTGCCATGGCGAGGTTTGAGACAGACTGTGTAGGAGTGGGTACCAGTGATGGCGAGGCCAGTCTGGAGCAATCAAAATCATTTTTGGTTTGCCCTGTTTGACTTTTAGCAGAACTTTGGAGAGCAGAGGCAGAGGGGGAAAGGCATAGAATGATAGGTTGTCCCAGCTGAAAGACAGAGCATCCACTTTCCAGGCTTTTTTGTGAGGAGTTCTTGCGCAAAATTTGTCCAATTGGTAGTTCTGGGGTGAGGCTAAAAGATCTATTGTCTGGGCTCCCCCATTTGCGTATCAACATGTTGAAAATCCATGGTTTCAGTTTCCATTCGTGTGAGTCCATGAGATTTCTGCTTAGTTCATCTGCCAAAATATTCAGCTGTCCTGGCAGGAATTGAGCTTGTAGTTGTACTGGACAGCTCAAGGCCATGTTCCACAATGCCATGGGTAGTCTGCAGAGGGGGTAGGAATGTGTAAACACCTGCTTGTTTATGTACCACATAACTGTGGTGTTGTCCGTCTTTACCATTAGTTGTCCTGGATGAAGGTAGTCCTTGAAGGCTGTCAGTGCATTCTGTACAGCTAGCATTTCTTTTTGATAGATATGAAGGTGCATTTGATTTGGGCTCCCTTTGCCCTGAATGCACTTCCCTGCCAGATGGGCCCCCCCATGCATAGTCTGATGCATCTGTAGTTAGGGTTTGGGTGGCAGGGGGTGGTGTGAATGGCAGTCCCTTGTTTTTGTGGCAGGCCTCTGCCCACCATAGGAACTCTAGTTGCAAGCAAGGAATGATAGGAATCATGGTTTCCAGGCTGTGACAATGGTGACTCCATAAACTCAAGTATCACTGAAGTTTCCTCATATGCAGTCTTGCATATGGAATTAGAAGAATACAGGAAGCCATGAACCCCAAGGCTTGCAGTATTTGTCTTGCAGACAGCAGGGTTTTTGTGGCCACCTGTTTGAAGTAAGTCACCAAATAAAGTTGCTTTTCTGGCGTAAGGAAAGCCATCTGGGCAGTTGTATTCTAGCTTGCACCCAGGAATGTAATTTTTTGAGAGGGTACCAGTTGTGATTTCTTTTCGTGTATAGTGTACCCTAGACAAGTTAGAACCCTTTTTACAAATGCCAGATGTTTTAGAAGAATGGCCTTGTTTTCTGCCTGAATTAGACAATCATCCAGGTATGGATATATTTGAATATTTATTTGCCTGCAAAATGCAATTACTGGAGCCAGGCACTTTGTAAAGACCCTGGGCGCAGTAGATAAGCCAAAGGTCAGTGCAGAGAACTGATAATGCAAGTAGCCTGCTTTGAAGCGGAGGTATCTTCTGCAAGATTCCCTGATTGGAATATGCAGGTAAGCCTCTTTTAAATATAGAGTTGCCAACCAGGCATCTTTGCCTAGCATAGGCAGTAACTGGTGAAGAGTCAGCATCTTGAATTTTGGAATGTCCAGAAAGGTGTTTAGAGTAGACAGGTCCAGAACTGGACGCCATGATTTGTCTTTTCTGGGTACCAGGAAAAGTTTGGAGTAGAAACCTTGCCCCTTTTCCTCTTCTGGTACTAGTTGAATAGTCCCCATATTTAAGAGGGAAAGTACTTGTTTCTGGGCCTCTGCCCACTGATTTGGGGGCAGGTCTGGCCATCCGTTTGGAGTTGGCAATGTGTGGAAATGAAATCTGTATCCCTGGGATACTATATTTAAAACCCATTTGTCCTGGGTTATAAGTTGCCAGTTTTTTGCATAAAGAGTTAGTTTTCCCCCCAAAGGGGGGGCTAAAAGGTAAGTGTTTGGTAACTCTAGAGGAAAGTCATTGAGACTGCTTACCATAGGGAGGTGTCTTGTTGTTTCCAGATTTGGAAGAGGAGGCACCCCATTGCTTAGTTCTGAAAGTCCCTTGGGACTGAAACCTGGTGCCTTTGGAATGTCTGGGTTTGACTTGAGAGGATCTGGAAGGAAATGGAAAGGACCAATTCTTAGTAGGCTAGTGCCTACTAAATCTTGGAGGCTGCACTTGTAAGAAATCTTTCACAGTTTGCATAGATTTAGCTTTATCTTCCATCTTTTTTAGAACTTCTTCAGCCTTATTACCAAAGAGACGGTCCTGTTGTAAAGGAGCATCCAACAATTTTGCTTTAACATGATCAGGCAGAGATTTCTCTTTGAGCCAAGCATGCCTTCTAAGCACAGACTCAATTACAGCAGCCCTGCAAGAGGCCTCCAAAGAATCAAAACCACATTGCAAAGTATGCTTTCCAACTTGTTCAGATGAATGCGATAAATCCCATAAATCTTTATTTTCCACACAGTCAGAAATCAACATCATTTTCTGTTTAAGCAGTCCCATGATATGCTGCTGATATTTTAGCATATGGAATAAACAGTTTAAAGCCAAGATTGCCAAGATTGCAGAAGTATAGACCTTCTTACCCTATCTATCCAGTGCCCTGGAATCTCTATCAGAAGGAGTAGGATTTTTAGCAGTAGAAGCCTTAATGCCCTTGGGGCCCTGAGAAATGGTTTCAGGATCCGCAGCAGGATTTTTGAAAAGGAATTTGTGGGAGTCAGGAACCCTGTAGTATCTGTCTGGCTTACAAGGAGCCGGAGGCAGAGAATCAGGAGCCATACTAGATTCTGAAAACACATAATCGACCATATCTAGAACAGGTGGTATAGCCAAAGGCCTATGCTGAGGAAGAAGAAGAAAATCCCTAAGCCTCTTTTTAGATTCAGAAAAATCCTGACGTTCCCAGTGTAAATGTTCCCTTACGGTATGTAAAGTTTCCCCAAAAGAAAAATCCTCAGAAGGAGAAGCAGAAGGAATGAAATCCTCTGCATCAGAGTCCTCATAAGTAGGTATAGACAAATCCTGTTCATTAGAAGAGTCAGAAGAAACAGAATCCTGTTCAGAAGATTCATAGTCAATTTCAGCCCTAGGCCTCTTTGAAGGGGGGGGGGGTTGGCTACCCCTGATTAGAGTAATTAAATCTTCAGCCATTTTGATCATTTGTTTTTTAGGCATAGGGGCCTGCACATGTGACCTCGGCATTGGTTTTTGAGACATAGATCGAGATTTTGGCCTTAATACTGAAGATGGTGTCGGTTTAATATACAAATCTGTAGGCCTGAATACACCCTCAGAAGCTGGTGCCTGTACAGCGACGCCGAACCTATCCAAGGTAGAGACATCCACGGGTTCCTTAATTGAAGCATCTCGTGGCATACCAGACTCCGAATGGGTCTCAGTAGAGGCCTGCGAATCAGAAGTAGCAGGTATCAGGTGCTGCGAAAGCACCTCACCGAGTACCGGCGAACTGGCGACTGGCTTAGCAGAAGCGTTGTCGGCAGTTTTGGACCTCAACGACCTGTCTGTCTTTTTCTTTGCGATTTTTAGGTATTCCGGTAGTCGGATTGCTAACCATCATTTCTGGGTAATTAAACCGTGATCCAAAATATCTAGAAGCAAAAATGTACCGACGACGTATAGTGCACTGATTAAATAAAGCACAAGGTAAAACAAGGTAAATAAACAACAAGGTACGTCGTGGTCAGAGCCTAAGCAAGGAATACAGTACAAATGGAAATCCTTATGAGGTATTTGCTTCCCACAAGTAATACAATTATTAACTTTTACTGACATCGGTAAGGAGCAAGAAAAAGTTTCCTCAACGGGGTACTTAGGTTTTTAGTTGAAGACTTCGGTTCGGAAACTCGAAAACGAAAATTTCAGGAGTCAGCCGACCGACACTTGCGAACTGCTTCTGCTTCGGGCACCACGATGCAAGAAAGACTGATGTAATGGCGTCGGCTGCATGTTTTATACCCCTGATGACCTGACGTCATGGAAGAAGGGACAGCAACTGATGCAGGACCCAAGACTTTGTTAATCAGGGCGACTGAGGGCAACCTGCCAGCAGATTACCCAAATGTAATGACTGCAACAGTGAAACACGAAGAACATCTATCCCATTGACAATACATCTTTGAGAGCTGACCCATTTCTTAGGGATTTGGATACTTGTGTGAACACAGACCTAACTTTTGACCAACATGTGTCTTCTGAAGTAAGAAAGTCCTTCTGCAGTATGCAGCTTATAAACAAAGTGATTGTGTCTAGATCTAGAAATGTCATTGTCCATCTTTACTCAGCTCTCATTATGGCAGCCATTGAGTATACTGCCTCCTTTGACATGTACCTGTCTGGGCACATGCAACCTCTGGAACGCCTACAAAGACAGCTTGCTGAAATGCATATAAGGCCTAAACAATATGTAATTCATGGACAGACATAGTCCTGTCACTATACTCAATGTACTACAGACTGCTAAGAGGTGACCTACGCCTGGCTTACAAGGTATCCTCTGACCCATTACCGATACGTACTCCACATCAGCAAGTCAAATGGCATCAGAAATACTCAGTCTAGGGATCTAAAACTTTTGTGCAACATCAATAGAATGGTTTGGAGGGAAAGCTGCATCTTGAAGATACTGCTGCTCTGGAACACAGACTTCTCATCCACATAAATCAAAGCTCATTCCTGTACATGTTCAAGCATGACTTGGATCTATGGACGGGTAATAGAAAATTTACCCCAGGACTGTCCCTTGTACTACTAATGGACAGAGGTAGCTTCTAAATGTTTTATCCTATACATGGGTCTCCTCTCAAATTATCTATGGTAAGAGCCCAGTTATCAACCTCAGGATGTATAAGACCAGTCTAACATGAAATGTGACAGGTTAATTAAAGCACCAAAAGAGAAATTGGCCCACAAGGGCAACTAGCCTAGTACTTTCTTATGAACCTATATTTAATCCCCATTGTGCTTTTTATCCAAGTTTCTGTTACTTCGCTGTCAGCCTTCTAATCATTTTGTCCTTCCTCCATGTGACTTCCACTTCCTTGTACTCATAACATTGTATGAAATAATGCAAGTTCCCTTTTATCAGGCTATTTTCTAGCTCACAGTCTTGCTTTGTAAAAATATTTACTCTATATTTAACTTCTGGTATGTTCTATACAGAGAATTTTCCCTCCTGAACCCAAGATGTTTTTATTACAGCACACTTCATAACCATTTACAAATCCATAATCTTTTAACTCGGACATCTTTTTTAGAAGTACCAGTAAAAAAAAATCAGTAATTAGCTGTATGCCTTTCACATACCTTGGGAAAAATTCCTACAATGATCTTCTTTGTCAAAGTCTTCAGTGAACTTAGTGACTGCATTTTCTCTGAAAATATTTTAAGCACTCATTATTAAAACAATTGTTACACTAAGCTGAATCACTCTCACAGTGAATCCTTTCAGGAAATGTAACAGCACTCTTGTTTTACATCACTTTCTGTGCCTCTGGCAGGCACCTGTCCTATCTTTTCATTGTAATGTCTTTATAAAAGGACATACTTGTCCCTATAATCAACAAGTCTTCAATAACAATTTTTTGGCTGAATTTCCAAAGTGCACTGACACCATTTAATGACTGCATTATTCTACAGATTTTCTAATTTTACTGGGAAGAATTCATAAATGCAGTACTGACTCTTTATGGGTCAATATGCAGAAATAAAGCCAGTAAAATACCATGTGTGATTCATGCACAATGCTACAGAAAGTACAGTTGTGTAAAAGCTTACATAACAGATGTCCTTGTTTTCACTGTTACAGTATTCATCATCTCTGGGATCTCCTGCCAAGGATAGCCAACATCCAGCCAGTAACAAAGCCTTAATTACCTAGGAGCATAGTACATCAGACATATGCTCCCAGCACAAGAGTAGGGCATAAAGGTGACATATGAGCATTCCCAATCCATAACCGAAGTACCCCAGGAAACCGAGGGCTCCCAGCAGAAAAGAGAACATGTGCATCCAGAAAAAGGAAAGAAGAAGAAAGAGAAGAAAAACCTCTTGTCCAGGAAGAAAATAACACCCATGGAAAAGGAGAAAAAGAAAGTACAGTTGTGTACATTTACCATAAATGTAGATGTCTGAGTGTATTCACTGTTGCAGTCATCACACTAGGGTTACCTGCCTGCAGGTTAGCCCTCAGTCGGCCCGAATACCAGAGACTTAGTATTTCTGCATCGGTTGCTGTCGCTTCAAGACTGACGTCAGGTCATCAGAGGTATAAAAACAGGCAGCAGACACCATTACATCAGTTTTTCTTGCTCCAAATGTCAGGAGCCCCCCAAATAGGGAGCTAAGTTATGGTGGGAAAACCCACCAGTAAAAAGTAAATACCAATAGCCCCTGTAAGGAGTGAGTAATAGACAGAGAGAGAGAGAGAGAGAGACAGAGAGACAAGGGGGCTGGAGGGTGGGAAACCAGGACTGCAACAGTGAATACACTCGAACATCTACATTTATGTTAAGTGTACACAACTGTACGATGTTCTTCGTGTTTCACTATTGCATCATCACACTTGGGTTGATTCCCAAAGCTGAAGAATGAAGAATGGGTGGAGGCAGTCAAGAAGAGTTGGGGCTGGATAGTATGCCCTGCAGGACTGCTGTTGCAAAACCCACCCTTGATTTGGAAAAGATAGGCAGGTGGTAATGCTTGGTGAAGGTGTGAACAGAACTCCAGGTAGCAGCTTCCAGAATGTCCCTGGTAGGGACTCCCCTGAGAAATGCTGTAGAGGTAACAGTTGCCCTTGTGGAATGTGTCCTGACCCTGAGGGGGTGGTTTCCCATGGTGTTTGTAGTAGAAATGGATACATTTTGCTATCCATTTGGAAATAGTTTGTTTTGAAATGGCCTTGCCCTCTGCCCCTGGTGCAAAACTGACTAGTAACTGGTCAGATTTCCTGAAGGGTTTAGTCCTATCCAGGTAGAATCTGAGATATCTGTGCACGTCTAAGGAGTGCAGGATCCTTTCCCCTTTATTTTGAGGTTTAGGGAAGAAGGTTGGCAAATGGATAGATTGGTTGAGAGCCACACTGGAGACCACTTTAGGCATAAAGGAAGGGTTAATCCTGAAGGAGACCCTGTCAGTATGAAAAATAATGAAGGGTTCCACAGCCATACGTGCTTGTAGCTCAGACACTCTTCTAGCTGAAGTGATGGCCAGAAGCAAGGCTGTTTTCCAAGAGAGGAATTTTAACTCTGCAGACTCAAGGGGGGGGGGGGGTAGCTTGACTTTTCCAGTACAAAGTTAAGGTCCCAAGCAGGGGTGGGGGCTCTCATTGGTGGCCTTAAGTTGTTTGCCCCTCTCAGGAACTATTTGGTGAGAGGGTGAGAGAAGAGAGGTGGCTCAGTGTTGTAATGAGCCAAGATGGCAGAGGCATGGATCTTAATGGAAGAGAAGGATAGGCCTCTGTGGAGTAGGTCTGCTAGGTAATCCAGGATTAGAGGTAAGGAGGGCAGTGTTGTGTCCTCTCCTTTAGACTGAATCCAGGAACAACACCTTTTCCACTTATCAGCATAAGATTTCCTTGTACTGGGTCTTCTGGCTTCAAAAATGACGTCCAGCACCTGCTTGCTTAGGCTGGTCACTGGGGAAGAATTCAAAGAATAAGCCAGGCTGCAAGATTCAGAGTTTGCAGTTGTGGATGCAAGATCTGTTCCTCCTGCTGAGTGAGAAGGGAAGGGGTCTGGGGTAGGTGCCAGGGTGGCACCGGTGGCAGGCTGCGCAGTAGCAGGTACCAGTGCTGGCATGGCCAGTCTGGGGCAATCAGGATTGCCCTTGGTCTGTCCTGTCTTATCTTGAGTAATATTCTTGTGAGAAGAGGCAGAGGGGGAAATGCATAGACGTTTACCCACTGGAAGGATAGGGCATCCACTTTCCAGGCCCTGCTGTGAGGTGTCCTGGTGCAGAATTTGCTGAGCTGGTGATTGTAGGGAGAGGCAAAAAGGTCCACCTCCGGTGTACCCCATTTCTGGGTTAGAAGGCTGAAAGTGCTGGGGTTTAATTGCCACTCGTGTGGGTCTAGGAGATTTCTGCTTAAGTCGTCTGCCAGAGAGTTTTGTTGAGCTTGCAGATAAACATGCATGTCCAAGACCGTGTTCAACAGGACCATGGCTAGCCTGCAGAGTGGGTTCCCCCTGCTTGTTGATGTACCACATAACTGTGGTGTTGGCCGTTTTTATTAGCAGGGGTCCTGGTGAGAGTAGGGATTTGAAAGCTGTCAGAGCCTGCTGAACAGCTTGCATCTCTTTTTGGTTGATGTGCAGATGAATTTGACTTGGGCTCCAGTGGCCATGAATGCACTTGTCATCCAGATGTGTCCCCCCCAGGCATAGTCTGATGCGTCTGTGGTTAGGGTCTGAGCAGCATGGGGTTGAGTAAATGGAAGTCCCTTGTTGTGGTTGCATGCTGCTGCCCACCAGAGGAACTCTGTCCTTAGACAAGGTATGACGGTTTCCAGGACCTGAGAATGTTGGCACAAAAGACGTTTTAAGTACCACTGAAGTTTCCTCATATGCAGTCTGGCATATGGAATTAGTAGAATGCAAGAGGCCATGAACCCTAGGCCCTGCAGGATTTTCCTTGCGGATAGCTGGGTTCTGGTGGCCACTTGAGTAAAGTAGCCTGTTAGATAGGCTTGTATTTCTGGAGTAAGGAATGCCATCTGGGATGCTGTGTCCAAGCTTGCTCCCAGAAATACAATCTTTTGACTGGGTACTAGTTTTGATTTCTTTTCGTTGATGGTGTATCCCAGGGAGGTTAGAAGGTTCTTTACAAATGTCAGGTGCTGCAACAGCTTTTCCTGACTGTCTGCCTGAATCAGGCAATCGTCCAAGTAAGGGTAAATTTGAATCTTTCTCTGTCTGCAATAGGCAATGGCTGGAGCCAAGCATTTTGTGAAGACTCTGGGAGCAGTGGATAAGCCAAAGGCAAGTGCAGAGAACTGATAATGCATAGATCCTGCCCTGAAACATAGGTATTTCCTGCACAAATCCCTGATAGGGATGTGCAAATAGGCATCTTTTAGGTCTAGGGTGGCTAACCAGGCATCTTTGGACAGCATAGAAAGAAGCTGTTGAAGGGTGAGCATTTTGAATTTTGGTACCACCAGGAAGGTGTTTAGAATGGAAAGATCCAGGATTGGGTGCCAAGTGCCCTCTTTTCTGGGTAACAGGAAAAGTCTGGAGTAAAACACTTGACCTATGTGTTCTGCAGGAACAGGTTGAATTGCCCTTATGGAAAGCAGGGATTGAACTTGGTTTTGTGCCTCCGCCCACTGGTTTGGAGGAAGGTCTGGGAACCCTTTTGGGGTTGGCAGTGAGTGGAAGTAAAATTTGTACCCCTGGGATACAATGTTGAGGACCCAACGGTCTTTGGTGATGGAGGTCCAGTTTTTTGCATGATGGGCAAGTTTTCCTCCTAGGGGCACGAGCAATTAAGCAGAGGTGATGAGTGGAGTTGGGAAGTCATTGTGAATTCTTTCCGTAAGGGGGTGGCTTAGCACTCCCTGTTTTAGAGGTGGAGGTACTCCATTGCTTACATCTCTGCACACCTTGAAACTGTAATCTGGGTGGCCTGTTTTCCCTGGGTCTTGATTGAGGTGGCCTTGAGGAGGCTGGAAAGGACCAAAGTTTCAAGGGGCAATGCCTACTGAATCTTGTAGGCTGCACTTGCAAAAAATCTTTGACTGTCTGTATAGACTAGGCTTTTTCTTCTATCTTTTTTAGAACCTCTTCTGCTTTGGTGCCAAACAGATTGTCCTTGTTCAAAGGAGCGTCTAGTAATTTTGATTTGACATGATCTGGCAAGGTCTGCTCCTTAAGCCAAGCATGCCTTCTCAGTACAGAACCAGTGACTGCTGCCCTGCAAGATGCTTCTAGGGTATCAAAGCCACGTTGCAAGGTATGCCTGCTGACTTGGCTTGCAGAATGCAAAAACTCCTGAAATTCATTATTTTCTGCACAGTCTGTAAAGGTAGATAATTTTTGCTTAATAAGTTCCACAATACATTGCTGGTATTTCAGCATGTGAAACTGGCAATTCAATGCCCTAATGGCGAGAGTTGCAGAGGTGTATACTTTTTTACCCCATCTGTCTAAAGCTCAGGAATCCCTGTCCAAATGGGTGGGATTCTTAGCTGTAGTTGCTTTTATACTTTTAGGCCCCTGCAAAATGACCTCTGGGTCAGCAGTAGGATTTTAGAAAAGAAATTTGTGAGAGGCAGGGGCTCTGTAGTACCTGTCTGGTTTCCTTGGAGCAGAGGTATCCAGAGTTGCACTGGATTCCATAAAGACATCATCCACAACATCCAGAACAGGAGGGATAGCTAAAGGTCTGTGTTGTGGCAAATCTAAAAATTCTCCAAGTCTCTTTTTCGACTGAGGATAATCCTGGCATTCCCAGTGGAAATACTCTCTCAAAGTATGTAAGGTTTCCCCAAAAGAAAAATCCTCTGGAGGGGAAGCAGAGGGAATGGATTCCTTTGCATCTGAATCCTCATAAACAGATAAAAGCATGTCTTCATATTCAGAAACTTCAGAGTCGTCTGACTCTTGGTCAGTTAAAGTTGCTGGGGACAGGTCTCTTTAGTTTAGCAGGGGAAGGCTGGCTTCCTCTAATTAACATAAATCAGGTCTTCTGCCATTTTAAGCATTTGATGTTATGGCAAGGAAGCAGGTGCTTGAGTTTGGGTCGTAGGTTTTTTAGGCATAGCTTGTACTCATGGCCTTAGAAACTCGGTAGTTTTAGACAGAACTGAAGAAGCGAAAGAAGTAGTCGGTAATGCGAAGAACTTCCTCGGAAGCCGGTGCCTACACAGCGGCTCCAGACCCATCCAAGGTAGAGACATCAGCAAGTTCTGTAGTCTCGCGGCATACTGGACTCAGAACGGGTCTCGGTATTAGCCTTCGAATTCATCGAAGTGGGCATCAGGGGCTGCGAAAGCACCTCACTGAGTACTGGTGAACTGGCGACTAGCTTTATGGAAGCATCGTCGGCAGTTTTGGACCAGTGCGGTCTGTCTTTATCCTTACGTTTTTTTCGGAAGATCAGTAGGCAGATGATTTACCAAAGCCATTTCGGAATACGGAGATTGACAGCGAAAGTATTTAGTGACAATAAGGGCCTGACTGCGAATAGTTCAGGTGTTGAACAAAGCACAAAACAGACAGCGAGGTATGTCGTGGTCTGGGCCTAAACAGGTGACACAGTAAGATTGGAAATCTCGGTGTGGTATTTGCTTTCCACAGGAAAGGCAATTGTTAACTTTTTCTGACATCGGTTAGAGCAAGAAAAAAGGATCCCCAACGGGGTACTTAGCTTTAGAAGACTTCAGGATGATTCAATTCGGAAATGAAAACTCGGGTAGTGGACGACCGGCACTCATGCGAACTGCTTCTGCTTCAGACTCCTCGGCAAGAAAGACTGATGTAATGGCATCGGCTGCCTGTTTTTATACCCCTGACAACCTGACGTCAGTCTTGAAGCGACAGCAACCGATGCAGAAATATCAAGTCTCTGGTATTCGGGCCGACTGAGGGCTACCTGCAGGCAGACAACCCCAGTGTGATGTCTGCAACAGTGAAACACGAAGAACATCTGGGCATAGGAGGGAGGAAGTGAATACTGCAACAATGAAAAGAAGGACATCTACTGTTATGGTAAGATTTTACACAACTGTACTGTGTCCTTCCATATCACTGTTGGAGTACTCATCATTTCTGGGAGAGTACAAATGCTACAGGGAAGGCAGGGAGGAGGGTGGTAAAGCTGCCCTAGCCCTGGAAATAACATCCAGTTTGTAATGTTTATTGAATGGGTGAACTGAAGAACAAGCAGCAGCTTCAAGGATGGAGTTGGTGTCCAAGCCCTTAAAGAAGGTCCCCAAGGAAGCCACTGCTCTAGTACAATGAGCCCTACCAGAAGCAGACAACTGTTTGCCATAAAAAGCATAACAAAAGGAAATGGCCTTGGAAATCTAGGAGGAAATGGTTTGCTTACAAACTGCCAAACCCAATGTCCTGGTATGAAAAGAAACAAAAAGCTGATCAGGTCTACAAAAGGCCTTTGTTTTGTCTAAATAATACCCATGCTGTCTATAAAGTCCGAAGTATGAGGAACCCTTTCATTAGCAGACTACTGAGAAGGGAAAAAATAAGGAAGTTGGATAGACTGAGGGACAGCTCATTAACCATCTAGGGCATAAAAGGATTCATACCAAGAGACACACTGTCTCTATCAAAAAACAAAAAAGGAGGGACTGCCATCAAGGCCTGGAGTTCAGACACCTTTCTGGCAGAGGTTAAAGCAACCAATAAAACAGTCAAGGTGCAATGTTGCAAAAAAGAAGCTGCAGGTTCAAAAGGACCTCAAGTCAGTTTTGCAAGGAAAAAATTAAGATACCAAAAAGGACAAATGGGCTTTCTTAGAGACCTTATATGAACCATTTAGAAACTGCCTGACCTCAAATCTAGAGGCCAAAGGAGGAGTCAGGCAGAAATGTCTGACAAGTGAGCTTTCACTGAAGAATATGTCAAGCCAGCATGTAGCAGTTCACACAAATGTGAAAGAGCCAAGGGGACCACCACTGAAAAGGGGTCTTGGTAATGTTTAAGACACCAAACAGAAAATCTCTTCCATTTGGACATGTATGATTTTTCTGGTATTAGGTTTCCTAGCCTCCTGTAGGACCCTAAGCATGTCCTCAGAAAACTGATGTCAGAAAGGAATCAAAACCCTGTCATCCAAACAGCCAGTTGAATAGTGGGCAAGTGACAGTGGAGGAGAGAATCACTGCCCTGTTTGAGAAGTTTCATGCAGTGCAGTAACTTGTGATGATTGCCCTTGGCCAGATGGAAAAAGAACCAGTACCATCTGGGCCAGAAGGGAGTCACCAAAAAGATTTTTGGAGAGTCCTTCTTGATTTTGTGAAGCACCCTTGGAAGAAGGGGAAGAGGAGAAAAGGCATACGGGAACACTTCCTTCCAAGACAAAGGCATGGCATCCACTTTCCAAGCCAAAGGACTTGGGAGTCTGGAAAACCACTGAGGAAGGTGCCTGTTCAGAGAGGAAGCAAAGAGCTCTACCCGAGGAATATCCCACCAGTGAACTATGTCCTAAATCACATTGCTGTGAAAGACACATTTGTAAGGCTGTGTCCTGGACCTGCTGAGAGAATCTGCCAAAAGACTGTGTTCTGAAGGTATGCATACTGCCTGTAGGATAGTCTGTAGATTGACGACTATTTCCCACATTTGAAGGGCTAACCTGCAAAAAAGGCAAGACGTCATACTCTTGTTTTTTAATGGACCACATGACTGTGCTGGTCTGTATAAACCTTCAAGGGACCTGGAACCCACAGTGAGAGGAAAGCTTGAAGGGCCAGAATAAGAGCCCTCATTTCCTTGACACTGACGTGACTCACCCTCTGCTGTGGGGACCAAAGGCCCTGCACCTTCAGGGTGCATGAAGTGGTTTCCAACCCCTGCTCAAAAGCATCCATGAAGAGTTCCTGGGACTGCTGAACCAACCAGTGAAATTCCAGTTTTAAACAAGGGAAGAGAGGAACTAAATAGTCTAGCAGGTGGCAGTGTTGAAGCTACACTGACATTAAGTACCACTGAAACTTCCTCATATGAAGCCTGGCTCAGGGAAGCATGGAGATGTTAGAAGCCATGAACCCCAGAGCACTGAGAAACTCCCTGGCTAGAACAGAGGATAAGAGAAGCATGGAAAGAAAATACTTTGTAAAAGAAAAAACCTTGGAGCCAGGAAGAAAGGCTAACAGTGGAGCAGTTTGGATCCTGCAGCCTAGAAAAATGTGATCCTGAGATGGAGTCCACATTTACTTCTGAAGGCTGACAGTAAACCCCAGGCTGTTTAATAGAAACTGGATACAATGAAGATCCCTCATCAGCTTGGATTGGGATGGGGACTGAATCAAGAGGTCATCCAGCTAGGGAAATATCTGAATGCCCTGAAGCCTACAAAAAGCAACTACTGAAGCTAGGCATTTGGTGAATACCCTTGGGACAGCTGAAAGAGCAAAGCAGAGAACTGCAAATGAGAGGAAGAGAAATGCAAACATTTTCTAAACAGAGGATAAACAACATAGAGGGAAAACGTAAAGGCCTGGGGAAGCAACAGAGGAAACAGAATCTGAAGAGAAAACATTCGGAAGGATGTTCACTATAAGAAAAGTGTTCAGAAAGGAAAGATCCAGGACAGGTCTCCAAAACCCCTCTTTCCTGGGGCCCAGAAATATCCTGGAATAAAACTCTAAACCCCTCTCAGTCTGTGGAATCGGTTGAATGGTACCCTGGCCCAACATACTTTGCAACACCCCTGGAAAATGAGGAAGTTGTTTTGTGGAGGTTGAGAGATACCAGAGAAGGAGGGAAGGGTTTTACAGACCATAAAGTAACCCTGCCAAATAATGGATAGATCCCAAGACTCTGTGCTGATCTTTTGACAAACTGTAAGTGACAGGGAAAGAATGAAGGCCAACAGAACCTGGTCAAGAGGAAGAGAGGGCAGAAAGTCAGACAGCCACAGACTTGCCAGAAAATAACTGTTTTGGGGTCTTATGAGTTTGAGTATGGTCATCAGGAAAAACATGCCTAGGAGTCCTTCTTATCCTTAGTAGATTGTCTAAACAGTCTATGCAAAAATGGAGTCCGACTAGGATAATTCCTCTAGAACACAAAAACAACATGGATTCCATGCTGAAAAATTTGATATAAAAATTCAAACTGTCTTAGCGCCTCGGCCACCACAGCCTTCAATGAGTACTCATTGAAGGCTGTGGTGGCCGAGGCGCTAAGACAGTTTGAATTTTTATATCAAATTTTTCAGCATGGAATCCATGTTGTTTTTGTGACTTTTTAGTCTTTAAGACTATTTTGCTGTTTTCTAATTCCTCTAGAACCTGGGAAAGGATGAAACAAAGACATGCTTCAAATCTTTCATGACCTTACCATGACCCTGCAAAGTCTTAAAGCTCTGCCACAGCAAAGCTATACAAATTTTAGTTATCCAAAGCAGCATCCAGAAGTTTTGCTTTAATGTCATCTGGGAAGACGTGAGGGAGAAGCCAGGAATAATGCCTCATCACAAAGCCAGAGGCAGCAGCCCTAGAGGAGGCATGAGCTGCATCACAGCTGTGATGTGCAACTTGAGATGTAGAACCTAGTAAGTAGACACCGGAGGCCTTACCCTAAAAGTCAAGTATATCAGAAAAAAATCTTCCTACTCTGAGAAAGAAGAGGCAAACTTTATTTTGTCATATGGGTCTGGTAATTTACAGCCCTAAAGGCTAAAGAAGCAGAAGTGTACACTTTTTTACCAACCTTCTCCATAGGTCTATTGTTCTTATTTGAGGGAAGGAGCTTAGAAGAGGGCAAGAGCCTAGAAGGCTAATCAGTGGACAAAGAAACCACCGCTGGATCAGACAAAGGGCACTTGTATAGGAACTACCAGGCATCTGGCACCTCACAGAATCGGTCAGGTTTCTTGGGAACTGGAGGTTGGGAGTCTGCTGCCAGGGAAGCAGGAAGGTATCCAACAGAGCAGCCAACACAGGAGGGACAGCGGAAGGTTTAGGATAGTTCGTCTGTAACAACTCATAATACCTTTTCTGGATGTCTGATACATGGGAGCAATTCCGTTTAAAATGCTCCATCATGTGCAGGACTGTGTCTCCAAAGGAAAGTTCCTCCAAAAGAGAATTAGGACAGACAGAGTCCTCCTCCTCCAATGCATAGTCTGAAGGAGAAGGCAACTGAGCTAAGGATAAGATGTCAGCATCATAGTCACAATCCTCAGAGGAATCAGCTTCCCTTGCTCTTTGGTGGTAGAGGAACAAGGGGATGCAGGAACCAAACCCCCGAGTAGGCTTCAAAGCCATCAAAGCATTGAACAAGTTTTTTTTTTTTTTTGAGTGAAGTCCTGCCATTCTCTCTGAGGATCCCTAGTAGCTGACACCACATGTTTAGACCTCTTGTCTTTTTTTCATAGGGACATCTGACCTGACAAAATGGGATGGTTCGGACCCCTGCCTGGATTCAATCAAGGTATCTGGTACCATTTCCCTAACAGGGATCTGAGGAACCCCTTTAGGCCCCTTGGAGATAATCAGCAATAGTTCCCCCGTCAATGTTTGTGGTAGATGTTTGCAAGGCCTCCGAGGACATGTGAGAAGCAGATTCCATGCCAGCCTTCAAGAAGTTCATGGAGGAAGAAACCCATGGTAATACAAGACTATTCTCAAGGTTTTCATTCACCTCAAGAGAGATGCCCAGTGGAAGCTGGACAGCAGCAGGTTCGGGCCTAGACTTCTTGGCCTTCTTCTTAAGCGGCAGTTGTACCTCAAGGTAAGCAGATTCTGCCACAGTACCTGGGGCCAGCAGCTTGAGACGTTGGCTCTCAAGATAAATGGAAACAAAAGATAATACAAAAACTGAAAAAGAAAGAAGCTTTGTTATATGGATATGGATAGTAAGATACAAGCAGTTAAAATGTTTTAGTCCTTTTAGTCTTATACACAAGTCAGGCATATTTTTTATCAATCAGAGGGGAAGTTGTGGGTAGCAATTAAAAAAGAGCTGAAGGATTTTATCTGGGAGGGGAAGATAGCAAGAGTCAAGTGGGATAAGATGATTCTTCTAGTAGAACAGGGTGGATTGGGATTACCCAATTTGAAGGGTATTTCAGAGGTACACAGTTAAGACTCCTATACAAAGCACAAGCAGAAAACTATAATTCAACGTGGAAAGGGATGATGAAGAAACACGGGGGAAGCTCAAGAAACAAGGACAGACTGGGATTTTGGATGCAGGCCTTTAAGGAGCATAACAATAATCAAACAGAATATTATATCCATAAAGTAGCAGAAAGTATTCTAAGACTTAACCAACACGGGAATGGGGAAAGGAAATTCTGTTGATAGGGATGACTGCAAGGAGGGATACAGACAATAGGCAAAAGGGGGACGGAATTTATTGGAGAAAGCTGGCAAGGAACCAAGGTACTGGGAGAAAATAACAGAGAAGGAAAGATGACAGAATGGGAAGATGCGAAGAATTTATTTGGACTGCAGGTTAGAGATTGCCTTCCTCAACAGGGATTGATATCAGAGTATAGGCAAAGAGAATGAAATAGGGAGGTTCTAAATGAAAGACCAGCACTAGTAGAGTTTTTAACAGAATCGAGAACAGAATCTGAGATTAAAAAGGAATAATTAGAAGAGCATATAAAATTTTGCATGATAACTATAAGAATCAATCAGGGGAGGTTAGAAAGGATTGTGAAGAGAGACTGGACATGCAATTCACAAGGAAACAATGGGAGGATATACGTATGTCTCCCAAATATGCAACAAAATCTAGAAGATCTAGAATTTTTGCCTGGGAAATGTTTACATAGACATTTTTACACCCCAAGTAGACTTCAGAGAATTTTTCCTCAGGCAGACAGCAAATGTTGGAGGTGTGAAGGGGAAGAAACATGTAATTGGGAACATATTTTCTGGGAGTGCAGTGAGTTGGCAGACTAACAATTCCCTGCGGGATGCACTGTCAGAGATGCTGGGTGGCAAACTGGCCTGACAAGGGAGATGATTTTTCTCAGCTATGATACAGAATTGGAATTGCCTAGACATGGTAAGGCCTTGCGGTGTCTAATAATGGTGGCTGCCAAAAAAGCAATTACTAGAAAATGGAAATCAAAATCTAAGCCAGCTAAACTGGAAGTAGTGAATATAGTAACGGAGATAAAACAACTGGAATCGAGATAGTTAGAAAAGGGTAGGCGCAAACTATATAGGAAAAAGAGGGGAATTGTGGGAACAATACATACAAGGGAGGAATGAGGTCTAAAAGGCAGCAGGACTTAAATGAGCTATGTAATGTTTGAGTGAGAAAGACTGGATAGATTATAAGTGATGTATAATGTTTGCAACTGGGAGTGTGTCAACATGGTTTGTGATGTAAAATGCTTCCTGCTAGGATTCCGTTAATGTGGTTTGTTTTCGTTTATATAAATGTATGATTGCCTATGATGTAGTAAGTGATGGTTTAATAAACATGTTTCTCGTTTAAAAAAAGGCAGGAATTGAGCAATTTAATATTGCTTAGGTTATATGATATATAGCAACATATGTGAAGTATAATGTTTGCTATGTTAATATAGTCTAATTACTTTTATATGAATGTAAATTTGCCGATGTCACAAGTGTAATTCAATAAAGGTATCTGGGGAAAAGAAAAAGATAAATGGAAAGGGAAGAAAGGTGGCTCAGTAAAATCTGGAGTGCAAAAAAGCCTGACAGATGGAATACTGAGTGTGGTCATGAGATGCACCTAATCAAAACAGGCACCTATCGTGGCAGTCCTTATGGGGAATCTCCTTCCCACACTGACATTTCCTTTTCTTGGATGACATGTAACTCACTGAAAAATATAAGAAGAAGAAAAAAGAACCCCAACAGAGTGCTTATTTTGAAGACGTAGGCTCAATATAGCCAGGAAACAGAAAGGCTTTCAAACTGACATACAATAATGGTGTTTAGACTTGCGGCAATGAAATTCTGGGTTGGGAGCGTCCGTACATCACCTTTACTCCCAACAGCTGACATATGATGCTCTTGGGTAATAAAGGCTTTGGTATACTGATCAGAACTTGGGCTATCCTTGGCAGGAGATCCAAGAGGTGATGAATACTGCAACAGTGATATGGAAGGACACATATACAACACTGCACACAAATGCAGCTAAAGTTGGGTTAGCCATAATATAACAAGCAATGCAGTAAGCCTAACAGAGTCTATGTAATTTAGAGATAGGCCAATCGGGTACTAGGGCCAGCAACACAAAAACCCACAAGTACTATCTGGACAGAAACCACCAGTCAGCCAGCTTTAGTGTAGGCTTGGACAGTGGTAATTATAAGACATGCTCATATAATACTGACCAAACATACCAGACGCACAAAAGGTAAACTGCAGCATTACACAGATAAATGCATGGACAGTTAAACCACGGACGCTTACATAAATCAAAACTGGACAGTGCACTTAACCCCAGTGACAATATAGCCACACCTGCTACCACTGTCCTATTGCAGAGCAACTAAACTTTTGCAATAGGGTGGCATCATTAAGCTTTGTATGTCATGAAAGCCACGCCAAAAGGGGATCTTGAAAGTCATGGACAGTGACGTCACCCATGGAGTACAAAGGCTTAGGTAGATACGAATGCTGACCACTACCCTGGAATGGGAAATGCAGTAAAAACAGTCCAAATTTTAAGAGACATGAGCCCATCGCCATCACATTCCATGTCAGCCACGAGTCTGCTCTGTTCATCATAAAAGTTAACAGAAACAAATTCACACACACCGTTATCTATGTGTGCACACATTTATATGCGTGTGTCTGAGGGGGAGGGGGTCATATGTAGTGACAATGCATGAGCCATCACCCCCAATGGCATAAGTCAAAAACAGTTCAAGATATTACGATGCCCAAGTATGTGCACTCTGCTTTCATAGGTAAATATCAATCTATCAGTCTGCAAAAAAGTACAAGTCTAGACAATAACCAGAGGTCAAAATCACACTCTGTTCCTTGTATTTGTGAGGTTAAGTCCTTCCCCATTAAGAAAACTCACCTTGACTATGGCCCATTTTTCTGCCCCCTGCCACAGCTGCAGGTAGCTCTTAGGTGAGACTGTGGTGCATTGCACTTATCAGTCTTGCAGTATCAGAAAGGTATGCACACCGCAGGTCAATGCCATGTTTCCTATACTACTGAAGAAGTGAGCCCTACCTCCTGCTATGCACATTACTGATATGGGCATACAACCAAGCCATGTTATACACAAGGTATGGTTACGACCTGCCTGGATGACCACTGTCTGCTACATGGGCTACGCAAGCTGCACATTCAAAGGCATTTTTTTCCAAATGTTCACCACCCTACTGCATTAATGGGTATACATCTGCAAAGAGAGAATAGGCTGAGCCTGCCTGTACAGCATTACTATTCTCATGATGTTTTTACCAACATGTCCAAGGAATTGTAGATTGAAAGGACACACAGACAACTAATGCTCTGCTATCTTGACAGAAGTTGTGGTACTGCCCTGGTAACCATGGCACTACACATCCAGTGGGCACACAGGCTGCCCTCTAGTATATTGGAGCATATCCCTGCCTGGGTTTCTAAGGCACCATACCCATCTTGGGAGCACAGGCTGCATCTGCTGTGCTCTGACTTGCTTATGTAGCATCCCACCACTCACAGTGCCATTTATCCTGTGGGTACACAGCTATCTTGCTGTGTGCTCCAACACTACACTGATAGTAGTCCCCACACCATATGTCATATGGATACACAGGCTGCCTTTTTCTGCATCCCACTCGACCTACACAGTTACTACATCCTCCCACCCAGCAAAGACACAACCCTGGTACAAAATCCCAGCCTGCTCAGTACATTCCTGACATGGCTGTCATAACAAGCTGCAGTTCAGTGCTCCATCCATGTCCATCAACAGGTGCATCATTCTGTCTATGACCTGCATTGCTTCTCACTACCAAGGACAGAATGACCTCCATGCTGCTTCCTGAATAATCCTGCCAAACTTTTCCTATTTATCCTCTTTTGTTACTTTTATTAACCTTCTTCTTTCTACTGTGCAGAAGATTGAAACCATTTGGTGTTTTTGCCATATTAACATCTCGTTCCTTTGACTGGTTTCATAAACTTTAGATTTTCTGTTTCTTTATACTTTTACTAAATTTCTCTTTTATTCAGATAACTGTCATTACTCTCTTTTCAGATTACTTTTATCTGGTGCACAGCACGGCTGACATTTCTCTTGAAATTACTGGTAACCTCTGATGCTTCCTCCCTGCAATCCTGCGACTTCTACATTTAGCATTTTATTAATTGCCAAAAACATTGCCTCAAAATTACATTCTTTGCCTGCCCCTTCATCAGTAACCGAGGACAGCTGAGTAACACTGATGCCTTATCCCCACAGAAGTTATGCAGGAGATGAAATGAGTGGGGTGAATCCTACACCTCTTCTTGTCCAACCACTTGCATTCTTTTTGCCTTTGCTTTCCGTCTTTTTACTTGAATATAAAGGTTAACCACATCCATTTCCTACACCCACCCCCCTTGTTTAGCATAATGTCATTCTTCATGAATCTGTTATGTGAGACATCCTTAAAGATAAGACATCTATCTTACATGTTGCTTTTTGTGAACAATTGACGTTATTTACATTCCTTTGTGCATTCACCATCTACAAATGGGCAGAATGTACATGTTAAAACACTCAATCTTGACTCAATAATGTCAGTCAAGCACAAAAAAAAAATGATGCAAGTGTTCACTCTTGTAATAATCCAAATACTTCTACTGAGACTTGTACTGCCAATTCAGTCTACAACGCCCTAACAGCATTTATGTTGCTATAAGTTATACAGACCAAATAAAGATAATACATTTCTTGGCCAGTCAAGCTTCAGAAGCTACACTAGCAGTAAGGTTATTAAAACACAACTTATTCCAGAAACTGAAAAATGTATACTCCTTTTACCTTGCCCTTTTATGTAGTATTAACTACACTGCATCACTCATCATTAACTTTCTGACACCTCTATCTCTTATTCAGGATTTTACAGGAGTTGTAGACTATCCTTGCAAACAAATATCATAAAGCAAAGTACAAGATCTGGATGGAATGACAGCCCATCACCACACACATACACATTTTATACATGCAAAAAAAAAAAAAAAACATGCGCGATTTACAAGACTGTCAATTTACCTACTGGCATGTCTTTACTATGTGAGAAATGAAAACCTTACAGGGACACATTCCAAACAGTATTTAATAATATATTAATTCCCAAAATGACATTATGGAGATTGCACGTTAAACAATGATATATCCTAGTACAATACACTCTCTCTCTCTCCATAAATTAAAGGACAACTCCACCAAACAACTAAAAAAAAATCTGTTTTTTTCAATCTATCTTTGTTTCCTGATGTATTTTAACAAATCAAAATCACTCTAAGTGCTTTATTTGTAATTTTAGCCTGTTTTTCACAACATGGCTACCAATGGGGCTTGATGTATCAATGTGATCTTCTCCCTCAACCTTTTCTCTTTCCCATAATGTTTTGTATGACATGCTAGACATAAGGAAGTAACTGTGAATTCCCATGCCTTTGACATATAACGGAATCTGTGTGAGTCATTGTCATCTTCTATACATTCTGTAAAAGGACTACTTTTCGGTCTCCGATCACTCTCATTTATGTTTGGCTCAGAGCTTACTTTACATTATACTTAGAAGTTATCCAGCTATGGCCAGAAAAGTAGCTAAATCGCAGGCCTTTCTTCAGGGTTTTCTTTTCTAGTCCAACAGGAATTGATTCTGCAAGGGTCTCTCAGTGCAGTGACAGTTTTAACAACTCTGCAGTAGTGTGGGGAAGGGGCTGCCAATTCCCCTTGGATGACAAAAGAAAACCCTGAACAGTAGCTGTTAACTTCACATACACAGCAATCCTAGAATATAGGTGTGTGTGTGTGTGTGTGTGTGTGTGTGTGTGTGTGTGTGTGTGTGTGTGTGTGTGTGTGTGTGTGTGTGTGTGTGTGTGTGTGTGTATATATATATATATATATATATATATATATATATATATATATATATATATATCTATACACACATACATATACATATATAAAATGTACATATGTATATGTACATATGGCTCTACTTTGTTTCATTGAATCTCATTACACCCTGACCACTTTGTTGAAAACTCAAAACTACTGAAAACTCATTTTAATGAATCTCATTTCAATGAACTGGAGTTAGTATATACAGCACTGTGTAGAATACTGTAAGGCAAGTAAAAGGTATATGCCCTTTTCCCCACTGTAGTGCTATCCTGGAGTTATATATATATATATATATATATATATATATATATATATATATACACATACATATATAAAATCATCATCATCTTCTTTCGGCTGTTCCCGTTAGGGGTCGCCACAGCGGATCACCTGTTTCCATTTCTTCCTGTCCCCTGCATCTTGCTCTGTCACACCAACCACCTACATGTCCTCTCTCACCACATCCATACACCTTATCTTAGGCCTTCCTCTTTTCCTGTTACCTGGTAGCTTCATCCTTAGCATCTTTTTCCCAATATACTCCGTATCCCTTCTCAGCACATGTCCAAACCAACGTAAACTTGCCTCTCTGGCTTTGTCTCCAAACCTTCCAACTTGGGCTGACCCTTATTCTTAATTCTGTCCACCCTCGTCACACCCAGTGCAAATCTTAACATATTTAACTCTGCCATATCCAGCTCAAACTCCTGCCTTTTTGTCAATGCCACTGTCTCCAACCCATATAACATAGCTGGTCTCACTACCCTCTTGTAGACCTTCCCTTTCACTCTTACAGGTACTCATCTGTCACAAATCACTCCTGACACCCTTCTCCACCCACTCCATCCTTCTTGTACTCTCTTCTTCACCTCTCTTCCACACTCACCGTTACTCTGAACTATTGACCCCAAGTACTTAAAAACTCATCCACCTTTGCCACCTCTACTACTTGCATCCTCACCATTCCTCTATTCTCGCTCTCATTCACACACATATATTCTGTCTTAGTCCTGCTGACCTTCATTCCTCTTCTCTCTAGAGCATATCTCCATCTCTCCAGGGTCTCCTCCACCTGTTCCATACTCTCACTACAGATCACAATGTCATCTGCAAACATCATAGTCCATGGGGACTCCTGTCTGATCTCGTCTGTCAACCTGTCCATCACCATTGCAAATAAGAAAGGGCTCAGAGCTGATCCTTGATGTAACTCCACCTCCACATTAAACGCATCCGTCACTCCCACCGCAGACCTCACCGCTGTCACACTACCCTCGTACATATCCTGTACCACTCTTACATACTTCTCTGACACTCCTGACTTCCTCATACAATACCACAACTTCTCTCTAGGCACCGTGTCATATGCTTTCTCCAAGTCTACAAAAACACAATGCAACTCCTTCTGACATTCTCTGTACTTCTCCATCAACACTCTCAGAGCAAACATCGCATCTGTAGTGCTCTTTCCCGGCTTGAATCCATACTGCTGTTCACTAATCATCACATCCCTTCTTAACCTAGCTTCCACTACTCTTTCCCATAACTTCATGCTGTGACTGATCAATTTAATCCCTCTGTAGTTACTACAGCTCTGCACATCACCCTTATTCTTAAAAATCTGTACCAAAACACTTTTTCTCCATTCCTCAGGCATCCTCTCACTTTCCAAGATTTCATTAAACAATCTGGTTAAAAACTCCTCTGCCATTTCACCTAAACACCTCCATGCTTCCACAGGTATGTCATCTGGGCCAACAGCCTTTGCAATCTTCATTCTCTTCATAGCTATCCTTACTTCCTCCTTGCTAATCCATTGTACTTCATGATTCACTATCCCTACATCATACAACCTTCTCTCCCTCTCATTCTCTTCATTCATCAACCCCTCAAAGTACTCTTTCCATCTCCTCAACACACTCTCCTCGCTTGCGAGTATGTTTCCCTCATTATCCTTTATCACCTTTACCTGCTGCACATTTTTCCTAGCTCGGTCCCTCTGTCTAGCCAATCGGTACAGGTCCTTTTCTCCCTCCTTAGTGTCCAACCTTTCATACAGCTCTTCATATGCCTTATCATTAGCCTTTGCCACCTCCCTCTTTGCCATGTACCTCATCTCCTTATACTCCTGTCTACTTTCTTCATCTCTCTGACAATTCCACTTCTTCTTTGCCAACCTCTTTGCCTGTATACTCTTCTGTACTTCCTCATTCCACCACCATGTCTCCTTGTCGTCCTTCCTCTGTCCTAATGTGATACCAAGCACCTTTCTAGCAGTCTCCCTTACTAGCTCTGCTGTAGTTACCCAGCTATTTGGTAACTCTTCACTGCCACACAGTGCCTGTCTTAACTCATCCCTGAACTCCACCTCACAATTACCCTTTTTCAATTTCCACCATTTGATCCTTGGTGCTGCCCTCACACTCCTCCTCCTCTTCTTGATCACCAACGTCATCCTACAAACCACCATACTATGCTGCCTAACTACACTTTCTCCCGGCCACACTTTACAGTCTCCAATCTCCTTCAAACTGGCCCTCCTACATAAGATATAATCCACCTGTGTGCATCTTCCTCCACTCTTGTATCTCACCCTATGCTCCTCCCTCTTGTTAAAATACGTATTCACCACAGCCATATCCATCCTTTTCGCAAAATCTACTACCATCTGACCTTCTGCATTAACACCATACCTACCCATCACTTCCTCATCCCCACTGTTCCCTTCACCAACATGCCCATTTAAATCTGCTTCAATCACCACTCTCTCACCCTTGGGTACAGTCATCACCACTTCATCCAATTCACTCCAAAATTTTTCTTTCTCATCTACTGCACACCCAACTTGTGGAGCATATGCACTAACAACATTAATCATTACACCATCAATTTCCAGCTTCATAAACATCACTCTATCCGACACCCTTTTCACCTCGAAAAAACACTCTTCGCATACTGTTCCTTCAGAATAACTCCTACGCCATTTCTCCTCCCATCCACACCATGATAAAACAATCTGAACCCACCTCCGATACACCTAGCCTTACTCCCCTTCCATCTGGTCTCTTGCACACACAATATACCAACCTTCCTTCTGTCCATCATATCAGCTAGCCCTCTCCCTATACCAGTTATACTGCCAACATTCAAAGTTCCGACCCTCACTACCACAGTCCTAGCCTTCATCCTCTCTTCCTGCCTTAGGCCATGCCTTCCGCCTCTTCTCCTCCTTTGGCCAACAGTAGCCCAATTTCCGCCAGCACCCTGTTGGCGGTTGTTGTTAACCCGGGCCCCGACCAATCCGGTATGGAAATATTAACTGGTGACTGCATGAAAAAATTTGGCGAAGTTTTACGCCGGATGCCCTTCCTGATGCAACCCTCCCCATTTATCCAGGCTTGGGACCTGGCTTGTGCATCCTCAGTGGCTGGGTTTGGATATACATACATATATATATATATATATATATACACACACACACACACACACTATCTATCTACAGATTTTATATATATATATATATATATATATATATATATATATATATATATATATATATATATATCTATATATAGGGGGGGGGGCTAGCCCCGCCCCCAAATTAGTTTGAGTACACATTGTCTTCTGGAGAGAGTTAGTCACTGGTGTTGTAAATATGCATGTCTATGGTTTAAAATGTATTGTTTTAAAGTTTTTGGTAAAATACAATACAAAGCAAACAAGGCTATGCCCCCCCACCCCCCCCCCCAACTATATATACTAACTCCAGGATCGCACTACAGTGGGGAAAAGGGAATATACCTTTTACTTGCCTTACAGTATTCTACACAGCAACATATATACCAACTGCAGTTCAGTGAAATGAAATTCAGTGAAATTAGTTTTCAGTAACTTGTGTTTACAGCAATGTGGTCTGGGTGAAATGAAATTCACTGAAATGACACAAACAAAGTAGACTCATATATATATATATATATATATATATATATATATATATACACACACACACACACACACACACACACACACACACACACACACATGTAAATATACATATGGGTCTACTTCAAACAAAAGACCACTTACCCGAAAACAAAATCTCTGAGACAAAATGTCCAAAAACCTGATTTTAATGAAAAACCGTACTGCCAAAACATTTCTTAGGGTAGTAAGTATCTAGTTGACAAACATTTCACGAAGAAACACACCATACTATCTCCAACCTACCCAGGTTGGGGACTACACCCCCCGAATGATGGGGGCTGCATCCCCACACACCCCTAACTAAATATACCAACTCTGGGACTGCACTATAGTGGGGAAAATGGCAAAATTTCCCCATGTTGTCCAACTAGATACTTACTGTGAGAAAAGTTTCATCAATACGGTCGTTCATTAAAAGCAAGTTTCGGGCATCTTGTCTCGGCAATTTCGTCTTCGTGTAAGAGGTGTTTCCTTTACATATATATATATATATATATATATATATATATATATATATATATATGTACACACACACACACACACACACACACACACACACACACACACACACACACACACACAAACACACAGTAATCTGAAACCAAGAGCTGCTCATTTCTTTTGCAATCATCTCCAAAGCAGCAGGTCTTATACGAGTCTTACCCTCCTCACATCTATCTCAATGGAGAAACTTAACAGAATAAGGCTGTTGTCACCTTGCTCTGAGGCATACAGGGGATAGATCTCTGAATACAGCGCAAATTTAACTGAAGGCTTGGGCACTGCAACATACAGACAGGAAGGGGGTGATAGCAGGGAGTCGCAGCTAGTGATGTCAACAGGGAGTGGTGGTTCTTGTCAACTTAATGCCACCATGCAAGCAGAAGTTTGCACAACATTGAAAAGGCAGGAACAGGAGCATGGAGAGCCTAAGCAAATGACAGAAGCCCTCGTAGTTTGTACGTGGATGTATGCACAAATAAGGAAAATGTGTAGGATACATTTTGGTGATGTAGTGCATATGTCAGTCACCAGGGCCAGGGCCTTACTATAAATGCTCCTGTTGCCAGGATGCTAGCAAGGGCACAAAGCACCTCCTTGGTTGCCTGGATGATGGCTCCACTGGTCACCTCTTCCACCATGCTAGGGACAGTAAGCACAGGGAGACAAATTAGCTCAAGACACATTAGCAGGATTTGATGGTCAGTAGGCATAGAGGCAAAAAAGAATATACAAAAAATAAAAACAATAACTTGCTGGCTACAAAGAACAGTTTAAGTTCACTGCACTGATGCTTGCATACCTACAGTGTAAATATCCCATGGGCCGACTACATGATACATGTTCTAAGAACCTCTTTTCAGCATCAACTGTGTGGGGGCAGTACCATCATTATGACTATGATCTGGGGACACGGTTGCCTGTATGACATGATGATCTCTTTCAAAACCTCTATAAAGTATTAACCATTCAATTTAAATTTGCAACACTCCAAAAACTAGTTATGTGTTTGTATCTGTTAATACAGGGAGCACAATCTGGTTATGGGACTTGCATAGTCACACAGTAAGCAAATGGAAGCTGATAGAATCAAACCCTATACTACAGGAGCAGTTCATAAACTGCTCACTAGTCTTAATCCTCTGTGCTTAAAGACCAAGCTGACAGTCAGCTGCAAAACTGTAATGACTGGGGCCACCTAAACTACTTACACCCTTCTAGGAGATTCATAACCATGTTGCTAAACCCAAATGGGACACAGTCCACATGAAGCACTTTCCTTAGTAACTGTTCTTTCATTCTTCCCATTCAAAAGGGTTCTCCAATTCACTGTAGGTTCTATCCCAACAGATTTCTGCACAAATCATTTCTATGATTTACCCTGACTGGTGCTAAGAAAACTGGCTAATTATGTCACTTTGCAATACTGGATGTTCATCGTGCATACAGCTGCAGTCATAACAGATGGGGTTCTCCTGCCGTCAGGCGGGTCCTCGGTTGGCCGAATTCCAAAGTCTAGGTCCGGCGTCGGTTGTCGTCGCTTCTTCCCTGACGTCAGTGTGACAGGGGTATAAAAGAACCAGCCGACGCCATTTTCTTCAGTCTTTCTGGCCACGTGGTGCCCGAAGCAGAAGCAGTTCACAAGTGCCGGTCGGGAAAAAAATGTATATGCCTAAAATGTTTCTTAGGTTGGAAATTGGAAGTAGAACATGTGAAAAGATAATGCTACACAAGAGTCTACAATGGAAAGTAACACTGTTTTTATTTAAAAATAAGAAAAAAAAAGCATACCTCACAGTGCTGTCACACTTCTGTTTCTACTTGCAAGTATTTAAACCTTTATAAAGAACATGGTTTTGTCCCATAAGAATTAAAGGCATGGGTTGGGCAAGTCAGAAATGCAAAGAGGCTCCGATGTGCTTCTGCTCAAAAGATTGCAGTACTCTAAATGGTTTATTTCAGACCTCACCCGGCTGGCATGTGCAATTAAGTCCTGGAGACTTCAAATAACAAAAGCTACAGCAAAGGCAAAACATTGAGCAGTAAAGTTGAGAAACGAGAAGGACTACAGTAAAAGCGGTACAGAACTGAAAAAGTTGAACAAAGTCACATGGAGTTTATTCTTTTGAACATCCAAGTAGGACAGATGAAGAAACATGCACACACATTTCACATCATACCTTTCAACTGTCCAGACTTTTGCACAACTCCTGATTTTGCCTTGTATATTTGCCCTGTCCCTAGTAACATTTTTTATTTTTCTGAGAAATCATTGAAGGCCACAGTCAGTAAATAAAGTAAGATGTTAGAATTTCGTATTTCTTACTACTCAAAAAAAATGTATGTTGAGGCAATATCTACTGTTTTACTTTTAAGATGAACAGTAATATTTAAATGACTGGAAAATCTGACTAACAAATTCCTTTTCAGTAAACCTATATTCTGTTCTACAAGTATTTTACAGTAACCTGCTGGTTGTAATATATGGTCTTTAGTTCTAATAAATATACTCTGATTTCTGATGCACACATATTTTCTTATATAATACTATAATATTTGTCTGTTTCACCGCTTCATTAAGTTTTCAGTGGTTTCTAACATACAAATTCATCATGATGTACTACCTAATTATTACAGGTTCTTTAAATAAGTGCACACTGCTTTCTTAACACTTAAGGAATATACAGTGCTGCAATCTTTGACCATTAAAAAGTCTCCTTAACATTTTTTTTTTTTTGCTTCTTTCGGCTTTTCCCGGTTAGGGGTCGCCACAGCGGAACTCTGGTCCGCTAATGACTGGTGGTGGATTTTTATGGTGCCGAGTTGCCAGCCAACACCCAACCTTCAAAGAAGGCACACCCATTCATGCACGCACCTACCTGTATGTCTTTAGATGTTACTCGACAGAAGGGAGGACATGCAGACTCCACACAGGAGGCGCTCCAGCCGAGAATCGAACAGGAGAACCTCTTGCTGTGAGGCGACAACGCTACCCGCTGCACATTCATAATTACTGCCTTCAGCAAGTCTGTGCACACTAACACCCAACATTTTAGTGTATGTACTGGATTATAAAACAAGCTACCAATATACCTTTACATTGATTAACTGATCACATAGTCATCAACTACAACTACATCAAACATTGTACATCAAAAAGCAACTTTACACCTCCTACACTACCTGTACAACACTAGAAATATAATAAAATACCCAATAATTCTTTCTACATTGCCAAAGAAAACCAAACTAGTACAACTATACATGAAAACTTTTTTCGGAAGACTGCACAATTGCTTTTTCAGTGTTTGTGCACGGGACAAACCCTGACGCTCAGCCCCTACAACTATTTATATACCAACTCCGAGATCACAAAATAGTGGGTAAAAGAACTCCCTTACTCCTACTATGATGCTATTTGACACCATTTAATAACTGTTCTAAATCATTAATGATCTAAAAGATGTACCCTGTCTTGTATCTGATGAAAAGCACCTTTGATAGAGTGACAGTTTCAAGTCTTTCTGTTGTGCACAACCACTTCTATTCCTTTTTACTCAATATGTTACCCATGCAATCACCTAGTATACCACATTGATCAGTGTGAGATTTCTGCTCGACTGCTACAACAGGATACATTTTCCATGTGCTGGTCTAGCATACCATTAATAAACATATGGAATCCAAATCTCACTGTTGCTTTACTTTCTACACATACCATAAAGAAGGTACACCAAGCTGATGTGAATGTACTCTTCGTGTGCACACACAGGTGTGCATAACAAACCACAATTGGCTTAAGATGATAAATTAGAAGACAGTGGTTCATGGAAACAGTTATGGAACCATCAAATATTGTAACACAAGGCCATATAATACATAACAAATAAAGGGCTTAATAATAGATGAGATTACAAAACAAGTGCAAACGTAGCAGCAAGAGGTTATGTGGAATTTCAGCAGACTATACACGCTTACATCCTGTTACTAGCATACATGTATGCTTTGCTCAATGGTATCTGCAGCAAAGAGGTAGATTTGGGCTTTCTGAAGTCCAGTCACCAATTCCTTCTATTTCTCTGGCATGAAAACAAACCCCCTATTCTCTTCTCCCTGTGTTGCAACATGAAAATGTTCAACAGTAACACAGTATGGGATACACAACTGCATTATACACTATGATGCAACAGAAAAGGGGAGGATGGAAGTCAGTCTCCAAATCAGAAAGCATCAGGGGCTGGCATCTCAGATACTCAGAATTTTGTGATGATTACGAGGGTTTTTTTTTTTTTTAAACAGGAAACTCAAAAGACATTTTTTTTTTCCATTACAGGAAACTCAAACCTAGTCAAGCATCCTTTGTGACAACACAATCTGTAAACCCAGTTACATACCTCTCAACTGCCCAAATTTTGACAGAATGTCCAGATTTTTGTCTCATTTTTTTAGCCTGTTCCTCATAAATCACTAGATAATGACAGACATTTGAGTTTCAAACTTCATACCATTCATAAGTTGCATTCTAATGCAAAACTTGTTTTTCTATCACCCAAGTTTATAACAGCAATATTTAATAATTTTCCCAGTTTTTGGACCTTTCTCCCCCATTATTTTTGGCTTTGTCCACAATTTTTTGCACTAAGAAGTTAAGATGTATGCCCTGCTATTATGATTTGCACACCGATACATTTTTGCTAAAACATAACTAACAGTACACAGATAACAGTTTAGACTCAAAAAGAATCTCAGAAATAATACATGCAATAATACCCCATCCAAGGCCATCCTGTTAACTGTGAAACTGCACATACAATTTCTGAGCTTAAGAGAATCTGTTAAATGCAGCACTATTATCTGATGTCACAGCACTACAAGACATTATAAAATACAGGAAGGTACCTACGCATTTAAAACCAAGGAGGTTTAAGCTTTGGTTTGATTGCCGTTAGAAAAGCAGGCTCACATTGCATAGTGATTTTGCAACTTTTGTAACTCTACCTGAACTTTAAACCTTTTACTTTAACTGTACAAATGTTGTCAATGCAAGCCAAACTCTCTATTAGTGCCAAGCAGGGTACAGCTAAAAACAAGCAGATTCTGACAATGCAACAAAGACAAAATACAGCAGAAAAACATAAGATTATTATGGTACTTGCGTATTATTGCAACCAAATTTTCGCAGTTGTAATAATACACTTGCTGGCTTGAAAACAGCTGCGGAAAACGCAAGTTGTCACTCTGTGTTTACTGTTGAAAAGCTAGTTTTGCTAACATTGAGGAAGAGAAGCAATTGTGGAAATCTTTTTCCTGTTTTGCGTGCATGATGGACGCATGCTTCAAATGGCAGGGCTGGTCTGTTACTAACAAAAGGAGTACTTTAAATGTGAAGAAGCAATGCTGACAAGAAAAAGACAGACCGCTTGGAAATGCTTTCTGCTAAACTCTATTTATTAAACAGTAAACTATTTATGTATCACACATTTCTTTTTTACAGAAAACTTGCAAAATATAAAGCTTTGTGGAACTGATGGTGGATGATGTTAACAGGCGTTTGGGAATGGAATAGCTGACAGCAGTGTTTTGGTTTGGGGTTCTGAAGAACATGTATTACACAACCTACAATGTGAACGAAAACACAGTAATTGACACAGCAACATTACTTTCTTCATTTTCACTGATAACCCTGCCTAAAATAATGTGTAATGTGAACCAAAACACACTAACTCACATTATCATAACATCGGGAAGCACACCATATTAGAAGAAAGATAACACGCTGCCCGTAAACAGCATACAGAAACATGATTTTCTACATTTTCAATGATATCCCTGCCTAAAACAACTTTCAATGTGAAGGAAAATACACTAATTGACATTATCACAGCATTAATGTTTATATTTGCACATCGGGAAGCAACCGATATTATCACAAAAATCTGGTTGCGATAATACGAAAGTACCTTTTTTTGTTTAGTTTATTAACTGGGTTAGCCCAGTAGGTACAAATCTCTTTACAGGGGCAAAATAAAATACCTGTCTGGTGAGGGTACCTGCGCAGAGGCACACAGTATGCAAATGGAGACTTGAGGAAACCCAACTTGATGCAATACAAAATAAAAATTGTTTTGTGGTGAACTCTTAATAAAGTCAAAAATGAATCTACCTGGAAACTGAATTTGTAACCACAACCCAATGACATATTCTTAGAGCATGAAATGACAGAATATAAAATAGTTGATTATAAAAATAACAGCATTTGAACCACTTCTAGGCAATACTATGAGGGGTGACTATACAGCTGTTCCCAAAATGCATCTCAACAGAAAAAATGTCAATGTGCAAGTCACACACACATGCCTCAATATAGTCATTCCAAACCTGGATGGCAGATATCAAGACACCACATTCTTAGTGGTAACCATCTTAAATTTAATACAATTTTACACACACACACACACACACACACACACACACACACACCCCTTAACATTGGGTCTCACGGTCCTCTGCCAATCTTCACATTATCCAAAGTATAAATTTCCAACAAATATCCTTCATGAAAGAAGGGAGCAGTGCCAGAAAGCAGAAGTCAGAATCACAATAACACAAGTGGGGTTGTTGTACTCTGCCTATGATCTCCAGCCAGTGTACAGAGTGCCATGGCATCAAGAATGAGCAAAATCCATGCTTGCTGTGAAAGTCAATCTCCTACCATCTTTCTGATGAACTGCAGCACAAACTGTTTCCATCAAGGTAGCAAATCTCCCCCCATGCTTCCAATCACTCACTCCTTTCCCACCCAATTAACAATCAAATCCAAGTCATTAGTGCCCTTCCCTGCAGCAGTGGTCCATTCTGGACGAATTAAAATGTTCAGTTTTATATTTTTATTTAATCTGCACAGTATAACAAGCTTGACAAGACCAAATTCATGCTACACGGACAGGAGTCCAAGCAGAACTTCAAACAGAACCACAGGGCATTTTGCAGAGGCATTTAAAGTCATCAAGTCCTTGTGCTTCACAAACACTATATTCTGTTTTAAGAACACATAAATGGACACACAAATGGAATATGAATAAAGCTTGCATGTAAACACCTGTATTAGTGTTCAGCCACATATTGTACCAAGTTTGATAAGACTGCTGATCAGGAAAAAAAATGTTAAGATTCTTTCTAGTAGACAACTCAGCATGTGATATGAAAGCATTAGTAATTAATAAACAACTCAAGATTCAACAGCACCAAAGACAGCTGGCAATGCTCAGACAAGTATTTTACTGCTGAACTCACACACTGGCTCAAGCCTGCATCTTTATCAGTCTGTTTTTTTTTTTAGCATAACCAGTTACAATGAAGCAGACAGCATTGCTCCATTTCCCATAAGATGTTAAGCCCTGGTATTTTGGTGTACAAATGCAAAGGTTTATAATACAGATTTATGGTCTTTTCAGGAATGGCATTTTTTTAATCCCAGTGCTCTGTCAACAATACAATGAAACACTGATGTTGTTGTTGTGTCTTTCGGCTTTTCCCGGTTAGGGGTCACCACAGCGGAACTCCGGTCCGCTAATGACTGGCAGTAGATTTTTACATGCCGAGTTGCCAGCCCTGACGCTCAACCTTCAACGAAGGTACGCCCATTCATGAATGTCTCCACATAGAAGATGCTCCAGCTGAGAATCAAACAGAACAACGTCTTACTGTGAGGCGACAATGCTACCGCAGCACCACCACCACAGTACACAATAAAACACTGATGTACAAATGTTAAAATATCCATTTTTGTGCCATACTGCAGGACTCTCTCACACACACACACACACACACACACACACACACACACACACACACACACACACACACACACACACCCCAGTGTTTTTCAACCACTGGTCCCCGAACCGGGTCCCACTGGCAGGCTGGGGGGGTGGGGGCACTGGCTGGGAGACTTATTTTTTTAATTAAAAAAAAGTTTTTTGTTTTTTTTTACTTAGCGTCCAGGTCACACACATGCGGCAGGTGTGTGCGACCTTTTCTCGTCTTCTGCATCTATATGATCTGCTGTTTACATCTTCATCTTCCACAAGTAAGTAATTTGAATGCCAGAAGACATTTGAAATGTGGACCATGAACGGACAAGTGAGAGGTAGGTGTGTGTATTTTTGTTTGTCAAGTGGTAGGTAGGTGTGTGTGTGTGTGTGTGTGTGTGTGTGTGTGTGTGTGTATTAGAAGTAGGTAGGTAAGGATGTGTTTGTGTGTGCAAAAAGACAGGCATTTGAGTTTCAGACTTCATAGCCTTCAGAAAATTGACGATAACACAATACTTTTTATTCTAGCAACCTTATAAGTTTGAGAGAGCAATACTTAAAGCTTGTCCCTATTTTTGAGGCTTTGTCCCACCATTACGTTTGGCTTTTCCCAGAATTTTTGTGCTAAGAGGTTGAGAGGAATGGTGTGTGTGTGTGTGTGTGTGTGTGTGTGTGTGTGTGTGTGTGTGTGTGTGTGTGTGTGTGTGTGTGTGTTTAAGAGGGAGGGATGGAAGCAGGTGCGAGTGTTTGTGTAAGAGGGAGCTAGGTAGGTGGGTAAGAGGGAGGGAAGGTGCATACCTCTCAACTCCATGATTTTGACTGAAATTTTAGCTCTCTCTCTTAATCGCACCTAAAAGTGATGACTTTTGGAGAAAAGGTGATGAATTACACTTAATAAACAATGACAATAATTAGAGTTACAGACTTCTTTTATTTTAGAAAAATGCATATTCATTCATGTTCTGTTATTTTGTCAATGTCTGAAGTTAATAATACTAATATATGAAAAGTGTCCCTGATTATTTTTGGATTTGTCCCCGATTCTGTTGGGATTTGCCCCTTTCTGGTTGACAGCTATGGGCAGGTGTGTGTGTAAGGTAGGTAACATACCTCTGAACTGCCCAGATTTTTGCCTCATATTTTTGGTCTGTACTTCATAAAAAGGACTGAAGTTTTACACTTCATATCCTTTGGCATACAACACTGAAACAGTGACTGTTTAATTGGTTCCTTATAAATAAAGGGTTTTGTTTCTGCCTTAGTGGTTCCCAAAATAATAATTCTATTTTCACCAGTCCCCAAGTGTGAAAAGGTTGAAAACCACCGATATAGCCTATCTAAACAATTCTCTTTGGGAAAGCTACATCTTATCAAGAAAAAGCAGCTGTATACACAGTTATTGGATTTTAGAATGCACAGCAAAAAGGCGAACAGATACTAATAAACATATTTAAAAAACATACACATTACAAAGTTCAAAGCAGCACGGCACACAACACAATTGACTGAATCTACTGTCAGTAGAATAAAAAATGGGAATTGTCAAAGAATGATTAAGTCAGTGAAATGTACATTGTCAAAGGATGATTAAGTCATCGAAATGCACATTTTAAAAAATGTGCAGACAATATGCAGGGTTGCACTCAGAATGTGTACATATGAAAGAAACCATCACTCTACTAATGGCTCCAAAAATCCACCAAGGAGGTAAAATGTTAATTTTGTCACTTACTGTCATGATTTTACTACAGAATACTCACATAAGCAATACAGGATTTGCATCCTCCCTTTTCACTGTACTGTTCTGTCTAGCATGCTAGACAACTTGTAATACCCAGCTTTGGGAAGAGTCACTTAAGCAAAACACATCTCATCTGCTCTGCTTTGACGGAGCTCCCATTTTAAAGTCATTTGATCGCAGTAGTTGCATCACTCCTTCACTGCAGCTAACCACCATTATGATTTCTACTTGATGAGCATCCAGAAACACTGGTTTCACTTCTGCACCCTTGATGATGTGTGTCATAAAAGGCACTGGCAATGCAGTTAGCTGGTGAAGAGCATCTTTTTTTTCTTATAATCACATGCAAGACTAAGAAGTACCATACAGACTTAGTAATGAGGTTTTGACACTAACTTCCATATATTTTATGTACTTAAAATTAAGAGTGTGTGTGTACCATGAAACTCAATATTGTACCAAGTATCATGTGTCCCTGTTGTATACCTTTAAGCTAATGATAATCACTTACTGCCTGTAATGACATTTACAAGGTCACCGTTTTTTGCTGTTTTTTTAAATGATAATTATTCTAGTGCTGCTTACCATTCAGTATTTATTTACTAATAAATATTTTCTGACCAGAAAATGTTCATCAGGATATAAACAAAAACGGAGTACTTAAAATGTTAGAACAGCTTAAAAAAGTAATCAGTAAACGTTTAAAACTGAGACACTTTGTGCAACACAGCTAAGGAACGTACACATTCCTAGACTGCTTTTGTATTTCCTCCTACCCATGATTCCCTGCATTTCTCCATTTCTAGATTCTAACCAAATGAAGGCACCAAAACACAAAACCAGTAAATTTTCCCTAACAGAGGCAGAAGGGTGGGATGGTCAACAAAAATTAAAATTTTCCAAAGAGATCTAATGTTATGGCAAGGTGCAGTTTTTCATATCGGATAAGGAGATCCAGTCTTCATTAACCTTTAGGACAGAGTCCCTTGCTGTTCCTACTGTACTGTTGGATTGGTTGGATTGCTAAAGCATCTCTATCACTGGACCCCAAAAGAAGATCTAGATGTGAAAGCAGTGTCCAGTTTATAAAATCTAACAGAGGTGTTCAGTAAGGCCCAAGATGCAGGTGCACAGATGTCATCTAGCAATGTCTTACAGAAGGAGAGCTGTTGAGGTTGTGATGGCCCACCACTGGCCCAGTAACCAAGGAGTCTCAATCCTCATCACTAGCACCAGTGGGGGATGTACAATGGGAGGATGACAGGTACACACAGTATTTCCAGATGCAGCTGTCTGCATTAATTTCAATGTCCCTTAACAGCACGCACAAACCACAGTCAGTCCTGGGCTGATTTCTCCAGATCCCCAATAAGACTCCCCACTGGCACAGCTATAGGGTTGAGATCTCAGCCGAGTGGCCAAGCAAAGACCTCTAGCATCCCCTCTGTCCAACTAGTGCTTCGTGTCCCTGCTCAAGCAGCTGACAAACACACGCTGAGGTTTGATTTATACACACACGCGCACACCTGAGAAAAGCTGGCACAGGTTTGCTAGCTATGCCTCCTTCTGCCCAGACTATAAGGTAGTTATTACTGCCACTAGCCAACTCTATCAGCTACTTTAAGGCCCTTAACAAAGGGTGTCCAATCTTATTGTGTAATGTTACTATCAATACAAATAGTAGTTTGACTAACAGCAAAGCTATTAGGACTGGCCTGCATAGTGTCACCAAATAAATATGCAAGTACTCTCAGAACTATGTCTCACAAAGATCAGCTGCAATGAAATGTTTAAATATATTTAATAATAAATAACAAGACAATACTAAATATGTGTACAGTGATTATAAAAATCACAGGAAATATTTAAAACAACACTGCAGGACAGTCTCAAATAAATAAAGAAAAATATCTAAGTTAAGCTTTGCTATATTCCTGACTATATCTAAAAGAATTACACTGTACCCTAGTGTATTTACTTCAGAGCAAGCAAGGCAGATGTGGTCAGTGGATCTTGATGTTGTCAGGGTAAAGTCAAAATACAGAATACTCTGAGACTTCTCAAATTAGTATTTCAAATATTACTGCAGGGATAGCTTGCAGAATTACATCATTTCTTGTTATCCGACTTCAGTTCCTAGGCTCAAAACAACCACTAATGCCAGCTGGTAGCATTTAGCATCTACCTGTGAAAATACGCAGACAAGAGATTTTCCCTCAGATCTAGGTAGATCCTGGAAGTCGTAAAACAATTACCTTCCTACGCATTTCAAAACTAGTAATCATTTCACCTTACAGACAATACAGAAAAGCTCCCTAGTACAGACATTGTGCCTGTTACTAAACGGAAAGATAACATCTTTTTTATGGCCCAGCCATAAAGTAATTTAATTTCAGCTACTTTTCTGAAGTTTTTCAAGTTAACCTCCTGTGTTCCAGTTTCCCTTGTTAAAATATATACATTTAAATAGTTATAAGGGTGTATGTACATTTCAAACAACTTATTATACTTGCCAAAGGTATTGGTCCTTTTCATATATTATTTAAGCTGTTTATGGATAACCATACAATACAGCAAGTACTCTCCTTGGATAGAGTGATCTCAACAGACTTATGATATTAGACCTGGCAAGAACCTTTGGCATAAATTAGTGATTAGTTTTTTAAAAGAAACCCTTTCTTATGGAAACCAGGTACTGAGGGTTGAAACACAAAGCCTTTAACTCTCAAATCCTGCTGGCTAAAGTCACAGCTAACACCATGGTCTTACATGTCAAAAACTCTAAATCTGTAGATGCTGCTGGATTAAAGACAGAAAGAGTTAGTTTCTTCAGAACAAAAATATAATTTCTGAAGGGAGCAGGTCCCTTGACATGAGGATGCAAGAGAAAAGATTTATATACTTTAACGAAGCCAAAGAAGGGGAATCCTAACCAGCAAAAAAGCTGGATATGGTGGCCATATGCATCTTAACTGGTGAACGGTTTAAGCCTCAAATCAAAAAAGTACTAGGTGTGGACTGAAGACTAGGTAGCTGCTTCAAGAACAGCCTTTCCACCACCCCCATAAAGGCTACAATGGCTGCAGTATCCCTAGCAGTTGTACTTCCCATTGCCCCTTCTAACCTTTTTCCATGAGAAGTGCAATTGAAAATAATGCTTGGAAAAGGGCACTGCTCCCTTTCTGGATGCAAAGGGCACACACAGATTATTTGAAGTCTTCATGTTACTGGTCCTACCCAGGTAATAACAGATATCTGTATATACCTAGAGAGTGAATAATTCTTTCTGCCTTGTTCTGCGGGTTAGGAAAGAAAAACAGGCAAATAAATAGCTTGATTGAAAGAAAATGCAATCACTACTTTTGGCATAAATGTGGGGTTTGTTCCAAGTTTGACCCTGACAATATGGAAGATAAGAAGGGGTTCTCCACGAGGGTCTGGAGTTCTGAAATCCTCCTAACTGAGGTGAAGGTCAGTAACAAAGCAGTTTTCCAGGACAGATATACAAAGTGAGAGGAGACAGCAGGCTCAAAATGGGGTTACATCAGCTTTTCTAGTTCCATGGAACAGCAGCCGTCTAAGTGGTCTCAGATGGAGGAGCCAGGCTGCGGTAGTCCTACATGTTTGTAGGCTGCAATGGCCAAGATGTGCACCTGCATATATAGACATATACTAGGCCTAAAATCAAACAGCTCACTTAAGTACTGCAGAATAAAGGACACTGCTTCTGTGATAGGTTTCTTATCTGTCTGTCACACCACAGGGGAAAAAATATATCTTCCAGTTGTCTAAATAAGATTTCCTATTTTGGCAGGCTTGCTAACCTCCTTAGGCATAGTCAGTACATCAGTAAATTGCTGCCTGAAGGACAACAGGGTTGATTCATCCAGGCAGTAATCTTCAGCATCTTTAGATTAGGATGTAATAGGGCCATCTGTCATGAGTTGAGGTCCATTTGGAAAGACAGCATGTAAGGCTTCACTCCTGGCATGTAAGTGATGATGGAAAATCAATGCTGCCTGGGCCAGAAGAGTGATAATACCATCCTTGGCCCCTCTCGCCCTTGCTTTCTGTATCATGCTGTAGACAAGAGGAATAAGAGTAAAGCACGAGGAAAGAGACTGGTCCACTTGAAAGAGAAGGTATCCATTGCCCATCCATTCCTATCGAATAGATCACTCAGGGTAAAGATACACCCACGGATTTACTAATCTTCCGTGCAGGACTAATCTAGTCCTGCACGGAAGCGGCAGTTGAAGAGAAGGACAGCAGTGCGCCATGCATATTAATGAAGGCATGCTGCCTGAACTCAAAATGCTACACAGAGTGTGGACGAGTGCAGGGGGCGTGTCTGAGAGCAGAACTCACAGAATAAACATGCCCCTGCAAAGTAGAACAGAATAATGTGTAAATAAATGAGCGAGACAGCCCACAAGTGTCCGCATATCCCCACCAACAGTCCCCATGTGTTCAACAGCAACAGTACAGTCAAATAAAATGAAGAATTCCTACTATTGATGTGTTTTAAAACCCAGAGTACAGCTAACTGTAGGTGCGTGGGTTTGCCCATCACCTAGCTACGGTTAAAGCATCTGAAAAGGCTGAAGAGGATAACAAGGAATATATATGCAAATGAAGCAGCACAGCAATAGTGGAGTGGTTAGAGCATCCGCCTAACGAACAGGCATTCCCGGATTGAGTCCCACTGCAGCACAAATCATATTCCACAGGAAATTTGTATGTGAACATAATTTTACATCGTTTTGCCATATAACCTACCTACAGAATAACAATTAAATGTGAACTAGAGTACTGCATGAAATGCACATGTGAAGTGTTAGTGTCATAATGAATAAGGCACATGTACGCAGGTCTAAGCACAAATAAGCAGCGGTAAGCGTGTCCAAGTGCGCTTGTGCGGGGGTAAGCATTACCCACACAAAATAAGCAAAGTAGAAGCTAATGAGTGTAAGAAACTGTAACCGGAGGTTAGCAGTGCATACCAGTGCGCAAAGCCACTTACAACCATTGCAAAGTGCCTTAATCACTCTGGATCCAAAGGCCCAAGTTCCACCCAGCAATATATATATATATATATATATATATATATATATATATATATATATATATATATATTTATATACATACATACATACATGTGTGTGTGTGTGTGTGTGTGCGCGTAGATATACACAGATATACAGCTATAATAGGAAACAGCACACAAGAATGACATATGTTCACAGGCTATGCCAATGGAAGTGAGGGGCCCAAGCAAGAAACATGCAACAAGTAGCATGACCCCCCCCCCAGCCGAAAAGAGGAAACATGCACACAATCCCACAAACAATGTAAATAGTCCACTGCTCCCCAGACCACAGGCAGGATACAACCGGGGGGGGGGGTACAGAGTGCACCCGTGAAATCTAATCTTGGAACACAGACAGGAGCGCCTCTTGCAGAACACCCCAAAAATTGACATATAACCAAAGGAAGCAATGAGACGACCATTCTGGCTGGGGTGTGTACATACCCAGAATACAAGGGTGGGAAAGCCTGATGACCCATGGGTTGAGACAACATATGACATGGGTCCCGTGAAGTGGAGAGTGGGCAGCGTGTACTGGTGTGTTCAGACCCGACCTGCACCCAGAGTAAGGATGGGTGCTGTAGAGGAGCTGCGGGTGGGGGAACTATGGGTAGCTAGTTATGGGTCTAGATGTGCAGGCGTTGACTGATGAGAGTCTATACGAACAGTCCCAGGGATGTGAGCACCCGTGTTGATTGGGCAGAGGTGTCGCCCAATGAGCAGCCACACATGCTACGAGTCCCACTGCAGCAAAGTCTAATCTACATGGCAAATAATGGAATAACCAGATGTAGATGTATATATGTAGAGGAATTTGTGTGTATATCTACCCATAGCTACATGGAGATATAACTCTCCATCTCCGTAGCACAAATGTATACATACAGAGACAAAATACATATACATACCCACATATAGATATATACATATGCAGACACCCATACACCCATATGTTGTTATGTTGTTTTATATATATATATATATATATATATATATATATATATATATATATAGTAGTCAGCAATATATAAATATATACATATATGCATACATATACAGATATATCTGTATATAGTAATGTAGATACACATATTATATATATATATATATATATATATATATATATATACATACATACACATACACACATACATACATACATACATACACACACGTGTGTGTAAATATAGACATGTAAATAGCTAGGATACGATACAGCAGTCACGAATTACATATGTTCACAGGCCGTGCAAATGGGAGTGAGGGGTCCAATCAATAAACGTGTAACACGTAGCAGCAACCACCCCCACCAAGACAGGTGAAACATACAAATACACGATACAAGTAAACACACCACTGCTTCCCAGACCACAGGCAGGATACTACCAGTGGGAGAGACCTGCCAAGTCTAATCTTGAAACAAAGACATCAATGTCCCTTGTGGGACACCCCAAAAATTAATGATCATCAGAGTCAGTCCCTGTAATGATTCATCCAACCAGGCTGTATACGTACACGGACCAGTAGGTTGTGCAAGACTGATGACCGATGGGTCGACACAACGTACAACACGGGTCCTGACAAGTGGAGAGTGGGCAGTGTGTAGTGGTGTGGTCAGACCCCACCTGCATCCACAGTAAGCATGAGTGCTGTAGAGGGGCAGGTGGGGGGGGAATTATGGGTATGCAATTACTGGCCTAGGTGTGCAGGTGTTGGCTGGCACAGTTGTATTAGGATCGCCCCATGGGGTATAAGTAATATTGCGAATTGGACAGAGCTTACGCCCATACCTCTCAACTCCTACCAGCAAAATCACTGGACATAACCTAAACCGTTGGGGGAACAAATAGAGACAGAAAGCACATATTCCACTTACAACCTTAGAAAGCTGATAGAATAATAGGTTATGCATTAGCATGACTCGGCTGAAGGATGTGGGGTCCTAAGCCCAATTACTTGTCTATATTTAATGTTGTCAGTTTCCAGGTATGCCAGACAGGTGCAGATTATAAGAGGAACACACCAATAGTATGAAGCAAACTCGGGACAGGCCGCGGATTCTGTACAGTTGACAGGCAGCTTACGCCTAACAGGCAGCCCTTCCCGATATGGGTCCCACTGCAGCACAGTCCAGTTTACAAGGTCAAGTACGGTATAACCATATGTGTTGTTGCAAAACTCACTAAACAACACCTATGAACAGAGGGTCACAACACCCCACTGTAAGCATGTAAGCCGATGTAATAGGCATCACAAGGTATTATTGTAGTTATCACCCCCACCCAGGGGTGTGAGTGCCTGACACAAACACCAAATGCAGTGCATATGCACAGCTGCTGTCATAGACAACAAGGCCAGCTGTGGACCTTCCCTGCAGCCATCCTGCACATCCCTGGATAATCCCCCTACTAACACCCCCCTTTGTGCCCCATGCAGGCCACATACCTATCAGCCCCTGTTCCATTTCTATTAATGTCTATGGGTACATGTAGGTGACACCCTCTTTCCCCACTATACTGCCAGTATCTGGAACCCCAACCCACATGTAGTAGTTACATGTGCCCTGTGGGATAGCTGTGATAACACATGAAGGAACACCACAAGCACATCTGGAGCAGCACAGGCTCACCACCTTGCAACCCCCCCCACCTCACACTCTATACCACTACATCAACTAGTGATTCTGACACCTCTTGTCCTGCCTCGCATACAAATCCCAACATACGACATACCTTCCCTTCTGCTCCCCATCCAATTATACCTATGGGCTACTATACAGTTAAAATGTCATCACCACTACCTACCTGCCTACTCCCTAGCTATTCACCTCTACTGTACCACATAGGTATGGAATAACTACACCTACCCGAATACCTGCATGTAAACAACCAGACCTGTGAAACAGGAATCCTACCTCACCTTAAACTAACCTTTGTCAACAGTCATACCAGACATGTAAACCTGACCTAAGCATGGATAATACCGACAGCTCAATGTAAACGAAGCATGATTAATGGGGGATGTAGCTATGTTATGTCCGTTACCCTCTATGAATGTGAACACTCCAGTATTAATTGGGACACATAGCTGGGGTCAATGTACAGTTCTACACCCCGGGCAACCGCTGACAATGGACAAGCATACAGTCTGACTGTCCCGGTTGACAGATGTGAACAAAATGCACGACGTTGCGCGTGTGCATGCGGAAGCAAGCGGATGTAAGCCTGTTTGGCCGCTGGTATGCGAGTACCACACTGGTGAATCAATGTAGAGGCTAACCGAGTGCAAGACGCCACAACCAGAGGTTAGCAATGCTGTGCTTCGTGCAAACAAGCGCATACCTGCCTACAAATGTTCTACAGTGCCTTAGTCACCCTGTAGCCAACAGCTGTTGTTGTGGCCATTAACAAAATAATCTGCACTGCCAGGTTGCAAACCCCCGACCCTGCACACTATAGCTGACGCAAGTTCCACTAAGCCACGGCGGATACACCTTCAGCTGCTGTGATCACAAACACATCATTCAGCACAGGCATCCAACAGTACAGGAAATGTATATAATTATGTAGATGTATGTGCGTCTGTATGTACAGCTATAACATATATTATATGAAGAATGAACGTCGTGACAATAAAGCATACAAAAAGAATGAGAAGGAAAACAGCAGCAACAACTGTATTATTTTGTGCTGTCATCTTATGTCATATCAAGCTGGGCAGGGGTGAGCAAATCATTGCTTCTCAAACCACAGGCAGGATACTACCAGCAGGAGTAACACTGTCCACCTGCTAAGTCTACCTTACAAACAATTACAGGGTAGTCCCTGCTGGGACTACCCAAAAAGTGCGGGTTATTTGGACTGCCAACCAGTACACAAGCCAGGGCAGGTATGTTCAAGGACTAAAAGGTTTGGAGAGCCTGATGATACATGGGTGGAGACAACATACGTGTAGGGTCCCTAACGCTGGGGAGAGGGCAATGTGTGGAGGTGTGTTATAGCTGGGATAGCAACTGGAGAATGGATGGTTTGTATGTATGTGGAACTCAGGTAGGGTGGAGGAACCATAGGTATGAAATATGGATCCAGGCGTGTCAGGGCTGGATGGCCCGGTTCTAACTGGACCGCCTCGTAGAGGTCAATGAGTCTGTTATAAATATATACGCATACACACATACATCTATATGTAGAAGTACATTCCCTGTACCACATTCATTCCTTTTGCAGCCATAAATAACATGAAAGTGCCACTACAAACCTTGACAGTAGATAGGTTCATAGGTAGGTACTAGGCTATCTGCCAAAGGGCATTTATAAGCCTAGGCAAGGTGTGTCGGCTCATGCTGCCCCATTGATCAATTTACTGGGCCTCTGTCAAGCAGAGCTACAGAATTGATCCCAGTATGTCCCAATCTTTGACCCCCCCCCACCCCCAATTATTTTAAGCTTTGGCTAGACTTCTTACATTAAGAGGTTGAGAGGTATGATTCTCATGTATGTTTAGTTGTGTTGTTTGGCCTCTAAGGCTCAAGTCATGACTGAATGGAGTCCTGCCTCGTTGGAACAGTCTGCACTGTAGCTTACATATCCTGACTCAATTTTATGCCAAATGCACGGCCTTTGTAACAGTGCAGGCCTTACTTAGGACTGTCATGCAATGGTCGTCATCCATATATATGTCTTTGCGGCATTTCCACGATTCTGCTGAGATATAAACTTCCAAGGCAAAATAAGCTGTTGTTTTGTTTCCGTTGTATTGCATTACTATAGTATTAGAGAGTTACGAGAAGATAGAGGGAAGGGACGAATCTGCAATAATTCAGAGTTGTGTATATAGTTTCGAAGTTAGTGCTGTTCTCAAAAGAATAAAATGTGAGGACTTTCCCATTATGAAATATATGAATCATTCCTGTGATTTGCCAGCTACATCAACGCCAATCACTAAACCAGTCTTACTTGTAATATAATGTTGCCGAACTCGTACACCATTGGTTTACATGTGTAACGTGTGCTTTAGCATATAGTCTTAGTTATCAATTTATTTTAGTGTCTTGTTAACTGGAGTAATGAAGTATGGAGTCTAATCATGAAATAAAGACATGTGTGTCCCAGGTAGGACAACCCAAACATTGGGAATAGTGTCCTAGTGGTCACTCATGTAACCAATGTTTGTGGACTAAAAGGTTAGGATGTCTGAGGATACTTAGACTGAGTCAACCCATGGGATGGGTCCAGAGGAGTAGGGAGTGGCCAATGTGTAGTGGTGTGGATACACCGTGTTTCCAACTGGAGAATGGACGACTGATGTGTCAGTGACGTGTTGGGGGAACTAGGATCCATGAGTATATGGGTATATATGCAAATGAAGCAGCATAGCAATAGTATAATGGTTAGAGCACCCGCCTAACGAACAGGCATTCCCGATTCGAGTATCACTACAGCACATATAATTTTCCATGTGAAAGCTGTATATGAACATATTTGTACATCTTTTTGCCGTAAAACCTACATAATAACATTTAAATGTGAACTGGAGTACTGCATGACATGCACGTGTGAAGTATCAGTGTCACAATGTATATAGGCAGTAGTAAGCAGGTTTAAGCACAAATAAGCAGTAGTTAGCATGTTTAAGTGTGTTTGCACGGGGGTAAGCCCTGCTAAAGTCAGGTTACAGTTTCTTATACTCAGTTACCTGCTGAATTACTTAGCTCCGTGCAAACCCGTGCAACCTTGCTTACAACTGCTTAAGAGTGCCTCAATCACTCTGTAGCCAACGGCCCTTGTTCTGCTAAACAACAAAATAAACTGCCTCTCCACGGCTCGAACCCAGGACCCTGCACTCAATACACAAAGTGATGTACCACTAAATCATGGCAGATATACATAACCTGAAATTTGCACAAACATATCCTGCAGCACAGTCAACAGTACAGGTAATGTAGTATTATGACACCACATAACCCATTAACGCAAGAAGTCTGGACAAAGTATGCCACACTGTGGGTACAAATATATATGTCAACTAATGCCCTGTTAAACTCAAATTGTTGCTATACACAGTTATATGTATTAGGACACATACGTAGAAGGAGATGAAGTCAAACACAAAAGTGTTGCCACTAGTTACGGACTTCAATGCTGCGATCATCCATGACAATTCCCAAGTGAATGAGCAACAGGCTAAAATATGAGCCGAACATGCATGGACATATGGACAGATATATCTGTAAATGTAGACAGATATCTATATATATATATATATATATATATATATATATATATATATATATATAATTAATGTATGACTCACAAATAATCATAAAACAGCACTTGTATATAGATACATACATATGTTCATATATATATATATATATATATATATATATATATATATATATATATATATATATACACACACATACACACACACACACACACACACACAGATGTATATATCTATAGATACACACACATATATATATATATATATATATATATATATATATCAATATATACATACACACATTTTTTTTTTATATATCGCCATCTGAGATACATATAGATACATACACATATACACACACTAAAGGTATCAGTAGCAATACATAAGTAGAAGCAGTGTGGAAGTACTGGGTACAAATTATATCCCTCAGCCACAAACCCCTCAACTGGCACCTATGAAATGTATAGTGTGGTAACCATTCCCAGAAGTGAGAATACGGACATTAAGCATATACCCACCCACAAATCAAAGGACATGACACGACACACAGGTATGCATACATAGATAACCTGTATTCCTGTACTATACAATAATGTATGCCAGTACTGACACCACATAAGGTTTGAAATATGTAATCAGGCATGAATGCAAGGCCCACACAAAGCAGTAGATGCAATGTGTATATATATCATACTATGCTGTCTAGGCCAAGGCCTTCAACTAGTACAACAGTAGGAACAGGATTTGCCTTCAGGATACGTAACAATCAACAGTTACAGATGTAGTTCTGCAAAATCCAATTACACCCTGGTGGTGGTGCTGCGGTAGCATTGTCACCTCACAGTAAGACGTTGTCCTGTTCGATTCTCAGCTAAAGCGTCTTCTGTGTGGAGACATGCGTGAATGGGCTTACCTTCGTTGAAGGTTGTGCGTCAGGCCTGGCAAGTCGGTACGTAAAAATCTACTGCCAATCATTAGCGGACTGGAGTTCCGCTGTGGCGACCCCTAACCGGGAAAAGCCGAAAGATACAACAAGTCAAGCCCTAGGGGGAAAGGTAGCACTTGTGTTAATGTCACAGTATCCTGTACATATCATTGCTTAACCTAACACCTCACTATCACACTAAATGACCCTCGTCTTCAGTTATATCACTGGAAATGTGCCATAGCCTAGGTTAATGGCATAGAACCCCCACGCCATAAAAAGCTGTACAAGGGCAAGGGAACACTGTGTACCACACACTTAACTCGGGAATGTACAAGGGCACAAATGTGTTCACCAGCTGTTGCCTCCATATATATATGGACATGGCCCAATGGTTGGTGTGGGAATCCATGACATGACTGGAATGACAGTGGTAAATAATGAAAGGTCATTACCTAACAACCCTTCTTGTATCACAGCGAGACAAAGACTGGCATAAATGTGGAGGACAGAGACAGGAACATGAGGCCATGTTTGGATTATTGCTGTTACACACCCTGGAAATTGCTGGTGTTAGAAGATTTGTTGCAGCATACCGTTATGCACGGATACAACATTGAAATATGAATGGATGTAGCCATGTACTGATAGCACTCAACAGACAGAATGCCACAGATATATGGGGGACAATACCTGTGTGGTGCACAGACAAAACCTAACAGCCAATCACCCTGGTATCATATGGATAGGTTCACAGTTGAGAGCTATGCAGACAGACAACATTCCATGAAATAGTACCATGTACACAGAAACCCTGTAAGAACAGCAAGATACATTGCACACAACAACACTACTCACGCTGTCTGTAGGTCTGGAACCTTACCCAAATGTGGATATGGCCTGTGTCTGCAAGTTCTGCTGTAAGAGGTATTGCTACCTGCTGTCTGTAACACTGATGTTCACACACAGGAAGGAGGTCTTCCATACTGTAAAGGTGAAGGGACAATGCCCACAGAAGGCAGCAATTTATAGTACAGGGTTACCATGACAGTGGTTATATGAAGTACTACACAGCAAGCTACACGCAATTAGCAACTAGCGGCACTGACTGGTGCACAGGCCACCACCTGATTGTGTGCAATACCAACAAAAGCATTCTGCAATCTATTCAAACCAGCTCAATCACTCTACTGGGGAGACAGAGAGAGAGAGAGAAGAAAAAAAAACGTCAAGAAGGTTCACAAAACTCAGGGTTGTGTTGCAGTGGAAATTACATAACAGGTATGTGAAACAGATATGCATTTACTGGCATGTAGCATATGGCATAGATTAATCGGATGCATACTGTGAAAGGATGTATATGTGCCATCAGTACATGTTCCTGTAATGATGCTGTACTCAACAACTGCAATGGTCAATAGTATTAGTCCCTGTGGGCAGTGGGACATACCTGTCAAATGTGCAGACCAGCAGTGAATGGGAAATATGTGACCCATGACATCTGTGTTCTGTAAATTACTGTAGCCAATGGCTGGTGGGGGTAATTATACCACCATGATAGACACACGGGTGAGAGACCACACCACATGCAGGACAGTCATGTTAGAGTGTAGCATAGCATGCTCACACTGCCATAACAGTATAATATGCTTATCTAAGGTTTGTCACCAGATATACCCCCATAATGTTAGTCTGTGTTCACATGTGACACCTGTCTGTGTTGCAGCAAGGCAGAACAGTTCAGCTGTGAAGTAAAGAGGGTACGAGTGTGGACCGGATGTTCGTACGCACCCCACATACAGATACATATATGTGTGATACATATTCACAGCTGTGTATGTGTACAGAACCTCAGACAGTTATACATTTATATAGGTATATAAACACAAAATTATATCTATACATATATGCACATATGTGTGTATATGTATATATATATATATATATATATATATATATATATATATATATATATATATGTGTGTGTGTGTGTGTGTATGTATACATACAGATATATGTGTGTGTGTATGTCTATATATATATATATATATATATATATACACACACACATATACACACACACATACATAGAAATTATATATATATATATATATATATATATATATATATAATTTCTATGTATCTATATCTATATATATATATATATATCTATAGAGCTATATATCTAGATATATATATATATATATATATATATATATATATATATATATATATATAGATATATATATATATATATATATATATATATATATATATATATATATATATATATATGTGTGTGTGTGTGTGTATAGATATAAAAATATATATACATGGCAATACATTTTCCCTGCCATGACGTGCGAGAAAACATCACACATCAATAAACAACATACCTACACACCAGTACATGGCTGCAAGATGGAGTGTGGAGTGAGGTGTGTAACCCATGTTGGGAACACATTGCAACTGTATGGGATGGTGGGGTATATATGTTGGTGAAGGGTATTAGGCACATATTGAAATGTAGGTCTGGCTGACTGACCAACAAGGCAGCATACAGGGCTAGTATATTGCACATGTGGTAGTTAAACACTGTGGATGGGTAGTTACATGTGGCGGCCATTGTACCCCCATATGGGAACAAAAGGAACATGGTGGCCACCCATGGACAGTCAAGACAGCATCTACATGAACATAAAGGTGCCTGGACTGTGTGCTGGGCAGGAGGGACATGCATGTCGAACTGTGTGTATGTGTACTGCATGCCTCCAGGTGATGTAGCACATACCCCATGTCACTGTGGACCTCACTATGCCCAATACACGTGACCTACCTGGGTGACAGACACATGTCTGTGTGTGCTCCATGGGGGGACACCATCCCCTTAGGTGGTTCCACATGAAGGTAGTGATGGAAAAGTAGAAAATGTGGTTCCATGGTGAGCCATGGATGTGATGTGGACTGGTAACATGTGCACATTAGGTTGGAGTGGTGTTCCTGCTGGCAAATAACCCCTACACATACTGGTGTGTAACTCTCATGGAACATATGTGTGCTGTAATAGTCCGCACAATCCCAGAACATGTCCAACCGCATGCACAGATATCCCCAATACTACAGAATGGCAGATGTGTAGCAATCACATAGCAGGCTTACCACATGCATATGTGGAAACATAGTGACAGTGACAATGGCATGCAAGTGAAATACCCTACAACAGCCCTGCAGCTCTAGTGTCCCCACAGGGAGCATGTCTATAACCACATAGCAGAAGGTGTTGTACAATACAATATATGGCCCAATGGTACACATACTGGACACATACTTGTAGCGTACTGTGAACATTATGTTGGAGCTGATATGGTGGCAGGAGACTGATATGTGTATTGTATTATGGTAAACTTGACATATGAGTTGCTCAGACATATTTCCATCATTATGTCTTTCAGGGAGTATGGCACATCAGAGAAACCCTGCATACAGTGCCGCTGAAGAGAAGATCATCATCACCAGCATGATCCACAACTACAATCTGCTCTTCTCACGGACAAGCATGGACCAGCAGGAGAGAACAGCCGTGTGGACTGATGTGGTCCGCAGGGTGAATGAGGGGGGGTTGCACAGCCGAACCTATGAGCAGGTCTGCCACCATTGTAGTGACCTGCTCTGGCAAGTACCACGTCGTGCCGCTGCCATGCGGGGTGACCACCTCGCAACAGGGGGGGGCATAACATCCATCCCTCCCTCACCAGAGTGGAGGAGCGGCTCATCAGCCTGGTAGCACCTGCCTGCCCGCAAGAGCTCCAGACCTATATGGTCATGGAAGTGGATGCTACTCACACACCACACACTAAGCATGCAGGTAAGATTCCAGGGCATATCAGTAGACTACTGTATTGTATTGATCTGTACAGGTAGACCATGCATGTGTGAGATGTGGGGTATGTTGCTATGTACTACCGATAAACAGTAATGCATAAACTGTAGTACTGTGGCCTTCAGCTATTGCACTGTAATATTGCAGCCACCCTGTAGCAATGCCACAGCTGTGACCACTGACATCAACTCTATCCCATGTCATTGTAGATACCTCTGGGATACCAGCAAGGCAGCGGCCAGATGTCAGTGAATATGGTTTAAGTTTATGCTTGGCAATTCACTGTTCATGTCATAGTTAAGGTATAGGCCATGTACACATCTAACACACCTACCCATAATGCATGCTGTACATGTGCAATGACACAGCACACACCTCACTAATAGGATTACCAGCCTCAAACACATGCAATACACAGTCCATCTCAGACAACCGTGGCTACACTCCAGTGCACATTGCCCAGGCACAGCTGACATCTGCCCAACATACACAGCTATGTCATACACAGAGCAGTTGAACATGCTACATATAACGACATCCCACTCCCTCTGCTAACACACGCTCCCGGGTCCTAAACCTAATCAACACATTACACAGAACATACTGGAGGGATAGGGCCCTGTCCAATCACCACACTCTGGAACGGACTACCCATACATGTCAGGCAATGCTACTCATTGGCCCTCTTGACAGGAACACTTGCCAATTGGATGGGGAATGGGGAATACACCCTGGGTAGCATTTGTGTGCCACAGCCTGACAGGGGCACAGGGGAATAACATTAGTGGGTGGTGCATGACAGGGAACCCCTGTGACTAGGCATATGTAGGCCCCAGGACCAGTAAAACAGCACTCACCTATGAACCTTTGTGTACCACAGGCAACATCAGCCAGGACCCAATCATGGTCAATAATGGTCTCTACACTCACCACAGATACAGTACAATGTCTGTGTGGTTGGTCTAATGGTAATCTACCACTCATACATGCACCACTGATGATGACATATGTGAATACACATCAAGCAGTCACTAAACACATGTCCACACGTGATCCAGCAACACACACACATTGTGAGCAGCAACAGAAACACACCTGACACACAGAGACACATCCTGCAATGGTGTGCACACCCATGAGGTATGGTGCACAGTACATGCCAGGGTGCTGAACGGATGCACAGCAATGCTGTGGACATGGGTGCAGTGGGTTCCAGGGGGAGAGCCATCACCTACAGAGTGAAGCCATGCATCACAGCCATGTATAATGTTGGTAACAGGGATTGACTACAGTTGCACTGCATGCTGTTCAGCCCCACATGTCCTGCATGCTGACATGTGTATTCACAGGTATGTGTGTGATACTGTACTGCACCATCGCCTGCTATTGTGCGTTTTATGGGGTTGCGGGAACTGTCTGTAGGTGCTGTCTGGTGTAGTGTATGGGTTGCCATGTATGTCGACTGCATGTGTGTATGTTTGTGTGTGTGGCCATGTCTGCTCACATGTGTGTGTCCACGTGTGCACGTGTGTATTTACTGTTAAGCGGTGTTGTACAGGTCTTACAGTCTGTTCCCTGTTTTAGGGAATCTGATGTCACTGATACAGTGACCATGAAGATAGGTGTGCTGAGGCACAGAAAGGGTCATCAGGGGCTGCAGCTGGGCCACCAATTGACAACCCACACGTATCCACACCATCCACGCACACAGTCACACTGCCTCTACACACCTCATCACCACTGGCCCTAGATGAGGGACAGCCTATGGTTGGCAAGGGCCAGGACAGTGTGGTATCTATGGCACGTGTATCAGGACACAGCAGCCATAGCCAGATGTCTGGCTGGGTATCACATAGGCAGATGTGCAGGGGTGCTGGGCACTGCTGGACATCATGCACCAGGCAAACGTGCAACCCCTATTTCAACCACACGCATCTTCCAGACTGTCAAGGAGGCACAGGCACAAATGGAACTGTACACCAGGCAGGGTTTAAGGGCGCGCAGGGCTCATCACACCTCTGTAACTGACAGCATCCATGATCTAGCAGGTGCCATCCGTAAGTGCACAGAGGTCATGGATAGACTGTGGGGTTAGACATTGGAACTCATCCAAAATGTCATGTCCATGCATTAGGACAGGGTGGGACGGTTGCAACAGCCACGTGGACGTATGCCAGCAACACCAGCAGCTGGAGGTCACCGTGGATGTCCAAACAGTCACAGTCGCTCCCGTAGTGGCAGTACCAGACCCAGCACTGTGGGGGGGCCGTCAACAACCCGTCGGAGCAGACCACATGCACGTGGCCATGGACAGTCCCAGGAGGGGCCTGGATCCAGTGGATGTCTGTCAAACTCAGGGGACAGTACTCGGTCTGGCTCTGTACCTGATACTGCCTGTAGCACCCCTGCCAGGCACAGGTCCCGTGTCCATGGCCGGAGACAGTGAACTGCAAACCCTGCCAGGTACAGTCTGCAGCTGTCCCACAATTCCGTGTATAGGGCAGCCACATGGAGGAACTGTGTGCATGCAGACACACACACAAACAATGAACCTAGGGCAACCACATACCTGCACACACATCACCAGTGGCCCATAACAATACTGAGCCCCTTCACACACACACACACACACACGTTGTCAACTGTATGGCTCAGCCCAGGTCTCTGGCAAACCAACAACACACCCTGTGCATATGATGATACCTGTGCCACTGCCTGGCATCTGTAACATCGATGCAGGGACAGGCTAACATGGTTCTGATGCACAGGGTGACTGTACAACAGTGTAGCAATGGAATGATGTGTAGCATGTTGTCAGCAGTAAAGCGAAATGCTAATATCTTGGAAGGTGTAGCTGTGCAGCCATGATGCATCCTAGCTTTAATTAACAATGTTGTATTGTTGTCACCAGTATCTGTTCAGATTGCGTTGCATTTGTCCATGTGCCACATGGCTGATGGGTGTAGCAGTGTCAGCAGGCCTTCTACAGTGGACACCAGTGAGTGTAGTGGGTGGTACACATGCCATGGCTGGGTATAACACACAGTGCCTTTGGTTAGGATGCAGTACAGGTACAGGACTGTACACATGGAGGTATATCCTTGAGCAGGTAACACATCTGCTGCACATATAATCCCACCAAAACAGCATAGGCACAACCACACAGTGGTATATATGCGGTCTGCAATGTGGATGGCATTGAACATGCTAACAGCAGGGTGTATGTCCCTCTTCCCATTCCACTGCAATCCTCACCTAAGTAACATGTGTGTACCAATGCCGGTGGCATAGCCCTACCCTTAGGAGGGTGTGAGGTGCTCAACTACTGTGAATGGTGTAGACAACAACTAACAACCTGATTACAAACACTATACAGTATTACAGACAGCTATGTGGGGGGATAGATGCAACAGTAACTGCAATTATGGCAGTCGTGTCCACAACAGCCACACCCAGTGAGTTATAGCAACTCCAGTAGTGCTGCACACCTCAACAGTGTGTAGGAGGGCAGTGACACATCTATGACCTGTGAAGGACTGGATGGCACCTGTGGTATGTTGACATATGCCAAGCAATCCTGCTGGAAACATATCCTGTGAACGGAGGTAGATCCCATAACAACTACACACATTCCTACAAGCAGGATGGTATACAAAAGCCTGCTATGATGTACATAGGCATTGTGCACCTCCTAACCCTCATCTACACCTGTCATGATTGGGTTGAGGAGGTATACAGGATTCAGGTTGTATTCTCTGCCTTTGACAAGTCCAACATTAGCAGGGTCCCATGTGTTGAGATAACCAGTGACATTGGCCATGGGTTCACTGATGGTATGTTCCATGTCCCTGCAGACCACGGTCATCCTGCTACCGGGTGGTAGTTCCCAGCTGACATGGTGGGTTTGTGGATGTTCTTGCCAACACTGGTGAAACCACTGTTAGTTGTAGGGCTATTGGACTGTACGAGGGATCTCAGCTACGTACTGCACCTGCCCATGGGGTTCCCCCAACCATGACATGTCACTTGACTGTACTGCATGATATAGTAGTAATGCCAGCCTTACATCCTACAAATGGGATGGAGTACTGTTAACATGCACTGCCCTTGTCATGTAGGGTCCTGCTTATGGGATCTGCTAAGGTTGGTAATGTATTGCAGGCCAGACGTATTTGGCTGGGGGGGGGGGTAACTATCCATGCCAGATGTATGTCGTTTGGGTCTCAATCCCATCAATGGTGCATGTGGACATATATGTTGTGGTTACGTTCCCAGTTCCATCGACAGATGTATGCCCATATATGCCTACATTGATATATATATGTTCACCTTTGACAGGGGGACAATCATTCCTTTGAACAGCCCTTTCTGCAAACAGAAAGGACTAATCCGTCATTTCTTGCTGCACCACAGTGAAGTGAACTGCAGTTCTACAGGCACCTTCGCTGACACTAACTGCAAGTTGGAATACATATCGTACTGGCGGGGTGCATGACTCCCTGCACCCCCCCTCTGGAGGGCCGGGCCCCACACAACCTCCCTACTGTGGTATACGAACCCCTAGTGTGTACTACAGTGGGGATAGGCAATTATTCCCCATCCCCACTATAGTGGCATCTGCAACCAAACTGCCTAATCTGTAATGAGCGAATGCATACTAACATTCGCACATTGCACATTCTATGCATGTATTGCAGGATTGTGCAATGCTGGGAACATACTATAGGCCTACCAGCCTCCGGACACATGAACTTCTCCCTTTGAAAGGTGAGCCATATATATGCTAACATATATGCATTCCTAGAGCTGTCTATCTGTGACATGTGGATATATACATATATATCATTGGCTGTATGCATATCTATGTATATCTGTATATATATATATATATATATATATATATATGTCTATACCTATAGCTACATATATAGATATGTTATACCCATTCAATGATGAATATATATACACACATACAAATACATCTACATGGTGGAATACATTCCCTGTAGTGTTGTATACCTTCCCTGGATGATATGTATGTGGGCACATCATGATTATGCATAGTTGCCATGGCTTAGTGGTAAATTACTCTGTGTATGATGTGCAGGGTCCTGGTTACAAGCCTTGCAGGATGTTTATTTTGTTGCTGGGCAGAACACACAAACCTGCTTACAACTGCTTTACAGTGCCTTAATCACTCTCTATCCAACGGGACATGTTCTGGCCAACAACAAATTCAACAACTCTGGCAAGGCTCAAACCAAGGATCCTGCACACCCTAGGCAAACCGATATACCACTAAGCCATGACAGGTACACAGATATTTAATGTTTCAGAAACATATCAGCCAGTCCTGTCATGCAACAGTGCAGAGAATGTTTACCAACATCTAGAGGTCTGCATGTGTAACTACACTGCAATCTTAACAGATACAACACACCCATATATGTACAGATACACATGTATTCAGATATATGTGTTGTTTTACTACCTCTATATACATATATATCACTATCTATGCACATATGCCTATATATCTGTTAGCAGATTAATATATCTATATAGGTATATATGGTCATACATCTGTAGATAGCAATTGCAGACTGACAAATCCACATGCACCATTAATGGGGTTGAGAGGCCCCACACACTATACATCTTGTACAAATAGGCATCCACCAACAGCCAAACACCTGTGCCCTGCAATACACTACCAAGTACAGTCCACCTCCCACAGGACATGTAATATGTGGAAGCCGCCGAAGTCCCCAGGATACAGATACACATACACATATATATATATATATATATATATATATATATATATATATATATACACACACACACACACACACATATATATATATATATATATATATATATATATATATATATATATACACACACACACACATATATATATATATATATATATATATATATATATATATATATATATATATATATATACACACATACACACACACACACACACAATATATATAGATATATATATATATATATATATATATATATATATATATATATATATATATATATACCAACGACATGCAAAAGAGCGACATTCACTATATCGAAATGAAATCGACATTTCAAAACATCGACAATACATTTATATGCGTAGTACAGTGCTAACATGGGTCCTGCAAGGGGGAAGTAAAGGATATGATATGACACTGTACCCATACTACTTCTCCCTTGCAGGACTCATGTTAGCACTGTACTTGCGTATAAATGTACTGTCGATGTTTTGAAATGTCGATGGTTTCGTTTCGATATAGTGAAAGTCATTCTTTTGCATGTCGTTGGTTTGACATGAACCCATATATATATATATATATATATATATATATATATATATATATATATACACACACACACACATACACATACACACACAGATTTATGTACAGGCAGATACGTATGTAGGAGGTGCACACAATATGGAACAGCCAGTATGCCTGCAGTTAACACCTGAACAACTGGACACTGCATGGGCTAAACATACTGCATGGGCTAAACATACAAATGTCAATCATTGCCTGCAACATATACCCATAGAAAGGTCATAGTACAGACACCACACACAGGTTTGCAGAAATGGGACTCCTTTAATTGTGTACCATAATAGTCCTATATACCATTTCATATATCTGTTCCAATACTGACAACCATATAAACGGAGTACTGCAACTGTGAAAGAGTTACAGTTATACAGTAGTCTGGAAAGATTCACAACTGTTGCAGTCCAAGCCAAGCTCTTCAGAATGTACAATAGTGCCGACAGACTGGGCCACAGGGTACCTCACAATCAACAGTATGTACTGCAGGTGTGTAGTTCAGCAGCCACTAACTACACTCTGTACAATCTGCATAGAAGGTAAAGACGTTGTGTGATCCAATGGGTTGTACCCAGAATATATTAAGGCATAACACACAGAACAGTCTATATTGCAGGGTGCAGTAGGCTTGCAGTACCCAAAGTCATGTTAGTAGTTGCAATACAGGTGGAGTATACTGTACTGTACATCCACTTACCTTGTGGCAGCTCACCCCTGATACCCCCACATTTGTAACAGCCTAGGTCTTTTATGGTGCTCCCCACCTGGACTCAATAATACAAGACCATAAAGCACGGTTACATACACTGGCCTTGGCAGTACATAATGGCACACGTGTATTGTGTAGGTGACGCCCACACATATATGGCCCCAGCCCCAGTGTATGTGCAGGAGATAAAACAGCAGTGTACTAATGGCTGCAATGGCAGTGTGATATACTCACAGCCCACTATAGCACAACCCCCAACAGCATGATAAATGTGCAGGGCTTGGTTTGTAGATGGGAGACAGAGGCTGGAACACAGGCATATATGTGGAACACTGTTTCCATATACTAAGCAAGGTGCTGGTGTTACAGGATAGTCTGCAACATACCCTTAGTCAGGGAATTGAAGCCAGATATAGACATGGATGCAGCCATATACCAGTAGCACGCAACACACACACATTGCCAGTGTCATATCTGACACAGGGCTTGTGTGGTGGATGGACATCACATGATATGCATACCTCTGCCCAGCAAGAGGCAAGCCCACAGTAGTGACCTATGCAGACAGACTGCATTCCAAGGTATACTAGTATGGACACACACATACCCTGTAACACCAGTACTATGCAAAGCATTACACAACTCTACCCACAGTCTGCCTGTAGTTCCTGAACCTCCTACAAATGTGTCCGCTCCGATTGTGCATGTTCTCCTGTGAGAGGTATTGCTACCTGCTGCCTGTATCACTGATGCCCACACACAGGACGGATGTCAGTCACACAGGAAATGTGAAGGGACCACAGCCACATGCTGTAGGGATTTATAGTGGGTGCTTGCCATGACAGTGGTAATTCAATGTAGTACACATGTCATTTTATATATACATGTATACATATATATATATATATATATATATATATATATATATATATATATATATACATACATATATGTGGCTATCTGCATTGGTATGTGTGCATATACTTCCACCATATGTCCCAGACATGGAGTGTAGCCGTACCCCAGCCCCTACAGGCACAATGTCGTAGTGCAAGGGGATGTCAGGTATGTATAGCAGGTATATTACTAGCCTGTTGCTACTGTCATTGGGATTGTCTTCACAGACATGGTGTGTGTGGATGCTGACATCTGCTTATAACATGTGTGCCATTGGCTACTGACAGACATCCTACGGACATAATTGTAAAGTACCGCTGCTAGCATGTAATTCCCCTGTGGAGTGCAGCCGAGATATTGGCCACTTTATATGGAACTTCGGACACACCCTGTACAGTCCAGAGGTATGCACATTTTCCCTAGTGCACCACATGTGTACCGGGCCTGACAATATGGATGTAGACAGCCATGTAGATGGGTATAACACTTAATGACTGGTATACATTTGGCGCCATAGGTGTTGAAGTCACACACTCCTGTCTGGCCTGACACATAATGATTGCTGGTACAGGGGTGCCATGAACACATACTACCCACTAGATATTGACATACATCTGTACAGCATCCCACTGGTCTGTCTGGCATACTTGATGTTTAAGGGAGGCCTGGCAGTAGTACATCTGGCAAGTATCTGCACATGACTTCCCACTGGTTAAGTACACTATGCTGCTAGGTATGTAACAATGCACTGTGCAGGCTACAGGCAGACTGGCTCAACACTGGCCTACATCTTGTATGGGGGAATGCACATGTACTTGCATATATAGCAGGCTCAACATCCATGTCACAGCACAGGGTGAGATACACCTGTGTGACAGTGCATTACCACAACCAATGTGAACACAGCCGCATATGGTAGGCTAGCATAATATTACAGTATATGGACCATCTGTTCTACACCATCCTCATATGTGCCAGTCACTGACTGTCCCTACATATACTGGGCTGCTACACAGTTTGGTCTGATGGCTGTCTGTGGTTTGAGACATGTGTGTATGGCCCTACAAACGTGTACAGCAAAACGGTACCATACAGTGGGGCAGCATGCAACATCTGATAGATGGGGAAGTAGGACAATGACATCTACCACAGTCTGTATACAAGCTAAAGTACATATCAACAATAAACACACTACAGACATTCACCATCATTACACAGACCTCAGTACTGTACAAACATCCACATGTCCAGCTTATGTCATGAAATATAACCCCTACTGTACATGATGTGTAGCACTCTGATATATCACTGGCTTGTTATCAGGTATGATGACACTATTTATGGAGTACAGCACATATGCACCAGTTCATGCATGCCATATGTACAAACACTGACAGTGGTGTGGCTGACAGCACATACACAGGGCCAGTATAGACATGCTGCTGTCCTTGTATATTTTCCATTGTAATGGTGTTTGTTGCAACATATGTCCTATGAGGGGATATGAAGTCAGTAACTGTCATGGCATTCACCATCTACAGACTGCAATCCTCACACTACCATCTGCATTCCACAGAGGGATGCACTGTGGATAACACATGAAACCATAGGTACAACATTGTCCAGTCTTCAGCTGTCCCTGCAGATGGGGATTCCTCATGTACATGGAACTGACATGGCAGGAATTACTACATGTACGACAGGCATATCCAGATAAACACTATTAAACCAACATTACTCTAAATGCAGTATAGCAGCACTTAGTCTGTAGTCAGGTCAAGCACATCCCCCTCCTGTTTGTTGGACTGTTTCCACAGTGTATGTTGTTGGAGGTAAATCCACAATCCATCTGGGATGTCGTTTGCCAAACAACAGATCTAGTTCTTGCTCACAGTGACTGAAAAGGCCCAACACCACCATGAGGTTCCTAGGTATTAGAATGTGTTTTCATGCAATTGAATATGGGATTGTTACCACAGCTGTCCCACATGCAATCAGCAAGGGGAGGGCTGCAATTCGTGCATAGACCATCAGCTGATCATGAGCATCACACAAAATACACATGCTGCTGCCTAAGCAAGGCAGGTGTGGGTCCCTACATCCACCAGAGAGGGAGTGGGGGAGGCAGACAGAAGCAAATACATGTCAGGGAGGGATGGGAGTGTAAAACTGAAGCACGTTCATGACATACACCTACCAGGACAGGGTATCAAACCCCCGACAACTATGTAGTGCTATCACAGTTCGATACAGTTATTGGACGCCCCACATGGGTTACCTGATGTGGAGCACTCAGAACATATATGTGAGGGTGACTGACATCTGCAACAGGGATAAAGTAGATATAGAGATGTCACACAACAGACAGCATGCTTCAGTATTCCCTGGGGGGTTGTAGTGAGTGTGGATATGGACATACACACCATACAACACACACACATGAAAACACAGGGTGCCAGTTCTGACATGCATGGGTGCATGTCTACACGGGTGTGTAGTGGTCAACTGTGCCAACACGCTGTAGACGATGGGTATACCTTGGCATCAGGCCACATGACAATGGCCTGCACTGTGGCTCAGGCCTGTAGTTACTGCATTTGCCCACACAAGTGGATATTGCATCCCCCATCCAGTCACCTGGGTGACTATTGTGTGTGGCCAATGCTGTACACCACATGCCATGTATGTGTTCCTTAGTCCATGACATGGATGGTGTCTGGGATGTGCAAATCTCCCACATGCATGTACAGTGACATGTGGAACTGTACCTGGGGTGTCTGGCCCATGTTGTGAACACAGATTATCACCTGATGTGCCAGTCTTGCCCACCTGTGGCAGGAACTGGTACTGGGCAGCAGGTTTACCCTTCACCTACACTGATGGCATGCCAACAGCATTCCCTGATGTCAGTGTCATCTGCCCATACAGGACATGTTGTCAGGCATGGTATGTCTGTTGCGAGTCGCATGTGAAAGCACCACAGGTGGTGCAGGTGTCCATTGGGGAACATGGTAGAGGTGTACTGTCTGCATGTACATGCATATTGGACAGATGGGCAGAGTGACATGTCCTCTGTAGCCCACTGCTATCACTGCATAGCTGCTATCAGTGGCCAATATGCTGTGTACCACCCACTTATTCCATGCTGCCTAGGCATGTGTGTTCATATGACACATGGGTTATGTGTGTGCTCTGGGTAATAGTGGGGTTGCTAACTTGGGGTGTCTGGCCTTGATGTCACATGTATGGGTATGGTTTTGCACCCCAGCCTCCCAGCTAATTTACATCTGTTATCCCTGTATGGTTGACATTGTGATATATAGTAGGGCCACCATAAAATAAATTAGCAAACCCCCCTCCACAACGCCCACAGTTGATACACACTCACCTCTACACAAGATATGGGTTACAAACACACAAACACACACACACACACACACACACACACACACACACACACACACACACACACACCTGTCATGTCTGGGAGTAGAACCCCTACCAAACTATTTTATTACGCTACAGCACTACGCAGTTATAGTACGCGCCACAGACATTACTGGAGTACTATTTCCCAACAGGTGTATTTCACAGTGAATGACATCAGCAGGATTACCAAAGTAGGGCATCTCAACTGCACTGCAAGTGTCTAGCCTAAAATGCATTGCTCTCTACACAGCCAGTGAGATGCACACAAAACATCCACAACTGACATGAGTGGGTAAAGAACCCCTGATTGAGGTCTATATCACACTACAGCATGGAGCCGTTATTGGACGCACCACAGGGATTGCTAGAGACTTCCTTCCCCAAAGGTGCATTTCACATTGAATGACATCAGCAGGTTTACCAAAGTAGGCCATTTCAACTGTACTGCAAGTGAGTAGCCTAAAACGCATCGCTTCCTACACAGATAGAGACACACACATAATATCCACAACTGACATGTGTGGGTATAGAACCCCTGATCAAAGTCTCTATCACACCACAGCATAGAGCTGTTATAGGCCGCACCACAGGCATTACTAAAGAACTTTCTCCCCAAAATGTTACTTCACAATGAATGACATCAGCAGGATTGGCAATGTAGGGCATTTGAAAAGCACTGCAAGTGAGTAGCCTATGATGCATTGCTCCATAGACAGACATTGCAACACACACAAAACATCCAGAACTGCCATGGGTGGAGATGGAACCCTACCACAGTCCTACACCACACTACAGCAGTACTCAGTTACAGGATACCCTACAGAGATTACTGGGTGATGACTTTCCCATAGGTGCATTTCTAGGTGTGTGACATCAGCAGCCTTGCCAAAGTCAAGTATGTGTATTGTATAGGGTGTGAATGGCCTAAAAAGCATTGTTTTCTACTGAGTCAAACACACACACACACACACACACACACATTTGCACACCAACACACATACACACAGTTGCCAGGTCTGGGGTAAGAACACCTGTCTCACTACTTTATCACACTATAGCAGTACGCAGTTACAAGGTGCGCTACGGAGATTACTGGGCTATAATTTCCCCAGAGGTGTAGTCTAGGTTTGTGACATCAGCAGCCTTGACAAAATCAAGTATGTGTATTGTACGGGGTGTGAGTGGTCTGAAAAGCATTGCACTCTATGCAGTCAGACACACATTCACACAGTTGCCAAATCTGGGGTTAGAATACCTAACTATTTTATCACACTACGTCAGTACGCAGTTACAAGAAGCGCTATGGAAATTACTGGGCTATGATTTCCCCAGAGGTGTATTTCTAGGTGCGTGACATCTGCAGCCTTGCCAATGTTGTGTACATGAACTGTACTGAGTCTGAGTAGCCTAGAAAGCATTTCTCTCTACACAGCCAGAGACCGAGACACGCACACATACACACAGTCACACAGTTGCCAAGTCTGGGGTTAGAACTACTACCTAACTAGTTTAACAGTACAGCAGTATGCAGTTATGGGACGCACCATGGGGATTACGGAGATACAGCTCCACCAAAGGTGTATTTCACATTGGAAAAGCTCAGCAGGCTTATCATGATACTGCTATGGGGAGGGTGGTGTGTGCATGGGCCGTAACACATTCATGCTGGGGTTGACATGCCACATACAGGCACACACAGGGTCATATGCCACAGGTACGTGTATACAGCTACTAGGTGACATCTTCCTTGTACAGTCATGTTGCACAGCTGGCACGTGCAACATGCCATCATGCTGACAAGATACTGGCGGCTAGTATCTGCAGTGAGTGACACCTGCACCTCATGTGTTTGGGGCAGCCAGCACACACATTCATTATTATGCCCCGGGCATCGCACATGACCTGGCAGTTGGAGGTGAAGTCCTTGCGGTTGATGTAGACCCTACCCCACTCACATGGTGGTGCTTTAATACGTATGTGCGTGCAGTCTATTGCACCCACTACCTCAGGGTATTCTGCTATCTGGTGGAAGAGATGTATATTGCTGGCCAACGCCTCACGGGTGATGGGGAAATGTACATGCTCACCGACGTGTTGACATGGCATCCAGGAACTGATGGAGTACCCTGGATGCTGATGCCTGTGAAATCCCCATCATATCCCCAGTTGGCCTTTGGAAGGTACCTGTAGCTAGTATTCTTAGACCTATACATACCTTGGTATCCACTGGGATGGGTTTCCCTCTGTTAGTTGTGTGTGTGAGGCGTGGCTGGCACAGCTCAACAATTTGCTGTAGGAGGTCCCTGTACACCCTATAACGCTCCACTATCGCCAGCTCATGTAGCCCTTGGTAGGTTACCCTGGGTCTGTACACTCTTCTCCATCTCCTCACTGTGGGTTGCTCAGCAGCATTCACATCCTCATCACCCTCAGCCTCTTGCACATGCTGGTTTATGATAGCAAATGCAGCCCCTAACATTTTTTTTCTCTTGCTTTCGTTTTGTAAAATGTTCCTGTCTGTATACACATGTGGTGCAGGGTTTTTGGGGAAAAACAAGGAGGAAAGGTGTTTGCATAGTTTATAGTGGTGTGCTGGGCTTGGCTGGTCTGCTGCCTGTGTAACTGGCTGATTCCGATACATTTCACCTGTCAGCTAAGCTAGTTCTCCATAATTTCCTTTCTAGTGAGGTTTTCCTTTCCCATTGCCTCCCTGTTTAAGCCCTTGTGTGCACAGAGCAAACACAGTGCTCATATGTGCACAGAACTGCTTTTTCCTGGTTTAACTTCCTTTTTCTTCCTGTAGGACCTGGTGCGCGGCGCACACACCCGCTTACACTTTGTAAAGTGTGCTAGGCAGGTTTAGACACACCCCTGGCTTAGGTGTGCTAACTTAGGAGCAATCTCAAGCCACAGGTCTCCAATCCACTTACAGTATATGCCTGACATCCCCGCCATGATGTCACCTATATCCTAGTCTTGCACCCAGCTATTTATACTCTTATACTCTTGGGACCTTCCTCACACCCTGGGAAAATCTGGGATTCACTAACATTTTCCCTCATTTGCATAGGATTGCCTGCTAATGCATAGTTACATGTCCCACACTGAGCCTCCCCCCTTAGCAACTACTAGTCACTGGCCAAGTTGTCTTTTGCCTGCCATTGACTTGCATAGCAGAATACTGATTTTTGTTAGAATGGTCATTTTTAGTTTATTTTATCACCCCCATCCCCCGATCCCGTTTGCTCACCGCTGCCCTATGCTTAAACAGCCGAGATCTGCGAAATGAAAATTAAAGTTGTTTTATTACATTTTTAAACAGTTTGCAATGCCAATGGACTTCTACTTGGCCATTGGCATGCTTCCTCAATAATATGCAGCCTTTATTTGGCGCTGTCATAGCTCCGTTTTGGAATATGCAGAAATGTACTCTGTTAGTAAGAGTACATTTCTGCAGATTGCACTTGTCTTGCATGGACTATTGCAAGCTTCCTGAAATGCAATATCACCAAATTTGCATGGATTTCTCCAGCAAATTAGGTGATTTGCATAGCAGGGCTTAGTCTGTGCAAGATTAGTGCTGGAGCTCTCATGCATGCCCCTGCAGACTGTTCCTGGATCGCACGGCAGACATATTGCCTGCATGAGCTATTGCACTCATCTTGCACTCCGTGCAGGCTTTTGAGAATCCGGGCAATAATCTCTCCTTGACACTGCCTACACTCACTCAGATATCCCACAATTCTGTTTTCACTCTTTGTTAATAAACAACCCCTAGATTTATGCTAACTTTCCACAGCTTCTATATGTGAATGCTATGCTCACCTACAAGTCTGACTCCTCTGAAAAACCCACTGAAACAACTCCAAAAAAGATGCACTTGAACTGCACAATTGGTTCACATCCAAAATACTGTTACTTAACCCTAAAGAAAAAATGTCAAAGTCCATGTTGTTTGGTACCCGAAAAAGACTAGCCAATTCCCCGCCCAACTTCACATCACAGATTGTAATGACAATTCCACCAAATTTACCACTTCCTTTAGATATCAACATTAAGATGTGCAGCCTCAACAATAAATAAGCTCCAAGACATTACCCAAAAATATTTCTCCTCTGTAGAAACCTGGCTCAAAGAATCAAACCTGCTACTCGACTCCAAGAAAACTAAGTTGCTGTTTTTTACCTCAAAATGTTGCCAAAATCAAAAGCAATCTTTTACCATAAAGTCAGCGAATAATACGGTCACAAACTGTAACTCGCACTAGACTTCTAGGCTTTATAACAGATGACAATCTCAATCTCAAATATGACCAGCATATACTTAAATCTACACACCAGAAACTAGTCTTCTTTTATAGGATCAATGGATTCCTTATAGATACTGCAAGAAAAACTCTAGCCATCACCTTCTTACTGCGACTCTCATATATGCTGCTCTAGCTTAAAAAACAAATGATACTCAAACTTGCTTCCCACTACAATAATACAGCTAAATTTGCCACAAACCTCTCTCGTAGGACCCACCATTGTCAAAACTTAAAGCAATTAAACTGGCTTGAATTACAGAACTATCTAACAATCACAGCTAACTACAGCACACAACCTCATTCATCATCCAGAAGAATGCCCTTCATTACAAAACTTATTACTGGCCAGCAAGGGACTTCTGTTCTAGTAACAAAAATTCTTATTACTTACAAATAAGTTAAATAATGTTGCAGGAGACCCACTCAACTCCCAATATGTTGCTAAACTCTGGAATAGTACCCACACAAATAAAACTCTCTAACATCTTAAACCTTGTGATGAGCATGTGCAGGACCAGGATTAGTTAAGACTCTGTTCAATGTACGATACTCTCCAAATATTATCCTTAAACAGCATACTCTCAACCTCTCAGTGAAATGACAAATTTTTTATACATAACTGCTGCCTGTACAATCCACTAAATTACATGTGGGCTTTCTCTTTAGTAACTTCCACCTCTGTAAAATCTTAGAATGTAACTACAGTAATCTAACTATTCTGAGTTTAACTGGAAGTTAGTATAATGCAATGTTAGGCAAATGGAACTTTTCTCCCAGGGCCTCCGATGAAAATCTATTACCCAGTTGGACTTTCCTGGTTAACAAAGACAAATAAATAATAAGTCAATAAATAAATCTCTCATTTTACGGTTTGACCATTCCCTCAACTTCCAAGGTCAAACTGAGAAACTACAAACCAAGATCAATTACCTACTTTCCTGGACCAACAAGATCTCTCAACTCCTCTCTACCCCCGCAAGAGCAGCTACAGGCAAGGGTATCCTTCTTGCACAACTTGAGTACACACTTCCCTTGTTTGCCTCTGCCAAACATTTAAAATTTAACCACCCTTCAATCTCTCAAAATAAAATTTGCCACTTTATATCAAACTCCCCTTGGAATGAACATCATTGGCTTGCTCCTTCTAAACAGAAGTAACTGCTACTGGAAGTCAGAGCCAACTTTCTTCTCGGCTCCCTCTTTTAAAAGTACTTCATTAAGACTACCTCTGTCTCTTTTTTTTCCTCAAAGATGTTTGCTGCATCTACAGCCTACAACCTCAGGAGCCAAGACAGAGATAGCTCATCTCTACAAGCACCTTTTTTGAGGCTACATTGTTTTAATCATTGCATCTTAGTCCTTGCCTCGAAACTTTGATGATGACTTCCTCATAATTTAGTCAAAGTCACTGACTACTCTAATTGAGGCTTGAAACTACTTTCCAAAAAAGCAGTATAGATACAATTGTCTGAATACAGGGCACGCAACAAAACTCTGTACCCCTCTTCGTAACAAAGAGACCCCCTCCACCCTCTTTATACATAAACCTATTTTCAACCGTCTGTTGACCTACTGATAGATAATACTCAACTGTTCTAATGGGAACACTGTTCAGTCAAATGTTCAAATCATGAAAGGTCTGTAATGATGGCAGAAGCAAGTGAATAATTATACAACAGCAGAATGTCAGCATTATGTAGTAAGAGGCCGTGGTACAACAGAGAGCAGGAATCTGCCTTTTCCCAGCTGTCATGTGAACTCAAGAGTTGGTATATATAGGGGCTTAGGGGCTTGTACATGCACAATCTCCTACATGGGGGCTTTTCCCCAGTGCGTTTTTTTTTCTTCCTCAAGATTTTGAAGTATACTCTTTCTAACACAACTCCACAGAATCTAATCCCTCACATACTCAACTGGGGTCTTACTAATTTGTTGATGATAAACCACCTTCCCTTCCCACGTATATAGATCTGAACAATCTACACTCAAGCTTACACTCCATCTCACATTCTTCCTCCTTCTTATTCTTCACCCGTTTTTCTTTTTTCTCTTTTCTCTTTTCATACTTCTTATGTAAATATGTATATATATTTTGCTTTTAAAACGTTTGACTGCAACAAATATATAAATCCCTATGTAAACATACAGTCTCCGAGTTTCATGCATTACACATGTTGACCTCTCTCCTCTCTTTATTTATATATATATATATATATATATATATATATATATATATATATATATATATAGAGAGAGAGAGAGAGAAAGAGAGAGACACACACACAAACACATACTTTCCTATACTGATGTATTACCATTTTAATGTACAATTTTCTATTCATGTAATCCAGGACAGGCCTGCAATTGGTCATTTGTTATTAGTAAACAGTTCTACCCCAAACATAAATATAAATAAAATAAACTCCTGCAGTCCACTATCAGCACTACACCATCTACTTCACTCCTGTGACCTTTCCTTAATTCTTGTCTATGGTACACGGACTATTTCTGGAAATTCTGACTGAAAAAAGGGTGGGGTTTAGCCTCAGCAACTCAACCTACGCCTTTTACTAAGGACTACCTCTTTTAATTTGTACCGCTCTCTACTGGCTCCTACCATATCTCTGTTTTGCATTTTCCCTATCCACCAATCCCTGGTGCCTATACTATTTTCCCTCACCAGTCAGTTTACTTCCTCTCTCTAGTGGGCAACTCTTTCATTTAGGACCTTCTTCAGTTTAGTTCAGACAGGAGAAACTTGGCTTCTGAATTATATTGTAAACATGCTATTTTTAGCATTATTGCATGGGTTTGTGATGCTATGTTTATGCATTTTTCCTCATTAGATGGACTGTGACTCACTTGTCTATGAGCATGTATAGACTGTAACAATTAAAGTTTGCCCATTGTTTTCTGAAACAAATTAATTCTGCTCTGGTTTCTTTAATTGGCATGGAAGTACGAGTTCTTGAACTGCTTAAAATCATAACAGTGAATCTGCACTAGAAATGACATGGTGCTTAATCAAATGTTTCTGTACTAAAAACTCTGTGCTATGTTATTGCATTATCAACTGCAAGAACATCATTTAATATTCTGCATTTACAGGTGTTCAAGCTGGCTTTGGTTTTCTATGTTCAAGTTAAACGCTGGAATTGTTCATGGGATGAAAGTCCAAAGGCACATACTTTAAGCCTTACCCCAATTTCCCCATCTCTTACCTATATTACTGGCTACTGTTTCTGCAATAAAGGTTAGCTGCTCTTCATGTAACTAATGCCCGATCCAGAAAGTGGAACGTTAGCTGGTTGCATCTAAAAGTCCCATCCTCTCCTTTGGGTTTGTTTTTTGTGCTCAGGAGATGCACCCAAATCTTAAGTGTCATCATTCTCAAAATACTAGACTGCCTTCAACTTTGGTGATGTTTTATGTGTTTAAATAAGTCTTAATAGTACTGTAATGAAAATCCAAGTAGCATTAACATGTCCCTGGTTAATTTCATATAAAAGTTTCTTGTTGTTTCATGTACTAAATTCATGATTAAATGCCACATGTCTAAGTTTCAAGCTACTCTACTTTAATTTTGAGTAACTGTTCCATGCACCCTCTACTGAGCCTATTTATACTACAACTTAATTTGATGGTTCCCAAGTGTCTTCACTGTATTAGAATAAACAGGGACCCACTTAACTCAAAAAACAAAACTCAGTCCTTCTCTGTATTATTTTACCAGGTTCAGCAGTTGCCTTGCTGCTGACTTGCAACAGCAAACAGATCACCCATCGCAGACTTTCACAACTAAACTGAACTCTTGATGGTGCAGCAGTAAGCATTGTCGCCTCACAGCAAGAGGCTGTCCGGTTCGATTTTTGGCTGGAGTGCCTTCTGTGCGGAGTCTGCATGTCCTCCCTGAGGTATTGTGGGTTACATCCTGGTGCTCCAGTTTCCTCTAACATTCCAAAGACATGCAGTAGGTGGACTGTACACTCTAAACTGGTCATAGGTGTGAGTGAGTGGTATGGATGAACTACCGTGGCAGGCTTAGCCACCCAGCGGTGTTAACCTTGGCTCGAGTTGATTGCCAGTGTTGAAGTGACACCCAACTCATTGTGCAAAATGGGAAAAAGGGGTTGAAAATGGCTGGATGGACTTGAGGCCTTCACTGCTTGCACTATAGCTCATTGTCACTGACTTAAGTCACATGAAAAGGAGAAAAGTAAACCTGCTCATTTTCTCAGTGCATTAGGTCATGAGAAAAGGAGAAAGTAAATCTACATATTTCCACTGTGCGAGGTCTATTAATCAGCATCTATAGTGTTTGCCAATTACAGATTTAATGATTGCTACTTAACAAACTAACTTTTGAATGTTAACTTTGTGTAGGCCTGTTTCTCCTACCATTACCATCATCCCACAGAGCACTATCTGCTGTTTGCTATACTGTTTCCTGCCCTCTTCCTGCTTCCCCTGCTAGATATCCCTCATCTCTCACCACTGTTTTCTTCAGTTATACCAAACATTCTTACTTTCTACTGCCCGTCACTAAGCATAGAGAAGCAGTACTTTAGGTGCTTCAGATTATATGGGCATTTCTCCATATTCCCTCTTATGCTCCCTCTCCTTACAGTACTAAAGTCCTGCAGTTTATTATCAACACTATGCCATCCACTTTACCCCTGTGACAATTCACATCATTCTTGTATACTCACTTCAGTACACTGATTGTTTCTGGAGATTCTGAATGATGGAATAATCCTTCTTTGCTTATCACATTACCCATTCTCACCCACCCCCAAATCATTGCTTTTATACTTCTCCATCCCTTCCCACATCACCTTCTTAACCAATCATTTTAGCCACTCTCCTATTACTTAACCTTCATTTTCACACTCCCAATTTATCTCTGTTTACCTACACATTACATTTCTTAGCCTACTGCCTCACAAATTATATCCAGACTATATATTTCATCTCACTCTGCTAAATTTGTTCACTTCCTACTTTGCATAGAGTACTTCCTCCATTAAGCTCCCATTCCCTCAACCTGCTCAGACCATCTCTCTAATCTAACTTCTATTTCAATTCCCACCATTCATTCTCTTCAACAACTTCTCTTCATACTATATAATCTCTACACTATTCAACTATCCCTTTACTATATCTCTTCTCAGACTCAACTTCTGTCATGCTACTTCTAGCCTTGCTTTCTACAGTTCTATCGATCTCTGCTGTAACTATTATTCATACTAACATCATCCCTCCAAATTTGCTCATATCCATTTTCACATTAATCCAGCCTCTTAATACTGAGCAATTAAAACCAATAATAAACTATTTAACCAAAAGAAAATACTTTATACTTGCATATCTCATTCAGAATATAATTCAAATAGCAGAGCATGAGACTCAATCTCACAGTTGTAAGTTCAACCCCACGTTTGGCAAGTACCTTTTATGAGAAACCAGCCATGCTGGGCGAAGCTTGGAATGAACACTTTCAAAGATTAAGACAGAATGCAAAATATCACAACATTTAACATCTGTGTTACAAACAATATTTCTCATTCAATGTCCCATTTCTTCCAACAGGTTACACCATTTGCAGACTTTATCCATCTTCAGCATGCTCACATTGAACTTTTGTCTCTGTGATACCAAGGACAAGTACAGACACCCCACGTCTCATGCCCAAAGTGCATCTAAAGATGGAAGTCTGCTTGGGAATGCATTTCTCATTCTGTACAGGACTGGTGGAGGTTTTCTGGGAGGCTGGCATAATGGTCAAGATATTTAACTCACAGACACAAGGTGAAGGGTTTGATTTTCATCTTTGAGGGAAACTGATTAGACTGAAAATGGACTGCAAGGGCAGCTAGCCTACTACTTACCTAGGAATTACACCAACATGCAAAGTCAAAGACCTTCTCTTCAAACTGTATTACCTAAGCTACAAATCGGTTCTCTCCTGGAAATAAAACTTACAAGTCTTAGTTCTCAAACTAATCTTTTTCCGCACTCATCCTCACATCGACAAATCTCATAAAACTGCCTACATTAATATTTGCAACATCAACAAATGGCCCTAATTAGAAAACTGTCTCTCCCTCAAAGAGATTCATACGACAGTTATCAGTGAAACCTGGTCAAAAGCAGCCTCTGTGTCTCACCCTTCATTTTCAATAAATAATATACTTTAGGGGACAGCAGGCCAGGCTCCAGATCTGGAGGGGGTCCTTGTTAGTTAAACACTGTCCAATTCTCACTATACGGGATAACTGGATAAAAAGTGCAGTTGTGTACACTTACCATAAATGTAGATGTTCGAGTGTATTCACTGTTGCAGTCATTACATTTGGGTAATCTGCTGGCAGGTTGTCCTCAGTCGACCTGATTAACACTTAGTGGTGCAGCGGTTAACGTTGTCGCCTCACAGCAAGAGGTTCTCTGGTTCGATTCTCGGCTGGGGTGCCTTCTGTGTGGAGTTTGCATTTTCTCCCTGTGTTCACGTGGGTTTCCTCCGGGTACTCCGGTTTCCTCCCACATTCCAATCACATGCATCTGGAGCATTTCTCCCCGGGCCTCCGCTGAAAACAGGCTCTGTGGAACCTAGTCAGACATTCCCAGTCAACAAATGTTAAAAAAAATAAATAAACAAAGTTTTGGGTCCTGCGTCGGTTGCTGTCCCTTCTTCCATGACATCAGGTCGTCAGGGGTATAAAACATGCAGCCGATGCCATTACATCAGTTTTTCTTGCCCCAGATGTCAAGTGCCTCCCAAATGGGGAGCAAAATACATATACAATTTAAAACACAAAACATATACCTCCAAACAAAAGCAAATACATCAACAAGGCTTTTAAGCATAGTAAAAGAAAGTAGAGGTATAGTAAGAGAAAAACAGGGGGCTGGAGGGTGGGTAACCAGGACTGCAACAGTGAATACACTCGAACATCTACATTTATGTAAGTGTACACAACTGTACTATGTTCTTCGTGTTTCTCTGTTGCAGTCATTACATTTGGGAAGATTCCCAAAGCTATGGTTGGGAGGATCTATTTATACAGCATTAGGACCAGCTATAAGGCCCTGCAGGACAGCAGTGGCAAAGCCAGCTCTGGATTTAGAGAAGAAAGTTAAGTGGTAATGCTTGGTGAACGTATGAACTGAGCTCCAGGTAGCAGCTTCTAGAATGTCTCTGATAGGAACACCTCTGAGAAGGGCTGAAGAAGTAGATGTAGCCCTGGTGGAGTGAGATCTGATCCCTTGGGGGATAGTTTTACCATGGTGCAAATAGTAGAAACGAATACAATGGCTTATCCATTTGGAAATAGTCTGCATAGCAGAAATGAATACAATGGCTTATCTGCTTTGAAATAGCCTTTCCCTCTGCCCCTGCAGCAAATGCCACCATTAGTTCAGATTTTCTTAGAGATTTTGTCCTGTTTAAATAAAATCTAAGTTGTCTGTGTACATCCAATTAATGCAGAATTCGCTCCCCCTTGTTCTGTGGATCGGGAAAGAAAGTTGGCAAATGAATGGTCTGATTAAGAGCCACACTGGATACCATCTTAGGCATGAATGATGGATTGGTCCTGAGAGACACCCTGTCTGCATGAAAAATAATGAAAGGCTCCACTGCCATAAGAGCCTGTAATTCAGAAATCCTTCTAGCTGAAGTGACTGCTAAAAGGAAAGCCGTTTTCCAGGAGAGAAATTTTAAGTCTGCAGTAGCAGCTGGCTCGAAAGGAGGGAGAGGGAGTTTTTCCAATACAAAATTGAGGTCCCAGGCAGGGGTTGGAGCTCTCCTGGGTGATCTTAAGCTATGGCCCCTCTGAGATACTGCTTTAGCAGAGGATGAGAGAAGGGGGGAGGTTCTGTGTTGTAATGAGCTGAAATGGCAGAGGCATGGATTTTATGGAAGAAAAAGACAGGCCCTTGTGAAGCATCTCAATTAAGTATTGTAAATTCTGAGGAATATTGGGCGCTGCTGTGCTTATTCCTTTAGATTGGTTCCAGGCACAGAATATTTTCCATTTGTCAGCATAAGATTTTCTAGTACTAGGCCTGCTCGCCTTCAAAATGACATCCATCACAGGTTTGCTGAGGGATGCTAAGGGTGAATTTAGGTGATTAGCCAAATGCAAGATTCAAAGTTTGAAGCTGTGTGTGCAGAATTTGGTTGTTCTGCTGAGACAGTAAGGTGTCTGAGGCAGGTGCCACGATGGAAGGTGTGACACACTGTGCAAGAGTGGGTACCAGTGTTGGTGAGGCCAGTCTGGAGCAATCAGAATCATTTTTGGTTTGTCCTGTTTGACTTTTAGTAGAACTTTGGAGAGCAGAGGCAGAGGGGAATATCATAGACTGATGCGTCTGTAGTTAGGGTTTGGGCAGCAGGGGGTGGAGTGAATGGCTGGCAGTCCCTCGTTTTGGTGGCAGGCCTCTGCCCACCATAGGAACTCTAGCTGCAGGCAAGGAATGATAAGAATCATTGTTTCCAGACTGTGAAAATGTTGAATCCATAACCTGTTTAAGTACCACTGAAGTTTCCTCATATGCAGTCTTGAATATGGAATTAGAAGAATGCAGGAGGCCAGGAACCCCAAGACTTGCAGAATTTGTCTTGCAGATAGCAGGGTTTTTGTGGCCACCTGTCTGAAGTAAGTCACCAATTGAATTTGCTTTTCTGGTGCAAGGTAAGCCATCTGGGCAGTTGTATTCAAGCTTGCACCCAGGAATGCAACTTTTTGAGAGGGTACCAGTTGTGATTTCTTTTCATTTATGGTGTACCCTAGACAAGTTAGAACCCTTTTTACAAACGTCAGATGCTTTAGAAGAATGTCCTTGTTTTCTGCCTGAATTAGACAATCGTCCAGGTATGGATATATTTGAATATTTCTTTGCCTGCAAAATGCAATTACTGGAGCCAGGCACTTTGTGAAGACCCTGGGCACAGTAGATAAGCCAAAGGGCAGTGCAGAGAACTGGTAATGCAAATAGCCTGCTTTGAAGCGGAGGTATCTTCTGCAAGATTCCCTGATAGGGATATGCAGGTAAGCCCCTTTTAGGTCTAGAGTTACCAACCAGGCATCTTTGCGTAGCATAGGAAGTAACTGTTGAAAAGTCATCTACTCTAAAACACATTTTTGGATATTCCAAAATTCAAGATGCTAAGTCCAGAATTGGACGCCATGATTTGTCTTTTCTGGGTACCAGGAAAGGTCTTGAATAGAAACCTTGTCCCTTTTCTTCTTCTGGTACTGGTTGAATAGTCCCCATGTCCATGAGGGACAGAACTTGTTTCTGGGCGTCTACCCACTGATTATGGGGCAGGTCTGGCGATCCGTTTGGGATTGGCAACGTGTGGAAATGAAATCTGTATCCCTGGGATACTATATTTACAACCCATTTGTCCTGGGTTATAAGTTGCCAGTTTCTTACATCAAGCGCCAGCTTTCCCCCCAAAGGGGCAGCTAAAAGATAAAGTGCTTGGTGAGTGTAGAGGGAAGTCATTGAGACTGTTTACCATAGGGAGGTGCCTTGTTGGTTCCAGATTTGGAGGTGGAGGCACCCCATTGTTTTGTTCTAAAGGTCCCTTGTGACTGAAACCTGGAGCCTTTGGAATGTCTGGTTTGACTTGAGTGGCTCTCGAAGAAACTGGAAAGGACCAGTTCTTAATAGGCTAGTGCCTACTAAATCTTGGAGGTTGCACTTGTAAGAAATCTTTCACAGTTTGCATAGATTTAGCTTTATCTTCCATCTTTTTTTAAAACTTCTTCAGCCTTATTACCAAAAAGACGGTCCTGTTGTAAAGGAGCATCCAACAATTTTGCTTTAACATAATCAGGCAGAGTTTGCTCTTTGAGCCAAGCATGCCTTCTTAACACAGACCCAGTTACAGCAGCCCTGAAAGAGGCCTCAAAAGAATCAAAACCACATTGTAAAGTATGCTTTCCAACTTGTTCAGCTGAATGCAATAAATCCTGTAAATCTTTATTTTCCACAGTCAGAAATTAACAATTTTCTGTTTAAGCAGTCCTAGAATATGGATGTTGATATTTAAGCATATGAAATTGACAATTTAAAGCCCCGATTGCCAAGGTTGCAGAAGTGTAAACCTTCTTACCCCATCTATCCAGCGCCATGGAATCTCTATCTGAAGGGGTAGGATTTTTAGTAGTAGAGGCCTTAATGCCCTTGGGACCCTGAGAAATGGTTTCAGGATCTGCAATAGGATTTTTGAAAAGGAATTTGTGGGAGTCAGGAACATTATAGTATCTGTCTGGCTTACAAGGAGCTGGAGGCAGAGAATCAGGAGCCATATTAGATTCTGAAAAAAAATCATCAACAATGTCAAGAACAGGAGGTATAGCCAAAGGCCTATGCTGAGGAAGAAGAAGAAAATCCCTAAGCGTCTTTTTAGATTCAGAGAAATCCTGACTTTCCCAGTGAAAATGTTCCCTTAAGGTATATAAAGTTTCCCCAAAAGAAAAATCCTCAGGGGGAGAAGCAGAAGGAATGGAATCTTCTGCATCAGAGTCCTCATAAGTAGGTATAGACAAAGCCTGTTCAATGGAAGAGTCAGACGAAATAGAATCCTGTTAAGAAGATTCATAATCAATGTCTTGCCTCGGCCTCTTAGAAGGAGAGGGTTGGCTACCCCTGATCAGAATAATTAAATCTTCAGCCATTTTCATCATTTGTTTTTTAGGCATAGGGGCCTGCATGTGTGGCCCAGGCGTCAGTTTTTTAGACATATTTTTAGATTTTGGCCTTAGTTTTGAAGATGGTGTCGGTCTAATATACAAATCTGTAGGCCTGAAAACACCCTCAGAAGCCGGTGCCTGCACAGCAGCTCTGGACCCACCTAAGGTAGAGACATCCACAGGTTCCATAATTGAAGCATCTCGCGGCATACTGGACTCTGAATGGGTCTCAGTAGAGGCCTGCGAATCAGAAGTAGCAGCTATCAGGGGCTGCGAAAGCGCCGCACTGAGTACCGGCGAACTGGTGACTGGCTTAGGAGAAGCTTTGTCGTCAGTTTTGGACCTCGACGGTCTGTTGTCTTTTTCTTTGCGTTTTTTAGGTATTCTGGAAGTCAGATTGCTAACCGATGACATTTCTGGATAATTAAATCGTGAGCCATAATATTTAGAAGCAAAAATATACAGACGTTTAATAGTACGTTGATTAAATTCAGCACAAAACCGACAGCAAGGCACGTTGTGGTCAGGGCCTAGACAAGGAATACAGTACAAATGAAAATCCTTATGAGGTATTTCCTTCCCACAAGTAATGCAATTATTAACTTTTACTGACATCAGTAAGGAGCAAGAAAAAGTTTCCCCAATGGGGTACTTAGCTTTTAGTTGAAGACTTCGGTTCTGAAACTCGAAAATTTCAGGAGTCGGCCGACCGGCACTTGCGAACTGCTTCTGCTTCGGGCACCACAAGGCAAGAAAGACTGATGTAATGGCGTCGGCTGCATGTTTTACACCCCTGACAACCTGACGTCATGGAAGAAGGGACAGCAACTGATGCAGGACCCAAGACTTTGTTAATCAAGCCGACTGAGGGCAATCTGCCAGCAGATTACCCAAATGTAATGACTGCAACAGTGAAACACGAAGAACATGCTAATATATAGGGGGATCACATTAAGCTATAGGTAGGGACCTTGTATACATTTTCCCACCTTCATCCTCTATAATTTTAGAGCAAACCTTGCCTACTTGGTTTGATCTGTAAAACCTTTGACAAAAGGTATGTTATCTTAAGAGACTGCAAATATCAATGCACTCAAGCCAGATAAACCTCAACTTATCATCAAGACATTACCTTAAAATCTTCAGCAAATTGTACAAGATCCTGCCAGGCCAAATCTACAAACTGGTAGCCACTCTACCTTGCATCTCATAACAGCAGGTATAAAGCATGAAAGTATCCACATTAATTTCCTGCCCAATTCTATCAGCGACCACTGCCCGATTTTGTCTCTCTGGTCCTTTAAACCAAATTAAAACCCGAACTCTAACAGGTAGAGCCTCCTCAACAAACCATATTCCCACTCAACAACCTCTTAGGATCTCACTGACTACATACTACCTCAATCCAATACTGACTCAGAGTGCTATGTTATACTTTATGATAACCCTATTCAGTATAAAGGCTCAGCTTTTCCTACCTCAGGTTGAACGCTAAGGGCATAAAAATGTCCATGGCTAACTGATAATATTAAACAAAACCAAAGAAATAAAAGGGACTATGTCTGGAATGCCTGGAAATCCAATCAAAATAAATCACAGCTACACCACTCACTTTTCCAGCTCAGCAAAGATGCTAGACTAGCAACCAACAGCATGAAAGCCCTTTTCCCCAAGACAAGCACAACACTCTCTCTCTATTCAACCAAAGCTATTATGAAAAGAAATAAAAAGCCTAACCAGTCGTGTCACAGACTACTATACAAATATGACTGTGAAAGAAATACAGAAAACACAGAACTTTCCAAGCAATATAAACATTTCCTACTTTTCTCCTTAAAAAACATCCCATACTCCCCCATCTCCTCCTCTCACAAACCACACAGAGGCTAACGACCCATTTCAACTATACTTCCACTTTCTATTTCATAGTCATCACTGAGAAACTGACCAAACATGCTCTAATCAAATTAATAAAAACTTGGGTCCAAATGTAGCACTCTATACCCCAAATGTCTTAAACTTTCCACTGACAACATTGCTACTCTACATAAACACATCTTAAACTTTTCACTCACAAGTGGTAAGGTGCCCACAAAACTCAAACTGTCTATTATACTCCCCCTTACCCAAAGTGCCTAAACTATCACACCTTTTTAGACCCACCTCAAACACATGTCCTATAACATAACTCTTTGAAAAAAACCTCCTCTTTAAACACAAATAATTATGGACTACTCTGTGACCAACATAAAAGTGTTAGAAATTCATTTCTTTTTACCACAGTATTAGTAATAGTCAAAAACCTATTACGCAATGGCATTAGTAATGGCCTAATTTCTGCTGGGGCTTTTAAAGACCCAACAAGAGCATTTGAGATTGTGAACCACATGCTATCACTCAAAACATCAGACTAAACTTTGAAGAAAACATAATGGCCTGGTTCCAATGTTACCCAACTTACAGAACCTTCCAGATATATGCCAATAACACATTCTCTGATACTGGAAAATTAAATACTGAAGCACCCAAAGGCTCTGTACTTGGACCTCTACTTTTCTCTCTCCATAAATAGCATAACGCTGGACCTAAACCACTACAATCTGATAATGTATGCAAACAACTTTTATAAACAAAGTCAAACAAAAATTTTAAGTCCTTACAACAAACTCCAGTCAAGCTTCCTTAAAATTAATTAGTCACCAGTCTATTTAAATATGTACTGCTTTTTACCTCACAAAAAAAAACATTTCTACCTGCCCTCTTCTGGTGCTGAAAAACAGCAGCAGTAGCAACATTACCAATGTCATCTAGCGAAAGTATCTTGTCCTACTACTGGTTTCCTTTTTAAACTTCTCCTCTAATACAGAAAACAGATCATCCAATGTTCGAACACAACTAAAACTCTGTTACAGAACTTCCCATCTGGTACCACCTACAAAATAATTAACTAATGCCAGAAATGTTCTACTGCCAAAAACAGAACACAGCTTTCCTCTTCTCTGCCTACATGCCAATCAAAATACAAACTCCAAACAACTGAAAACAACATTTTCAGATTTGCTCTCTTAGAAAACATGAATAGCCATCACTGGACTATTAACTTAACAAAATGTCTTATCTATTACTAATGGCGCAACCTTTCTTTATGCTATTCTAATTTACACAATTCTTCACTCTGGTTACGGTCTACTTTCAGTCTGGGAAACAAATACTCCCCAAGAAGCAACCAAGGAAAGAGATCAGACTAATTAGACCAAAGTTCAAAAATGCCACTGGTGAGAGGGCCTTCAATAGATTAGCCCCATAAATCTGGAATAACCCTCCAAATCAAGTCAAAAATAAATATTACAAACCTTCAAAATTATACTAACTGGTCATCTTTTCAAGGAGGATACATGCAACTGCTTTAGGGATACAGGATAATGCAATACACTGATCTATTCTGAAAAGCTCGTCTTCCTCTGGACCAACAACTATCGCAATGTAAATTTTATTTGGATGCATAACGTGCTAGATGTAAATATGACAGCACTGCTCATGTGTTTCTACCTGTACTGCATCAAATATGCTCATGTGTTTCTACCTATGTAATGTCTTTCAGCTTTTCCCGGTTAGGGGTCGCCACAGCGGAACTCCGGTCTGCTAATAATTGGCAGTGGATTATTTTACGGTGCCGAGTTGCCAGCCCGATGCCCAACCTTCAACGAAGGCACACCCATTCACGCACACACCTACCTGCATGTCTTTAAACATCACTCAGCCGCGGGGAGGACATGCAGATTCCACACAGAAGGTGCTCTAGCCGAGAATCGAATGGGAGAACCTCTTGCTGTGAGGCGACAACGCTAACCACATCAAAATCCATGATCTTTTTGTTCCATTTCCACTGTAATGGCCATCTCACCTGCATATGTATCGGATATTAACTTTGGTCTTAACTGAAAAGGGTCACTAGACAAGCACATTTACCCAATTAACAAAACTGTAAATAAATCGGTAGAAAATGGGGGAAAACATAAAGCAACCCCCACAGGTAGTCCTCAATTAATGCATCCCTGCTCCATCCACAAGGTGGAAGTATCAGTGAAAAAAAATCTGACATTTGGCACTGAAATGAGAGGCAAAGAAACTGGATAATAGAAACACCCACATTGGGAACACCCTGGCAGTGGCTACAATGTGTGTCAACTCATAAGGCATCAATAAACAAAGACAGAGTCTGTTTATGAGAGGACTGACTACCTCTGGAATACATGTGGAAATCTGAAAATGTTGGGTTGAGACCATCCACTCCCACAGTCCGCTTCTCAAAAAAGAAGGCGCAATCTCATTCTACCCCATTTGCTGACAAAGCTGACTACATCCACATTATCTGAATTAACAGTCACCACAGTCCAAGAAGTACAATGTCCAGTAATGTCTCAAGTGTTCAACTAGACTGCTAAAAGCTTCAGAATACCGATGTACAAGAAAGACTCCTGTAGAGACCACATTACTTGGACCATCTACACATTGCAATGCCCCCACCCTATGACAGAAGCACCCACAGTGATCAGGGCCAAGGGAGTAGGAACAAGTAAGTGTCTACCTTGAAGAAAAGATTCAAAATTAAATCATTAAAGCAGGCTATAACACAAACTAGAGATTCTGATTGGTTTCTTCAGAAGATACGAGTGCTCTGACCACTGATGAATGTCCTCTCAATATCTTTACAAGTAACCTGATCCTGGAGGTCAAGCAGCACATTTATTCTCCTCTTGATGGACACAAGAGAAAGGATTGCAATTTGACCTTGCAGAAGGTCTCTTGGAGTGCTTAGGCTACTGATATCTAGTAATGGGATGAGGTTCTGTGCCTTTTTGGACACCAAAGAGGAATCTGGAAAAAAATCCTTATTGCTGTCTCCACTGAGATCTTGAGACCTCCTAAATGGGGCCTTTTATTAGGGGCAGCCAATGGTAACCACCTTCCTCAATTGCAATTTGATGCATCTAGAATGATTAAATAGGCAATGTGATCTAGGATGAATTCCCTTATCCGTCCCTCATTGGATATCCTGTATCACGAAGCAAAATGAAAGGAGAATCTTAGGAATAAGCCTCCCATTAAGAGGCATCTTGGTATCCCTCTGAACACAGAAGTCCTTGGTCTTTGGAACAGAAACATTACTGGCATCTGAATGAAAGCAATGGACCAGATCTAGCTTCCTTCTGCTGTGGGCTCTGCAGCATGGGCTGGAAACATGACCTCCTATGACTCTTCTAGAAAAGGAACATTAAGAATAGTGAAAGATCATCCAGGCAGACAAAAAGGACTGCCCTTTGTCCTTCATACTCCAGGTCCAGTCAGCAAACATCCCTTAAAGGGTATGTCCATAAATGTCAATTCAGCATTTTCAGCAAAGACAGCAAGACATAGCCAGACGTGCTGGAGCACAGACAAGCCACATTCTCAAAGTTGCTAACCACAGATGATGTAAAAGCCTGACTGATGAGTTTCTCTTCAACGGATTCCTCATGTAGGCCCTCACCAGTATGCAGTATTCCATCCTCTGAAAATAATGTATTTCCATGAGATAATTTAGCACCCTGAGATGCAGTGCAGAGGATGTAAAAATCTGATTCCACAGCAATTCCAGAGCCCTAGGTTGCTTATCAGCAGGACAGACTGAATGAAACCAAGAAGTGGGGTCTGTTCTCAGGATGGTCGCACAGACCATCACATCCAGTATAAATGGCCTAAACATGCATGTCCACAGCTAATGGGGTTTAGCTTTAACGGCCTTAATGTAAACATAAAGACTTAAAAATAAAAAAGTCATGGACATTCGGAAGCCATGTAGCTGAAACACATGATGTCCTTAAGGGGTCATTTGCATATATCCCATGGGCCTCCACTACAGGAGGTTTCAGGTATATCAGTGAATACTCTAGCTTTGCTGGATTTTTCTTGTAGTTTTTAACTAATGGTTTGTCTGTATGTCCTTTTATCCTTTGGTCTGAAGTATATTCAGGGTATAAAAATATCTATGCAAATATTTCCATGTAAAAATCTTAAATCTTCTGGAATTTGTTGCATACTAGGAAGTACCACAGATTTCTTCCCATTATTCATGTTCCTTTGCAATTTGCCTAATTCCTTTTCCTATTCTTTTTTAAACCTCTTCCAATATTCTTACAGCTATTATGCAATACTTTATATACCCTACTAACTATCCCTTCTTCAACAGCATTTTCTTTTCTGGGCTAAACTAAAAACAAATTACCAGAGCTGGTCTTTCACTCAAGCACTCCCTTGCCTCCTTCCCTTTGCCTATACCTTGCTATCAATGGCAATAGGGAAGGCAATCATCCTACTCTATTAACTTTCCCTTCAGAGTTATGTGTTCCTAATGCCTTAGTTCCTTTGCTAAATTTCCAGAAAATTCCAATGCTTTCCTGCCTATTTTCCACATCCCTAGTTGCAGCCATCCCTATTAGTAAAGTCTCATTTCTTCATTCCCATGATGGAATAGTTTTAAAAATATTTCTGCAACTGTATAAATATAATACTCTGCAGGGTTATTCTCCTTAACGACCTGCACCAAAAATCCTTGTCTCTCTCTTCTTTGGACCCAGATTTCAACAAGACTACAATCTGCTTCTGAACATGTTAGTGCTGATTGATTATACATCACTGTTTTTTTTTTCTTTTCTTCCTATTACATTGTGAGCTTCATCTTCCTCTATCATTTCAATACATCAAGTCTTCCATACATATTTCCTTGCTTCCCCATTCCTATTTTTTCACAATTTTTCATAAAATTTCCAAAATATGTCGTCTTCTTTTTCTTTCGGCTTTTCCTGGTTAGGGGTCACCACAGCGGGTCACCTGTCCACTCATAACTGGCAGTGGAGTTTTACAGTGTTGAGTTGCCAGCCCGGCGCCCAACCTTACACAGAAGGCACACACATGCATGCACTCACACCTAGGTCCAATTTAGAGTGTCCAATCCACCTACAGCATGTCTTTGGGATGTGGGAGGAAACCGGAACACCTAGAGGAAACCCACACAACCACAGGGAGGACATGCAGACTCCGCACAGAAGGCACCCCAGCCGAGAACTGAACCGGAGAACCTCTTGCTGTGAGGCGGCAACGCTAACCGCTGCACCACCGTGGCCGCCCAAAATTTCCAAAATATGTCTAATGCCTCTAAATCATTGTGCTAAATATGTTTGCACTCTAGAGTTAACAACTTTCCTAAACTCATGCATTTTATCCAAATGCTCCATTATTTTTCCTTTAGCACTCTGCAGTTGCTCCTCTTCCCATTCTGTGTTTCCCCTTCTGCAATACTTAACTTTCAGTCCTTCTAAATAATCTCTATTACTTCTTTCCCATGTTTCCTACTCTCTTATTTCTCATCTCCTTCTCTCTTATTTCTATCATCTTTTAAAGTCCATGTTATGTTATTCCACTTACTCGGTTCCTTCTGAAGTAATTTCTGTTTTCTCAAAACTCTCAACTCACTACCCCTTACTTAAATTGCTATCTTTTTAACAGATAAAAGTGCCAGTCTCTCTCTCTCAAATCATTACCCTGCATCTTCATCTTAGTTTTTATTGGTGTATGATCTAATATGGTTACCGAAAAGGGCTCAAAGCTTTGAATTAAATACACACAATCCTGTGAAATGTAATATGCAAATCCTACCAGAGTTTTTACTACTGAATTCACATCTTAGTAGCAACCATTCTCATACAGTTTGTCAGACACATCAATCATACTTTGTTACATTTCCCTTTTGCCTCACTCAGATACACTCTTAACTACTGTAGATTAGGTTCCAGTCCTCACCTATAAGTAATATCCCCTGCTGAAAGCTTATTTCTCCTAAAATAGTCCTAAGCTCCATAACAGTTTTAGATGGAACAGGTATGCATGTCAAAGTAGCCCTCCTCCCCTGCCAGCACCCCCTTGCTACCACAAAACTACCATCACTGCCCCCCCCTCCAAGTTCTATCACTAATGGAGGCCTTCTTACAAATCACTATTACTCTTCCCCTTTTCCTTTGTTTTCTAGTCCTGTGAAATCTTATTCCTGTGGGAACTGAGAGATCACGGACCCATTTCAACCCCTATCACACAAAGCTACCAGAACTGGTTTCCTATCTAAAGGGTTCATCAATAAAAATGCAGTGTCTTATAATAAAAAGTACAAGTTCCACAAACATGAGGGAGGGCGGTAATCCCACATTTTATCAAGGTCCAACTCATTGATAAATGCCAAAATTCTTCCTAGATTCCTGATCCAATGGTGGAACAGGCTGCACTGCCCACAATCACCCAGCTAATGTAACAATCCTCCAAGACTGCATCCTCTGAGAAAAGTTGTCTAACCTGAAGAGTGTTCTGCACTCCCACTGGGGTTACAGTGTCTTCACTGCTCTCCTTTCACACAGTTATTCTATGTATAAGAAAATAAGGAGCAGCTGGCAGGTGTCCTCTATCAGTGCCTCTAAAATATACAGCTCTGGTTCCCCTCATGTGCCTTCAGGATGACTGCAATCCATCAATCATGCCCAGTTTAGCAATTCATTTTAAGTGTTATTGTGCATGCAGAGTAAGACAGCACTGTCATAAACACCACCCACACATTTGTTAGCATACAACGCTGCAGAAACCACTCTTTTCTTGTGTATATTCTTCAAAAACTCCAGTACTGTTGGTATGCTGTATGCTGCACAGTGTAATACAAGGCATTCAGCTTGAAGAAATTAGCAGCTTAGCTTTGTGTATCTAAAGAATGAGCATCACATAATTATTTTCCAGTGGAGTGGCTGCAGTCTAGAAATATATGCTCAAGAAGCTAGCCACATGCAAGTGGTCTCTGCCTCATTCTTTCAACCATCTACTTACAACAAATATTACATGATATCATAAATGAAAGAAAATGTTTCCCTTATTCAAACAATGTAACGGATATCAGAAGTAACTGAAAGTAAGGCATTGTGACTTTTCATAAATTCATGTTCCAAGTGCAATTACCTGGTAACGTCACTGCAGGGTAATTTGTCTGAGAACTAGAAACTCTAGAGCTAGAAGGTCTATTTTGTTCTAGACTGTGATTTGAACCTGGAAAAAGTACGGTGTGCAACACTTCAGTATAGCACTGTGAAAAAAAGGTTTGAAAGTTTATAAGACATCTGAATTTCAAGAAGACACAGAATATGCAGTGATGAAAACGAGTTTCAAAGTTACTGTGATTCAAGACAAAAAAAACCCACTGACTAATAGGGCATACAGGTCCCCTGACTCTGGTGATACTTACGTTATCGAATTAAACAAATGAAACCAATAACTGAACCCAGTGCTTTTGCGTGAATCACTACTACAAGTCAGACATATGTGTCATAACAGAATAAGACGGCAGATTACTGACAGCATCAGATTTACTAGAGTGAATGAAATTACTTGGTCACAATTAAGAGTTCAATAAGTCTTAAGGGTGTAATGTAATTAGAGAAGAAAAGGATGAAAATGGGTAAAGCATGTAAAAATGTATTATTAAGAAGAGAAAACTGCGTACAGCAGGTGTGGCTATAGGCATGGCAAAATAAATATCCTGCTATTAATACGTATGTAGCAGTGTAGCAAAAAGAAAGATTTAATGCATGGAATAAGAAATGTTACTAATTTACAGTCACACTGCATAAAGTCATAAACATTAGTTATCTGTGAACATATTTTATGTTGAAAATATGCAAAAAGTGTCAATAACATGTATTGTAAAAGAGGAGAGAAAGGCCACATCCAAAAAACAGCTGGATTCAAACAATTTAACTGATATCAGAAGTAACAAAGTAAGTCATCGTGTCTTTTCATAGATTAATGTTCATAGATTGATACTCCAAATTATTAACCAAGTATAAAGTTTACACTAGACACTGGAGCAAATGTCTTTTCAAATATTCAAAAGGAATGAGTCTGAAGGACAAAACCAAAAAAGCAGTTGTTTGAATAATTTACTTTTTGGGGCATCATGTAAAACGAAAGGTCAGAATAGGTGCATTTTTTTTCTTTTACTACCCAGAAGTTTGGCATGGTGGAAAGAATTCATAGCTTGACGGCAGAGTTAAAACATTACTCTGGATATATTCAGTCCAATGACTTATTTAAACAGCAGAAAGATTTGTTTAGTGGTGTGTATTACTTACCAGGAATATATCATATTCAGGTAGATCTTGCATTGAAGCCTGTAGCTTTATTAGTTAAAACTGACATAGTATTCAACTGTGTGGTGATAAGGTTTCAATCTAAAAACAGCAACAAAGATGAAGCTCGCAGAATATGTCAAAAACAAAATTATTATAGCAAAGGCAAGCATAATTTGCATTTCTGTGAACCCTCAAGACTTGAATAAAGCTATAACTAGACAGAAAATTATACTTCATACAACTGAAATACTGGTATCTGTCATGCCAGAAACAGTTGTTTTTTGTGCTTTATGCAATCAAGAAAGTTTGTGAGGAAAATTCCAAGCTTCGTACTTTATCTACAGGAAACCAATTAGACAGATTTTAGTTTGCTGTTTCTTCAGCAGCTGAAGTTTTTCAGAGCTTCTGTACAGACAAAGATCTTAATTGTGTTTGTTTTATAACTGATGCGATAATGGCACAGAGCTGCACCAAAAAGACAGCGTGAAGCAAGACTGAATGAGTTAAAATTTTAAAGGACTACTATAGGTAAAAACTGGAACTAATTTTAGTTTTTTTCCTAACCTTGAATGTCCTTATGTAGACAGACAAGCTGATGTAATCTTGCTTTCTTGAAAAGCTGTTTTATGTCTATAATGAATTACTTTGTTCCTGGCCTTGTGGTACAAGTTCTAACACTGTAAAAGCAGTGTAAGGCAGGATGAGAAATATATGGCTTACAGCTCACCCATCCAGGGATGAGGAGTGACAGTTTGCTGGGCCTTTACTGGGGAATGTAGACCTAGTGCTCCCAAACAAGTGGTGGTATCTCTTGAGAAGAATATGTTGGTATTAGGTGTGTAGCTCTTGAGAAGAATATGTGGAAGCACACACGTACTCAGAGAGGGTATAGGACCCCAAAGTGATGGGAGTGCTTATATCAGCTACCAAGGTGGGAATCAGGACCATGACTAAAACACTTCCATGTCATCCGTTCATCATGATGCACGTTGCTGACAGCAGTGGGAGGAGCTAAATAGTTCTGATCCCAAGAACACTGTATGCCACCATATAACCCCAGTACAGGGAAAAAACAGATTTCCAGTATTTTAGACAGAGGTGAGAGTATTGCTATAGGCCGGTAGTTGGTTATCTATTTAAAGTTACCCCCTTTGTGGTATGGGATACTGTGGGAGACTCTCCAGATCTCAAGGACTAGGCTTTCTGATATTGAACGGTTGATAAGAATGGCTACTGGGTATGCAATGGCATCAGTTGCTATTTTCAAATCTGATGGAAGTTTGTCAGTGGCTAAGGTGGTAGGTTTTAGTTTCTTGAGGAGTTTTTTAAATGTTGTCAGTAGAGACAGGGTGGAAGGAAAAGCAGTTGTTTACTGTGGAGATTGGCTAGAGGGTGGACAGCTTCGAGAGTTGGCAAGTGCGAGAATGGATTCAGTGAAAATTTTGTTGAACTGAGTGGAGACATTAAGTGAAGTATCTGTTATGGTGGGGGGGGGGGTTACCAGACTTTCCAGGGTGGAGCATGTTGTTGATTGCAGACCAAAATGTTTTAGGTTTTTTTTGGTATCTGATTTGTATATTGTGGTAATAAGTTAGTTTTATCTATTTTGACACATTTATTTGCCTTGTTATGAAGTTCAAGAAATGCCTACTTGTCTGTAAGTGAACCTGTTTTATGCCAGAGGGCCCTGACTTTGTCTCTGGATTTCAGCAGAGGTCTAGTGTCTTTGCTCATCCAAGGGGTATAGTTAGCTTTGATTCTGGGAGGGGTCTGGGAGTTTAGGATGTCTAAGAAGGTAGAGTTAAAGAATTCAACAGCTTCAAGTTTAAGGTACTTTAGAGGAGTACAGTTAAAGCCTTCAAGAATATTAATAAAGTTAGTTGAATTAAAGTATTTTTTTGTTTCTGATTGTCTGGTAGTTTGATGGACTTATCTTGAGTTATGCAATGTTTTATTACAAAAGTGGATAAATGATCATTCAGGCTGTCAGGAGAGGCGGCCTGACTGACAGATGACAGCTGGCTTGTTTGTTAGAATCTAGTCAAGTACAGACTGTCTGTCTCTTTGTTGCTTTGTCAAATATAGTGGGAGACTGGATGATCTGAGAAAATCCATGGAGGTTCATGAAGTTAGTGGGAGTACTGGAGTTACAGGTTATCCACTCAGTGTTGAATTTCCCCATGATGATGGTTTCATGCTGGAGGAGCTCAGAGGCCCATTCAAGTAGGGTCTCAAAAGTAGGTATGTAGCAACCGATTATGGAGATGCTTTTTCTAGGGTTAAAGTTTAGTATTGGGTATAGAATTTCATCAATGGCTAACTGTGGTGAGCGCATATCTAGGGTTTCAATATTTAGGTGATTTTTTTAAATATTAAGGCTATGCCACCTCCTTTTTTTTGGATGTATGATCATTACGTAAGATGTTATAGCCTGGTGCTAGAATTTCATTATTGGCAATGTCAGATTTAAGCCAAGTTTTAGTTAATAGTACTAAGTCGGGAGAATATAGGGAAAGATTAGTGTGGAGATCATGGACTTTTTCGCTAAATTGCACTGTATTTCTTAAGATTTTTTTTCCTGGTTGCTTGAGTTCCAGTTAACTCAGAGTTTACTGTAGAATTATTTCTGAAAAAAAAAATTCCACTTATAGTATCTTAGAGTAAGAAATCAAGCAGCCACGTGATGGACAGAGTCCAAAAAAAGACCACCAATATCAACTTAGAATCAAGTTAATATTGTTGCTTAGTCATTTAGTTGAATCAGAGTCTTCCTTACCTCCAGAGACAGTAACACACCAGGTCTGGCAGCAACTGCTTCTAATTCATATTCATTACTTCACTAATGCTGTTTTATCACTTGGCCTCGGCTGCTCCCTTCCTTTAACTTCAATCTTTCCAAACATCCGTGCCTTCTCTAGTGAATCCTGTATTTGCATTACATGGCCAAAGTATACAAGTATTAGATCTTAAAGTAAACATCCTGGATTTACTTCCATAAATGCTGACTCGTTTGATCTTACAAACTACAGAATTCTCAAAAATTTTCTCCCAAAACCAGATGTCAAAGGCATCAATTTTCTGGTGCGCAACCTTACATAAAATTCAGTTCTCGCAACCACTTTATTACTGGGAAAACCATAGCTCTTTAACCATATGGAATAAGACAATATATGCACGCTTCAAAAACCTTACTATTTGCTATTCCTTTCCTTCCAAGAGGTAAGTGTCTTTAATGTCACAGCTACAGTCACCATCTGTAGAAATCTTTCAGCCAGTGACAATTAAATCAATCACCACCTGCACTTGTCTCCCATTTATGTTCAAAGATTTGATAGCACTTAAGACAGCAATCTCACCATTTTTGATGGGGAGCACCAGTCTAGCTTCTGCACTCTTCCCAAATTTTCAGCATCAGTACAGCATCAACTGCATACACGAGACTGTTAATATTTCTTTTGGCAATTCTGATTCATCTTTTCCAGGATTTTATAAGATATATTCAGAAAAACAATTAAATAAGTAGGTTGGCAATATGTACCATTGTCACACTCCTTTCCCAGACCTGAACCGGTCAGTTATAACAGATTTTTGCATACATCTAGAGTTGGTACTAATACTTTACTTCTTAATGTCTCTGTTTTCCATATATCTTTAAAAATGTTGTAGAGCTTTTCTCCCCAGATCTCTGGTAAAAACTGGTAATCTTTTACCCAGTCGGACGTTTTTGATTACCAAATGTCAAATAAATAAATATAAGGCATGAGCCCAATACTCCAGGTATGCAGTAATACTGTTTAGGCACCTGGCAAAATGTACATCTTCATCCTGACTAGAGAATGAATGTGCTTCAACAGGGCGTTATACAGAGGTAAAGCCCACCACTCCATGGCAGTACATTAAGCTGCTATGAAGCAGGGAATGAAAAAAAACAGAGCCACCACTTTTTTTTTTACACTTGCTAAATCTAAGTGTAAAATAAAAAATAAATAAATAAATAAACTCAACTAGCAAATGTAACTACAACAGCGGTTACAAGGACTTGTTGTTTTACTTAAACCTTGCTATGCATGATTTAAAAAAAAAAGTGATGTAAAAGGAAAGTAATTCTGTGTCTGTGAAAGAAAGAGATAGATCGACATACAGTGAGTGAGATCATACAGGTACACATGCAAAGGCAGAGACAAGCAGTCCCACACATATACACAGAGACATGCATGCATACATACATACATACATTATATATATATATATATATATATATATATATATATATATATATATATATATAACACACACACACACAAAAATGTGTCCAGCAACTACAACCACTTTTTATTATTGCAGCGACTTTTCTTGACTGAATACACCATACTTGTCATTGTGATCAAGTGGGGAAAGAAATCATACAATGCAAACATTGCAACCTCATTCTCTAATTGGTCTCCTTCATTTTCTGGTAAATGGTCAAGGATTGCAGTTAGTCAGTAAAGACATTATAGTTTCGTACTTATTGTTCCAATAATATTTGTTGATAATAAGCCTCTTCATATCCAGATTCTTTTGGACAGAAGTTGAGAGGTATGACACACGCACACACACACACTGTGTGTTATATGCCACAGCAACTTTGAAATATTAGGAAGGGGAGCTATTTTACATCAAAAATTTAAAAAGATGTATATTTTAATAAAAACAGAAAATATGAAACAATTTAAAACATGGCCCATTAAGTGCAATAATGCTTTCCAGAGTGGGTGTTATTGAGGAAATAATGCCATTCCAGGGGTGTAGAGGCCCTCCTCCTGCCATGTTGGGCCTCACAACACCCCTGGGCGGGTGTTACTTCTCCAATAACATCCATCCTGTCAGGTATTACTGTTTGTTTAATGAACTCTCCAGTGCATATTACTGTTTACTTGACATGTACCTACATCAATCAAATGCACAGGCATTCTACTACATGCATAGTAATCTTCAAGTTGCTAAACCACAGTTAATTGCTCTGTACTTGTTCAATGTTCCGTATGGTCAATCCTCTAGATCTCTCTTTTCTTCTCAACTCTTTCACTTCTGAGTTGCACATTAGCAGTAACAGGTGCCAGATTTTGAAACGAACCTCTGAATCTTAACTGGTAAGCTTTTTTTAAACAATGCTGCACTTGCTATAATGACCCACTTTGAAGATATGCTACTGTATTTACGACTAAATATATATGTACTGGCATAACATAGTAATAGTTTAATTCAATGACTCTGCCTCAGCTCTGTCTGAAAAAGGTCTAGTTAAGTACAGAGCAACTTCCCTGCCTATTTCACTACTATAAATAGATTTCAGAGTGACTACAAAAATTCATTGGTGAGATCTATAAAGTGAACGATCAGTGACAGCTACTCTACAGTAAGAAGTTGATGTGCATTCCCTGAAATAAGAAACAACAGACAATACCCAAAGTGCAATAAGAAGCAAACCAAAACAAAAAAATGCATTCTTTTAAGCAGGCCAACTTCCAAGAAGGGCGACATAAAATGAAATCATTAAGGGTCACCACAAACTAAGGCAGTCCCCTTCCAGCTCTTTGAAATTAAGCCGTTAACAAGACCAGAATCATCACTAGATGACAGATGTTATTATATACAGTTCTTCACTATTCGTACTACATCAAATTAACAAAATCTGCCTGCCAGATAAATTCCAGGAATAACCAGAAACAAAGCAAACCATGCTGTCTTGGGTTACTGTTAAGAACGCAAGCTCAAAATAACGTATCCTCCCCTCCCCAAAAATCCGCTAGATGCCAGTGCACCAAGAAGCACTAACCTGGAACGGATTGCTGTCTTCTGCTGGATCTGCAAAAGGGCTGTTTTCATACTGTGCCATTATCACCCGATCCTACTTGATCCTCGACAGGATTAAGCTCAATCACGTATACTCTTGGCTCAGAAATCTGTGTAATGCAGTTATTTTCCCCCCTCACACTATCGTTCAGCCTGGAGCCACCACCACTGCATGCACTCCAGACTGCCCCTACCCCAGCAGAATATGACACAGACGCAGCAGGTCCTTTCAAGTTCCACCACACTTGGTGTTACACAGACCTGAGTGACGTGCCTGCTATTTACGAATACAATTAATCGATCAGTGTTCTGCAGACTAATGAGCCGGCAGTGCTGCACCCTTCTCCGAACCCGGAAACCTAAGTCAGCTGATCGTGCGTGAGTCAGTGTCACCTGACAGGAGTGGAAGACCGCAATTAAAATAGGCAGCTATGGGTGTCATGTCTTAAGTTTGAGGGGTGTACTTCGAAGTGTATATTTTGTATTCAAACTTCTTGTTGTTACTATCACCCGTGTATTCTTTAAAAATTTACTTAAGGCTCACAGTTACTCCTGCACATTTTAGATAAGGGATGCGCTGTTTTCAAATATTTCTACGTACAATCTTAAAAAAGTTATTTTATAGAGACGCATTCCTTTCACGCAAGCACAGGGTTACCCCCTGTCCCACTTTGCGAGGGACAGTCCCTCTTTGGACAGTTGTGTCCTGCAGAAAAATTGTAAAAATGGCAAATGTCCTGAGATTTTAGGGCAAAATTATTTTCAATATTTTATGTAATAGTTGCATAAACAGTTATTCTGCATCTGAAACACCTAAATGATATAAGAAACAGAATAAGCAACTAAAATGCTACAAGAATAAGCATTTATGTAGGCAACAAAGTGAAGTTCTGTCATTTGTACTGGCCGTGGGTATGTTTCGGCCTGCAAAATCTGACGTTTGTACCAGAAATGTCCCACTTTGACCATTTGAAAAGGTGGCAACCCTAAGCATAGTTTGTGTAGTTCTGTACAGTAGATTTGCAGTTAGAGAGTTCTGATCATTCTTTGTTTTTTGACCCATAACATTTATTAAAAAAAGTGTACTAATACGAGTACACTGTGTATGCCTAGCTGCACCCTTATTTAAACATTATTGAAAACTTTCAGTGCTTTGCGGGAGATAAATAAATAGCTGTTTTGGGAGTAGGGTTGGAACTACCCCCCCCCCCCCCCCCCCCCCCCAATATGACTTTTTATTCGCCGTTTATACACTATGGCAAAAGTTATTTTTGTGGATAAAGGATTCCAAGAATATATTACGTTACGTGACGTACTTGGGTTTATATATTTTTTTTGTATGGTTGCGAACTTCACTGTAAAACTCCTCAGATTTTTTAAGAAGTGTGTATTGACAGCCAGTGTATGTGCAGGTGCTTGCAGTTCTTATCAGACGAGCCTAGGTGAAACATACTAAATATAGAAGCCATCAGCGATAAGAAACTGAAATCACACACTGATAATAAGAAAGTAATATGGCTGGCCATACTCTCTATAGTTAGCTTGACTGCATGTTTTCTTGACAGCTGTCGGAAATTGCAGGCTGTCAAATGTCCTTAATCTTGCTTTATATTTTTGCCTTGTGCCTCATATGCATGCAAGTGTGTGAGATCTATATTCATGTTTCTAATAAACCCTGAGGATTAAAATTATTAATGTCATGCTTTTCATAGTTGCTCTTCATAAAATGCATGATGCAAAACCTGTTTAACTGAGTGAAAGACTAATATTTTAAACAGCCCCTAATTTGGATCCTTTATCTCTCGTTATTTTTGCCTTTATTCCTGATTCTTGAGCAAAGAAGTTGAGAGCTGTCGGCTGGCAAGCACAATGCAGCCTCAGTTTGTATGAAGAAGAATACCCTGAGTAAAGCTGAGAAATGGAGGAAACAGAGGCAACAGCCACGTCTAGGGTCAAATAGACAGTTTCAAAAAGGGAAGAAAAAGGTGTAAAAAGAGATATAGAAAAGGGTCAAGACAGGGAAAGGTAGTCTAGCAGGTTACAGTGTAAAGGCTAGAGTCAAGCCAGTTAGGGTTAGCCTTTTCACCACAAGAACTTGCATACAGCTTTCTGGTCTGCTACAAGACAATGTCAGAGATTTTACTAAGGATGGGCATAGTTGTACACTACACAGTTAAGCTTTTTGGGCTAGCAAGTCTGAGAGTTGGTGGTGTTTCTGACAAAGGTCATTGGCTAACGTGTTCTGGAGAAGGAGTAATATTAAAATGTAATAAGAAAGTTACAGGGGTTAGTGAAAGTGGAATTACTGTTAAAATGTAATAGAAAAGTTACAGGGGTTAGTGAAAGTGGAATTACTAAATTAAGCTACAAATTACTACAGCACTCAACCTTCCTCATTACCTAGAGGAAAACAGTTTTTATACTTATTTTCCTCACTTGCTTAGAGAAAAACAGGCCTTGTACTCATTTCCTCAGTTGTCTAGAGAAAAATAGTTTTTTTTTATTCAGGCATGTCCAAGGGTCAGCTCCCAGTGTTCTCTCCTGTCTATCTGATGAATCTGGGCATCTTGAGGCAATGTAGCAATTGCCTAATGTACACAGACAACTCTCTCCTCCTACCACCCAACACTACAACCTGTGAGAAATGCACTTATCTAGCTAAACTGGAGGTAAAGCTCTCTCCAACCAAGACTGAACTTGACAGTTAAGAGGAGAAGGTAAACACACCACACCACACTCATCACATAGTCCCACTAAACCTACACCACCAAAATCCACACATAGAAACACAAAAATATTCGCAGAGGCTCTCAATAATAATCTGCTCAAGCAACAGAGACCTCCAAAGCAGAAACGCAAGCAACCTCCATCCCCCAACACAACCCAAATGACACATAGTCCACAGACTCAGTGTGCCACTCAACCACAGCCTATAAGGCAAAACAACGTACCCAACACACTAGTCATAGGTGACTATAGTCAGGCACACTGATGTCCCACTCACTAGGCTAAACAAGGAGAAGGTTACTGTCAGCTGCCTGTTGGGTGCCAGGATCCACCACATAACCCATGCACTCAGGTCATTCCACAACAAGTGAAAATATGACTCTGTCATTGTCCATATTGGTGTGAATGACCTGAGATATACCTCCCTGGACTACATGAAAAGAGACAGGGAAGAGCTCTCCACTATTGTATCCCAGGCAGTTATGACCCTAGCCCTGAGTAGCATCCTGCCATAGCCCAGAATGATACCGCAGTACAAGGACAAAATGATTGACTTCAACAATTGGCTAAGCTTCTGGTGTCATTCTAAGGGGATCCAGTATTTGTCTGCATGGGATGATATGGTCGACAGACCACGACGCTTTGCCAGAGATGGCCTGCACCAGTCACCTCTGGGATTCCGGATACTGGCTAAGGCTCTTGCCGCCCCTATAGTGCCTTTTTTAGGCAAGGTTCAAATGACAAATTCACCACCGTAACAGGAACAGGCAAGCAAAAACTGAGGGTAATGCTACTCAATGCTAGAAGTCTAACTCTCAAAATGCACTCCCTTGAGGCACTCCTTAAAATGGAGAACGTTAATATCTGTTCAGTGACTGAGACCTGGTTCAAGGCTCCAGAAAGCACCCCTGCATTACCAGGCTATAACTCATACCATACTTTTCGGCCATCTAACCTGGACCGGAACACCAAAGGCGGAGGTGTGTTCATATTCATTAAGGATAGCCACACCTCCAGGCTAGCTGCTCAGCATAATCCATCCGAGGTTATCCAAGTGCAACTAACTCTGGGCAAAACTGCAATCCAAATTGTAGCTTGCTACAGATCCCCCACCATGCCCCAGGATTCCCACTCCTCTTTTCGTGATATACTGGAAAATATTAGGATTTAATCAAACAACCTAATAATGGGTAATTTCAACTACCCCACCATTAACTGGGAAAACTACTCATGTACCAACTCCTTTGCTCAACGCTTTCTGGAATTCATAAATTCCAATGCCCTGGACCAACTTATCCACACCACCACCAGGGGCAACAATATCCTAGACCTAGTCATTACCAACATGAGTGACCGGTGTTCCACACCTGAAGTCAACGCCTCGTTGGTCAGATCTAACCATAAGCTAATCACACTTGATATCCACATCCTGCCCCCACCCCCCATTAAGGAAACCACAGTAAAAAAATTCTCCAAAGCAAACTTCATGCTTCTTAAGACAGAAGTGGCGAACTTCATGACACCCATGCGGATGGACAATACAGTTACGACTGTTGAATCCTACACAAATGCACTCTATAAGCACTTACACAAGTGAGTGGCTCGTGCTATCCCAAACAGAACCAAGACACTACCCTCCAAAAAAAGGAAGCCAATCTAGTGGTCCACTGCCATAAACAAACTCTCTAACAGAAGGAAGAAACTGTTGCAAAAGAGAGTAAAATCCCATGAGTGGAGGAGCTCCCTGGTCAGCCTCATTAAGAAGCTGAGATCCCATATAAGATCCTCCAAAGCTAGCTACAAAAACAAAATCACCACTGATTCTAGGGCAGCCACAAAGCATTCTACAGCTATGTCAAGAATCTCAATGGCAACACCCAGATCTGCTCTGAGTTACAGCACAACGGCACAAAAATTACAGAACCAACTGATATTGCCAACATCCTGGCAGATAGGTTCAGTGCTAACTTTACCCCCCCCCCCTCACCCCCTAAAGGGCCCATATCTATACAGGAAGAATGCAGAGTCCCTGTAATCACAACTACACAGGTAAAAGCTGCAGTCTCTAAAGCCAAAAACACAGCATCCATGAGAGTGGACAACATCCCAGGCTACGTTTTACATGAGCTTCAGAACGAACCAGCTCCCCACCTAAGCACCATGTTCAATCATAGCCTCACATCAGACTTTTTGCTCACTGAATGGTGCACAGCAACAGTTATCCCAGTCCACAAAGGGGGAGCCACCACTGATCCTGGGAACTATCGCCCTATTACCCTGATGAGCCTGGCTTTTAAGGCCATGGAACATATCATCGTGGAACTCATAAACAAAGACATTGGTAACCTCTAAACTCTGGACCCCACCCAGTTCAGGTTTATGAAAGGCAGATCATGCCTCCTGAAACTGATCAACTTCTTTGAGGCAGTCACCAAAGCCATAGACGAGGGTAAGGTTGTTCACACAGCCTATCTTGACCTCACCAAGGCTTTCGACACCATCCCCAATTCTAGAATTATAGCTAAACTCACCAAACTAGGTATAAATCCCTACATCACAAGATGGGTTGCCAACTGGCTCACTGACAGAACCCACACTGTAAAAGTTGCAGACTCCAAATCTGACTTCAAACCAGTGACAAGTGGAGTACCACAGGGTTCAGTCCTGGGACCTCTCCTGTTTGGTATCTACTTCTCTGAAGTACAGGCTAACACAGAAGGCCTTTGGCTAATCAAGTTCACAGATGACTGCAAACTAGGAGCCTTATTCGTGTCCCCAAATGATGTGGACATCTTACAGAAGGGCCTCACTGAAACAGATGCCTGGTGTCAGAACCATGGCCTCAAGCTCAATGCCAAAAAGTGCATTTTCATCCCCTTTGGTAAAAACTCTGTACCCATGAACTACCACATAGGTGGCAGTCTACTTAATGCTGAATGTGTGATAAGATACCTTGGGACCCAGGTGGACAGTAGTCTCTCCTTTGATAATCACATCGCCACAGTAGTCAGGAAATCCTTCTACATGGCACACCTCATCACAAAAGGATTCTCATCCAGGAAAAAAGAGGTCATTGTTCCCCTCTACTCGACACTCATTAGAACCATTATAGAGTATAACGCCCCTTTTGGAATGTACCTCACAAGACATCTGCAGCAGCTGCAAAGGCCACAGAAGTACATCACAAAGAGAATTACTGGCCTCAAACAGATGCCCTACACTGACCATCTCAAAAAACTCCAGCTTTATTCCGTAGCATATCACCTACTCTGAGGTGATCTTTGCCTAACATATAAAGCTATGTCAAACCCAAAGCTGTTGGACATGCTACACCTAAAGAAATCCCAATCCCTCCAAGCTACACACTCTATGGACCTAAACCTTGTCACCACAATAAACAGGACATGCTGGAGAGATAGATTCCTGTCCCAGAGACTTCCCATACTTTGGAACAAGCTACCCATCTATGTCAAGCAAAGTTCCTCATTAGCAGTCTTTAAGAAAAATCTTGATGACTGGATGGGAAATAGGAAATACACCCCGGGGATCACTTCTGTGGCTATGCGCGACAGGAGCACAGGAAAATAACTTTCTTGGGTGGCATAAGCCAGGGAACCTTTTTGGCTAGGCTTACTTAGGCCCTTGGGCCGATAGCCTAGTACCTACCTATGAACCTATGGTGTTGGGTAGCAGCAGTGGCTAGGCAGTTGATAGATAGATAGATAGATAGATAGATAGATAGAGGGGATTGAGCGACCTGGGCTATCCTTGTTGTCCAAACATGTAGGTAGATGGATGGATCAGCACTGGATATGCGAGGGTTTACCAGCAAATAGTCAGGTCTTAAAAGTAAAAGACTTACAAAAGTAATTAGAACAAAGCAGCAATGCAATGCCAAACTGTACAAAGGATCATAAAATACATTTAGTTCAGTGGCAAGGACCCCAGAGGGGCAGGCACAGGACAAGGATGGTGGGTGATGAACTTGAAAAGGGGCAAACACAAACAGTGACAAATACTTATTGTTTACCTGATGTGGTTAGTATGCTCCTTGAGCTGGGGGCTCCTTACTAAGAGGATTTGTGATGTAGCAGGTATCAACAGACACCATAATAAGTGTTGATAAAATCACTCACATTGTGATAGAAAGGCAAGGTCTCGAAAACAACATTACTGATGTGAAATTAACCAGAACAAAATAATGGTTATGTTTCTAAATGCTTGGAGCTTAAACCAAAAACTGCACTCCCTGGAAGTACTTCTATCACTAGAAGATGTAGATGTCTGTGCAGTCACAGAAACTTAGTTCAAGGCCTGAGAGAGTACCCTGGCCTTGCAAGGCTGCAATGCCTTCAACACCTTTAGACTGCAAAATGAATGTGTGAAAACCAAAGGATGCAGCATTTTAATCTATGTTAGAGGTAAATTCACCTCCAGTCTAGTTAGACTGGACAATTCCATGGATTTACTCCAGGTCCAGGTTACGGTGGGTAAGATTCCCATTCAAGTCATAGCCAGTTATAGATCCCTGTAGCCTACTTGACCAAACTGGAGACAATCCAAATTTTACCAAACACACTGGTCATGGGGGGATTTCAATTATCCCACCATCAGCTGGGAAACCTACACTAGCCCTAACTTGCTAGTGCAAGAATTCCTTCACTTTGTTAATTCAAATGCCCTGGAAAAAATTGTCCATACCCCAACAAGAGGAGCAAACATTCTAGATCTCGTCCTTACCAACATGTCAAACAAGTACACTGATGCAGCTGTCAGACCTCATTAGTTAAAACTGACCACAAATCAGTGACCTTTGAGCTGGCACTAATACCAGAACTCACAAAGGATGAAATCAGACTAAAAATCTTCACCAAGGCAAACTATACCCTCCTAGGTGAAGGTATAAATGCATTCCAAGCCCCACCCCAAGCTGGAAGTGATAAATATGCTGAAACTCACACTAAAGCCCTGTACAATCACTTGCACAAATGTTTAAACTCGGCTGTACCAGAAAGAATCAAAACCAGAGCCCCAAGTAAAAACAAGCTACCATAGTGAACATCCAGCATAAACAAACTGTACAAGAAATTCAAAAAGTTGCTGTCCAAGAAAACAAAGGCAAGGCCCTAACAATGGAAAAGCATCCTCCTCAGCCTCAACAGGCAAATAAGACAACTTATCAAATCGTCCAAGGGCTCATTTGAGAGAAACTTAGCAAGTACAGCCAAGGATAACCATAAGGCCTCTTACAGCTAAGTACATAACCTAAAGGGTAGGATCCGAGCATTTGCAGAAGTAGTGGCCAACAGTATCACACACACTAACCCCACAGCGATAGCAAACCCACTAGTGGATAGGTTTGGCAAAAATGTAACTCCCTTATCCCCTCCTAACTTATAACAAACCTTCGCCCAACCCCCCCCCCACCCTACATATCTGAAGAGCAAGTCCTCAAAGCCCTGTCCAAGGCAAAAAAAACAGCCTCTATGGAACCAGACATCCCAGGCTATCTTCTAAATAGGCTAAAACGTGAACTAGAATCACCACTAAGTAGCCTTTTCAATCATAGCCTAACCACATGTTTTGTTCCTGCAGAATGGAGAACAGCAACATTTATTCCCCTCCACAAAGCTGGCCTAATAACAGACCAATAGATCAGGAGAATTACAGACCCATAAGCCTGACCAGCCTCATCTGTAAGGCTATGGAACATCACATTATGGGCCTCATAAATAAAGACACAGGTGACCTTCAAACCCTAGATCCTACCCAATTCAAATTCGTGAAGGGCAGATCCTGTCTGTTAAATCTGGTGGATTTCTTCAAAAGTGTGAGGAAGGCCATTGATGAAGGCAAATCTGTGCACACAGTATACCTTGACTTGACAAAGGCTTTCAACACAATCCCACATTCAAGCATTACTGATAAACTTAGCAAACTGAATGTAAACCCCTTCATTGTAAAATGGCTTGCCAACTGGCTCACAATATGGACACACACTATCAAAGTGGGTGACTCCACATCAGCCAGCAGATCTGTTACCAGTCAAGTGCCACAAGGGTCAGTGCTGGGCCCCCCTACTGTTTGATATATACTTCTCAGAAGTTCGGGTCAAAACTAAGGGGTTGTGGCTGACAAAGTTTGCAGACGACTGTAAACTAGGTGCAATCATTGAATTCTCAGATGATGTCAGTATACTCCAGGGAAAGTCTCATGCATACCAACGACTGATATATTAGTCTGTTTTCAAACTGAATTCAAAGAAATGCATTATCATCCTTTCAGCACAATGTCCCTTTACACTATCAAATCAACAACAATGCCGTAAGTACCCATGAAGTGGTAAGGAACCTGGGATCACAAGTTGACTGCGACTTTAACTTCATCCACCATGTGTCTACTGTAGTAAGGAAAGCTTTCTACATTGCACACTTGATTAGTAAATGCATTCCCTCGAGAGCAAAAGAAGTTAAAATCCCCCCATACTCGACACTTATCCGGGGCATAATTGAGTATAACACCCCATTTGGCATGTACCTTACTGAGCCCCTGCAGCAATTAGAGAGACCTCAGACGTTTCTAACAAAGAAGATCAAGGGGCTCCACCATATGCCTTATACAGACCAACTAAAGTCCCTGTCACTGTACTCCGTATTATATAGATTTCTTAGGGGAGACTCATACCTGGCCTACAGAGCAATCCAAGGCACAAACCTAATGAACTTGCTGCATATCCACAAATCAAACAGGACTAGGGTTAGCCATTCTAGGGACCTAAATATGGCCTGTGACTTAAATAGGATATGCTGGAGAGACAGGTTTATCTCCCAGTGACTGCCATGTCTTTGGAACAAGCTACTAATCTGTGTGAAACAGAGCACCTCTATGAAACTGTTCAAGAGGAACTTGGATAAGTGGATGGGGCATCATAAGTTCTTACCAGGGATAGTGCCCACAACCCTCCTGGACATGGCAGTCATCACTAAATGCAATCTTGGGTATTGACTAGCATTTCTATGGTATTACATTGGGATGAAATGGCTAGGCTTAAAATGACCTCCAGGTCGATAGCCCAGTAATCTCCTACGATCCTATAAGAGTCGAGGATGACAAGACATTACATCTGAAGGTCACTGACACTTGGATAGATGTAGCAAATGAAAAGATGATATTGAAGAGGTTGCAGAAAGTAGCAAACATACTTTTTTCATTAATATTTATTCCAGTTGTATGATCCTTTATGCATAGGTTATCAGCGGAAAAAAAAATGGGACGTATAAAGCTGCATTATAGAATTAGGATTGTAAGAGACATGAGAATGGACCTGAAAATGTGGCACAACTTTACACGGGACTTTATACAGTAGCAATATGGCAGGAGGAAAGCAATAAAGAGCAAGCAGAAGTTAATGCTGACCCAGTTGGGGATACAGATTTTGAGGGTCATTTTAAAGGCTGATGGCTCATCTTTATCTCTTTGCAAGGCCATTTGGCATACAGTACAGTGAGAAAGGATGTTCTCTCAGAGCTGCAAATCTTCCCAGTAGTAGTAACATTATAGTTCTGAAGGAAGCGGATAAGGAAAAGAATCATTAGGCTGAAGTTGGATAACACTGGGGTAGCCCAGTGTGTAAATAAAAACCTGGGAAAGAGGAGGAATGGGCAGGTTAATGAGGCACTTCACCTGCCACTGCTTAACACTGAACACAACTATCAGAGTTCACCATATACAAGGTTCATAATTAAAACTCATTGGCAGATTCCCTTTCTCTTTACAGAGTGCCTAATTCTTTAATTTGGCACCGGAAGTGACGCTGGTGCCAGAGCAAGTGTCATTTCATTTGTGGGCATTATGGGCAGATGGGAATGGCAGCTGTTGGTTAGCTTAGTAGATGCACCATGTGGTATAAGACAGGGGAGTGTCAAATTTTTAGGAAACGTCACTATCACTTAGGTGGAGGATAACACAACAGATTAGCACATTAGGATTTACATTACTAAGGTGACAGACATGGAACTGATCTGGAGAAAGGCCAGGACTCATCTAGCAGCTTTGAATTAGCATGCAGAAAGGAATGGGAGAGGGGAGGGGACTTAGCAAAATCATTTCAAGTAAAGTGCATTCTAAAGGGCTGGTCAAGGTAGTACAGTAAAACCACAGATAAGTATCCCATTTGGCCCAGAGTAATGCAAATATTGCTGGAAACTTTTCCTAAAGTCTGTTCAGGTGTCAGAAATATACATTCAAAAGACTCTGTCATCTTGATGACCCCAACTATTTATGCAGAATCCTTCACTGCCAAATTCTATGCAATTATAAATGTATATGCCCCCCAGAAATAAATACAATGTCACATTCAAAAATAAACCTCTGTCATGAAACCCAGATATAAACTGGGTCTATAATAAAGAAAAAAAAGTCATTGCACACAAAAATAAAGCTAACTGTCAACATGCCAAAACTGCTGCTGATAAATTAAACTCTGAACTCTGGACCCTGATCAGATCAATTAAAGCAATATAAAGGGTAAACATAGACACTCAGGTGAAAGATAACCACAACAGACAAATGTAAATGAAACTTCACCACCTCTCCCCTTCACTGTTCTCATATCATATTCCCATACCTACACACCTCATCAAATCTCCCAAGAACAAGGTCTGAAGGAACTAAGGCCAAGGACACTTTGTCTGTAGGGCCAGATAACATACCATGCTACTTACCGGTCAGCCTGAAACATGAGTTGTCTGATCCCATACAGAAGCTGTTCAGTAGCCTCAAAACGAGCTTCTTGCCCCCTTGCACAAAGGAGGAACTTCAACAGACTTGGATAATTATAGACCCATAAGCCTGACCAGTCTCATCTGTAAGGCTGTGGAAATGATCATTATGGAATTGATAAATAAGGACTGAGGTAACCTACGGACTCTTGAACCAACTAGTTTGAATTCATCAAAAGCAGGCCCTCCCTACTTAACCTGGTTGACTTTGAAAAAGCTACTGAAGTAATGGACCAGGGCAAAACAGTGCAAACCACATATCTAGACCTTGCAAAGGTATTCAGCACCATCACACACTCGGGTATTGCAGATAAACTCTCCTAGTTAATGTCATTCCCAGTTCTAACTCATTAGAAAACAAATTGGATGACAAATAGAACCCAGAAATGTATGGAGGGCAGATCTACCTCCTCCAAAAGATCTCTAACTAGCATTATATCCCAGTGTTCAGTCCTTGGGCCACTCCTCTTTGGCATTTACTTCTCGCAGGTCAAAGCTAATGTTAAATATTTGTAGTTGACTTAAGTTTGCAGACTACTGCAAGCTTGGTGTCATCATAAACTCTCCAGAGGACACCAACATCCTCCAGGAGTGCCTGTTCCAAACAAGAAGCTGGTATTAAAATCATGGACTAAACTAAATGTCAAGGAGTTTATAATAGTATCCTTTGGCAACCATGACTCTCCTTGTAACTACCACATTGACAAGACACCCCTGAAAATTTTAACCCATAGTTAGGGATGTTGGAACCTGTGTCAGTAATGACCTGTCCTTTAATCTCTGTATATTGACTGTTGTAAGGTAGTCCTTTTCCATTGCACAGCTTGTATCCAAAGGTATTATGTCCAGATCCAAGGATGTAATGGCTCCACTGTACTTGGCATCATTGAGTGTTATGGCCCTTTAGATATATACTTGTCCAAACACTTGTCATAATTAGAACAACCAGAATGCTTCCTCAAAAAAAAAATCAGGGGCATAAATCATAAAAACTATGCATATCATCTGAAAGCCTCAACCCTCTTCTTGATGTCATATAGGTTACTGAGAGGTGGCCTTTGTCTCACATATAGAATTTCAACAGAACCTATTCTGACAGACTTATTACACTTTCACAAGTTCAGTGCTATCATATTCAAGGGATCTCAATCTATTTTGCAAAATAAACAGAACATGTTGGAAGGGTAGGTTTGTATCACAGAGAACACTGCATCTGTGGAACTGCCTTCTACTCCATTAAAGCAAAGTACTTTCCTTTCTCTAGTCAAATGTAATTTTGATAACTGGATGTGTAACCACAAATTCATCCCACTTTAGTATCCCTGTCTCTCATGGATAGGAGAAATGTGTAAATTTCCCAACATATCCTTGTTCAGCCCATCTCTGGGTTATTCATATACAAAATATAAGGGCTAAAAACTACCATGGGAATGTAAGGTTAGGCTTCTTAAATAGGGTTGCCACCTTTCATTGTGGCTAAAATTGGACCAAAGCCACACCCCTTGCATCACCCATAACCCCACACATTTCCAGCCCCACTTTCATCCACATTCTGCCCATTTTGTGATGCCGTCATGACATCAACTGATATGGAATGCCCTCTTTTTCCATTGCTCATGCCTGCTTTCTGTCGATTTACTATGCTTTTCTGTAAAAAAGCACAGAAAATCCACCGATTAAACAAACTCTGAAAGTCTGTTTCCTTTTTTGAAGCAAAATAACGGAGTTTGCACAGTGTTTTTCAGATTACTGGACAATCAGTTTGATTTCCGGATAGTCTGGAAAAAAAAACAGATAGATGGCAGTCCTATTCTTAAAGTCCTTACAGATCAATAGCCTAGTAAGTACATTTTAATCTATACCTATGAAGTCTTGTTGTTTAGAGCTTGTTTTTAACTACCTTTTGCAGTGTATTCAGATGGTTAAAGTTAGTGCAGCCTAATAAGAGAACAGGACACCAAACAATAATACAATGGAGAAATATCAGAGTTTTGGAAGAAGGGATTTGCATACATATCAGCAGATATAAGACAGATCAAAAGGCAAGGGGACAGTGAATGTGGTTTAAGCCACCAGCGGGTATACATTAAAACTTTGCACACTGGTTAAGCCATTATCAGACAAACAGGGACTAACCACCACACTCCTTTCAAACAGAGGCAGTGACACACACCCAATGAGCAGACAATGCAGAGAACAAGAATTGTTGGAAGTCTAATACCTATAGTTTCTGCTTAAGGAGCAGTTTGCGTTAACTGTATTCTGTTTGTATTGTATCGCAAAAATAATCATTCCAGAAAGGTGGCTTCAGCAGGAAGGACTGTGATCTGAAGTAGTACTGCAGCAGAAAGTAAACTGATTAGGAGTTTCAACAGGTTAAGTACAAGCTGGAACACTGCAATACATATTCAAGCCAGTTCAGTGATATTCTTTTTCATTTGGGGGGGACAGTATGTGTCACTTCCCAAGCTGGAAATTATTACAATTGATTAAACAGGAAGTGGAAGTTGTGAGACAGCAGTGACCTCAAATTCAGTTATTAGGGTTAGAAATGGTACAAAGACTTAGATGGTGGGGGCCAAGTCTATTTGTGCAGTAGAGAGAGAATGAGGCATACGATGAATAATGTATGATAAGCTAATGGCAGAAATGTGGGGGAGCATTTACATACCCACCTTTAAATCAATGCAAGGTCATCACAACTGTTTCAGGTGAACATAACACACATACCAGATAAAGAGATGTGGGGAGTATATGCAGACCTGAAGGCTAGAATGGCTAGGCTAAGGCTAGATTGAACATTTGGGAGATGTACTTAATGGAAGAAAGGAGTCTAGATACCCCCTGCTTTTGTGGTGGAACACTTAGATTAGTAAGGGAGAGGTAAGTGGAAATGGATAAATGACTGATGAATTGGTCACCCACTGAGCTGATGACTGCAATGATGGTTCAGAAGACATACATGCTTGTCCCCCTTTGGCAGATTGCAAGGTGGCCCAGGCTGTGAAGTGCTTTAAATTTGAAAATATGGTATAGAAGATGTGTGCTAATGCCTAATGGCTGGATATCAACAGTGCTGTTCACATTGTAGTTCTTAGGGTAAATAATTATTGTTAACCAGATCTCTCTCTCAAGATCCTCCTTTGTATACATCACTAACACATGGTTCAGCAAGTGAACAGTCACAATCACATATAAGGGTGGCCAACATGCAACTCAGGTAGACGTCCTTCTAGTAAGGAAAGGGCAATGGGCTAGAATCAGTGATTGGAAAGTCATTTCCAGTGAAACAATCAGCCCACAGCATAAACCATTAGTGGTCACATTCAGCTGCAAGTAGTAGTCTGAGAAAGATCTAAGGTCAACAGAGACTAGGCTAAAGTCCTGGAAGTTAACTGGAAAGAAAGCACAGGAGTTCAAGAATTACTCAGGGCTCTAGCATCTCAGGAAGGAGAGGAAATAGGTAGAGATGAAGAATAGCAGTGCCTCAAAACAGCACTTGTGAGGACTACAAAACAGATATGTGACTGAACATATGGAAATAAGGTACATAAGGAAAGCTGATGGTGGAATGTAGAAGTCCAGGAAGTCATCCAAAGAAACAAGTAGTGAAAAAAAAGTGGGAGATAGAAAAGATGGACCAGACAAAGAAGGAATACTGGATTGCTAACAAAGAAGCTGAGAGAGGAGTTGCAATAGCAGAACAAGCATCAGAGGCACTCTACAGGTGTCTGGAAAGTGAGTCAGTAGATGGCACAAACAATCTCCATCAGGTTGCAAGGAAGGAGAGAAAGATAAAGACTATAGTCAGATGCCAGCAACACCGGCCTACAGGACATAAAAGGCAGATGGAAGGAGTACTTCATGCAGCTTCAGAGTAAAGAAAAAACCCAAACGCTGCACTGCCCCAGACACAGCCTAGAAAATGAAAGAACAGCAGAAAATGAAGTCAGGGAAGCCAGCTGGCTCAGAGGAGGATACAGCACATACGATAAATATGTTGAGTAAGACAGGGGAGAAGTAGTCCCTGAGGGTTATCTTAGTGGTATGGAGACAAAGGTGTATCCCAGATGAACTGGAGAATAAGCATACAAGAGCCAGTGCTCAAGAACAAAGGTGACATTCACAACTGTGGACGTTTAGAGGTATCAAACTCCTATCATACTGCATGAAAGTCCTTGAGATCATGATTAATAAACTAATATGCAAAGAAGTAGAAAGTAAGATGGCAGAAGGGCAGTTCGGCTCCACATCAGGATGCAGCACAAGTGATATGATGTCTGCAGTGAGACAGATAGTTGAGAAGAAAATACAAATGAGGAAAGAGTCCAACTGTGCATTCTTAGACTTAGAGAGAGCATATGACAAGGTCTCAGGACAGCTGATTTGGGCAGTCCTGCAGTGGTTTAAACACCCAGAAACATCGGTAGAATTAGTGCAAGACCCAATTACTTTAGTACAAACAGTTTTCAGACTCACAGAGGGGTTCCCATTGAGAGATGATGTGCATCAGGGTTCATCTCTTTGCCTGCTGTTGTTCGTACTGGTGATGGACTACATTAACAAAGAAGTCAGAAGGGGACAGATCAACAGTGTTGTATCCAGATGATGTAACATTACAAGTAGATGGAACATAAAAGTGAAGGAACATGGGATGAAACTGATACAGATAAGATGGCTGTAATGGCAGCAAATAGGGAAGATCAGAAGAAGATGAGAATTACCCGCGGTGGTGGTGCTGCGGTAGCATTGTCACCTCACAGCAAGACGCTGTCTGGTTCGATTCTTAGCTAGAGCGTCTTCTGCGTGGAGACATGTGTGAAAGGGAGTACCTTCGTTGAAGGTTGTGCGTCAGGGCTGGTAACTCGGCACGTAAAAATCAACTACCAATCATTAGCAGACCGGTGTTCCACTGTGGTGACCCCTAACCGGGAAAAGCCGAAAGACACACATACAGAAGAAGATGAGAATTGACACACAAGGTAAAATAGTGGAACAGGTTAACAGCTTCAAGTATCTAGAAGGGGTGTTTCAGGAGAAGGGTAGTCTGAAATAAGGAGGTCAAAGCTAGAATCATAAGGATTATAGCCAACAGGCACACAGTGTTAGGGGTAATTTATGACAGAAGAATGTTGAACAAGCTAAAAAGTAAGGTGTATAAAATACTGGTGCAATCAGTACTACTGTATGGCACAGAAACCTGAGCAGTAAAGGCAGAGCAGTTGAGGAGATGAAGTGCCTGAGATGGGTGATAGGATGCACACTGTGGAACAGATGAAGAAATGAGGATATCAGAGCAGAATCTAAAGTAGCTCCAGTTGCAGAGAAGATAAAAAAGTGTGGATTATAGTGGTTCAGGCAAATGTGCAGAAAAGTAAATGACAATCTAGTGAAGAAGATTTCTGACAGACAAGAAGAAGGCAAGAAGAAACTAAGGCATCCAACAAAGAGGTGGATGGATTGTATAGGAGAATACCTGTGACAGTCAGGCAGGAGTGTCAAAGAAGGTAAGAGAGTGGCATTGAATCGAGAGAGATGGCAGCAATTGACAAGACACCTGGCCCTATGTAGAAAATGGGGATAAAGGTGGTTAATGGTGATGATTATCTGTGGTTTGTAAGCAACATAAGAAAAACTTAATGTGATTCAAGGTATTCATAAATGTTGCACCTCTTTTTCTCCAGGAGGGCCATACCAGTCAATTCCATAGTAAATTTGTGGCTACCCTTTCAGTCATCTAGGTTATGTTGAACTGCTTAACATGCAGGGCAAATTTATTTTATTGGTTTGGGAGACACTGGGTTATAAACCTGCCAGTCATGGCAACTCCACTTGATTGCCAAGCACATTATTATTATTATTATTATTATTATTATTATTATTATTATTATTATTATTATTATTATCAGAAAGGTAGTTAATAGAAAATTGGGTTCTCTGTAAGTGGATAGATCAATTTAATAGTGTGAAGTGTTACAGGGCCAAATGCTGTCTAAACTCTAGGTACCTCAGTCCTCCTCTCTTTTCCCATCACATAACTTTCTTTCCTCACCTCACCTGTCACACAGTTTCTAGATCAACTATGGCTGCTACATTAATAATTGTTTATTACCTTTAAACTGCTTCTAGCCTTGGTAACAAAAGAAGAAAGGGGAGCACTGCTCCAGCTTACTCATCTGATTGAATATACATAAAAAAATTAGAAGAAACTTTCTAATGTCAGACATCTCAGGTTCATAGGTGTGTACTAGGCTAATGGCCCTGGAGCCTTTACAAGCTTAGCCCATAGAAGTGCCCTGGCATCGTGCCGCCCGACGTTAGTTCCCAGTGCATCAATCAAGCAGAGCCACTGTAGTGATCCCCGGGTTGAACTTTCTATTTCCCATCCACTCATCAATATTTCTCTTGAAAAGGGCCAGTGAGGTGCTCTGCTTGACATGTATGGGAAGTCTATTCCAGAGCATGGGCAGTCTCTGGGTTATGAACCTGTCCCTCCAGCATGTTCTGTTGATTGTGGTAAGGAGGTTGAGGTCTCTTGAGTGTGTGGTGTGGAGGGATTTGGATTTCTTTAAATATAGCATTTCTAACAGAGCTAGGTCAGACATGGCTTTGTAAGTCAAGCAGAGATCGCCTCTTACTAGGCGATATGAGACAGAGAATAGCTGGAGTTTTTTTGAGTCTGTCCATGTAAGACATGTGTTTAAGGCCCAGGATCCTCTTTGTGAGGTACTTTTGTGGCCTTTCCAGCTGTTACATGCGTCTAGTGAGGTACATGCCAAATGGGGCATTATACTCAATGATTGGCCCAATGAGGGAAGAGTAGAGAGAGATGATGACCTCTTTCTTCCTGGATGCAAAACCCTTGGTAATGAGATGTGCCACATAGAAGGACTTTCTGACCACAGTAGCAATGTGGTGGTTGAAGGAGAGCTTGCTGTCAACCTGTGTCCCCAGATCTCTTATAACACCTTCAGGGTTCACTGGGCTCCCATCAATGTGGTAATTAGTGGGAACTAAGTTTTTCCCAAAGGGGATGGTGATGCATTTTTTTGCCATTAAGCTTAAGGTCATGGTTTCAACACCAGTCATTGTTCTCAGTGAGGCCTTTCTGTAGGATGTCTACATCACTTGGGGAGTTAATAATGGCTCCCACTTTGCAGTTGTCTGCTAACTTGGTCAGCCAAAGTCTGTGCATGTTAGCCTGGACTTCTGAGAAGTAGATGCCAAACAAGAGAGGACCCAGGACTGATCCCTGTGGGACTCCACTCGTGACTGTTCGGCAGTCTGACTTGGAGTCTACTACTTTCACACTGTGGGTTCTATCTGTGAGCCAGTTTGCAACCCACCTAGTGATAAAGGGGTTGATGCCTAGTTTATCAATAATTCCTGAGTGGGTAATGGTATCAAAGACCTTAGACAGATCGAGGTAGGCTGTATGAACTGCCTTGCCCTCATCCACAGCTCTGGTGACTCACTCAAAGAAGTCAATTAGGTTGAGCAGACAGGATCTACCTTTCACAAAACCATATTGCGTGGGATCTAGAGTTTGGAGATTCCCTATATCCTTGTTAATTAGGTCCATGATGATGTGCTCCATAGCCTTACATAGACTAGTCAGGCCAATGGGGTGATAATTCCCAGGGTCTGTAGTTGCTCCCCCTTTATGGAGAGGGATGACTGTAGCAGTGTGCCATTCGGTAGGGGCAAAGCTTGAGGTGAGGCTGTGATTGAACAGGGCACACAGATATGGTGTCAGTTCACTTTGTAGTTCATGTTGAACACATCCAGAGATACTGTCAGGTCCCATAAAAGCTGTATTCTTGGCCTTGGACAATGCAGCTTTAACCTGTGCTGCAGTAATGCTGAGTGCCTGGCATTTCTCCGGAATTGTGATTGGTCCTTTGGGGGAGGGAAGGGTAAAGTTGGCACTGAATCTGTTGGCCAGTATGTTGGCAATATCTGTTGGCTCAGTATAGGAAGTACCATTGTGCAGTAACTCAGAGCAAACCTGGGTATTGCCGTGGAGATTCTTGATATAACTATAGAAGACTTTGTGGTTGTTTTTAGTGTCTGCCACAATTCTGCCTTCATAGCTGGCTTTAGAGGTTTTGATGCGGGATCTCAACTTTTTGTTGAGGCTAATAAGGTTTTTTTTTCCAGTTTTGGGACTTCACCTTTTTCTGCAACAGTTTCTTCCTTCTGTTGTAGAGTTTATTAATGGCAGAGGACCACCAGATTGGCTTCCTTTTTTTTGGAGTAGAGCGTCTTGGTTCTGTTCAGTATGGCTAGTTCCATGCATTTATGTACGTGTTCATATAGGGCATTGGTGTATGATTCAGCAGTCACGCATCTATTTTCCATTGACATGGGTGCCGTGAAGTTAGCCATCTCTGTTTTTAGGAGTCCAAAGTCAGCTTTGGAGAAGTTTTTCATCGTGGTTACCTTTGCGGGGGGTGTGGGTGAGATGGGGATTTCCATGGAGATTAGTTTGTGGTTGGATCTAACCAGGGAAAAAATTGACTACTGGTGTAGAGCAACGGTTGTCTATGTTAGTAATAACCAGGTCAAGGATGTTGCTTCCTCAAGTGGGGGTAAGAATAAGCTGGTCCAGGGCATTGGAATTGATGGATTCCAGGAAGCGTTGAGCCAGTGTATTGGTGCATGAGTAGTTTTCCCAGGTGATGGAGGGGTAGTTGAAGTTACCTAGTATGAGAGTGTTGGGTTGGACCCTAATAGTTTGCAGGGTGCTTAGGAACATGGAGTGAGAGTTTTGGGACATGGTTGGGGACCTATAGCAGGCTATGACCTGAACCGCCATGTTACCCAATGTTAGTTGTACCTGAAGTATCTCAGATGTGTTATGCTGGGCTACTAGTCTATAAGTGTGCATATCCTTTATGAATATGGAGACACCACTACCTTTGGAGCTTTGGTCCATGTTCTGGGGCAGAAAGGTGTGGAATGAGTTATAGCCTGGTAGCACAGGGGTGATTTCTGCTGCTTTAAACCAGGACTCTGTTACAGCACAAATGTTGATGTTCTCCATTTTGAGGAGCGCTTTGAGCAAATGCATCTTGAGATTAAGACTTCTAGCATTGAGCAACATGACCTTCAGACTGCATTTATTTATAGCTGTTATGGTGGTAATTTGGTCTTTGGAACATAATTGTTCAGTTTTTTTCAATCAAGAATGTTATATCTTTAATTAAAGAGCATTTTTTGTGACATACCTTTGAGTCTGACAATTTAATGAATGTATTTTTGACTGTGATGCAAAAAAAATTATTTTCGATGGAATGAATAGTTATTGTCAGGACAAGGGAATGTACTTCATAAAATATTAACTGCAGTTTAGAACTCATGAGACTGAATTGTTTGATATAAAAAGTGAGCACAGTATGCAATGATGTAGGTGAAATGTATAAACTGAAGAATGATAGACATGTGTGGAATGGTGTGTGGTCTACAAATGTCACTTTAAAAATGGAAAAAAGTAATGTTTAACAGCTTTCTGTTATGTTTTTCTGAGGTGTGAGGTACATTATTATATGGGGCCAGGCTTAAAACTTGTTTTTGCAGAAGTGATATTTAATTAATGACTGCACAAAAATTATATGCAACCAGTTTGGGCAAAAGGGACATATGAGAAAATGTGCAAAAAGTATGTTGGATGTGTGGTGAAATAGGTCAGTTTTGGTTTGATCATTTACAAAGTAGGGATGTGGCTAAACATGAAAATATAGGTGATATATTTCCTATTGAAAATATGAATCAATCACAGCATGAATTAGAAAAGGAAGTGGTTTCCATAAGGGATGAAAAACTAACAACAGACTTTGTCCTGATTATTGTTAGTTATGCTTGTCTTTTTGGATCAGTGGATGGGATTAAAAATGTGAATAAGGATCATACACTTGAAAATGAGTCTGATTCTGAATGGGGATCATGTCTGATCATTAAGAGTCGAAGACTAAGATAGAGTATGAAGAGGGAAGCAAAGGGAAGAGTAACACTACTGGTGACAGACTAAGGCTTAGGAAAATAAAATAACGTTAACATTTCTCATTAAAATTTTAAAAAGGGAAACGAATAATGTGAAGATAGTCTCTGTAAATATTAATAGTAGAATTAACAGAGCCAGACAATTAGTGATTTTTAGATTGGTGTAAGAAACAAAAGATGGCTAGTTTTTGTTTGTAAGATTCCTGTTTTCTTGGGAAAGAAAATATATTTCAATTTGAGACATTATGGGGTGTGAAAGTAGTCTGGAATGTACGTTTTGATGGATGTTCATTTTTTTTGGTTAAATAATAATGTTAAAATACTGAATGTATATTTTGTTTTCCCAGGTTGACTAACTGTTATGGGCATTAGGCATGAGCAAGCAGTTTTTAGAATGCTAGGCGTATACACTTTGACAGATATTTAGACAAGATAATTTGACGAGTTGAAACCCTTTTGTTATATGGATATGAATATTTTTTATAGGAGACTAATTGTAAACTCAGTAAGAACTTATAACAGAAGGTAAAATAATTAAAAGATTTACAGATTATAATGTAGATGAGCAACTTCTGGAGTTTGAAATGACACAATGATGTCATGATCATGTGTTTATGATTCCTTTTTATGAATCTTGGACAGATTGGTGGATTGCTTTTAAAGAGAACTATAAATCTGTATATCTTCCAGCAGAATTTAAGATAGACAGGACAGATGTCGAGAATATTGTATTTTACATCCAGAAATGTTACTAATCTTGAAAAAAAATATTAACTGTTTTTAAAGAAATATTTATATGAGAAGAATAAGAAGAAGGTTGAGCAGCTATAATAGAAATAAAAGCATTTTTAAGATGAAAAAAGGACGGTTTCACTTTTTTATCAAAAATGTTGTGCATCTTGTTACTCTGAGAGAGTTAAAAAAAATATGGTGAATATGATGAAATGAGAAATGTTCAAACAGATATTGTACAAATTATAAAAGAGCATGTACATTTAATGTTCATAGGTTCATAGGTAGATACTAGGCTATCGACCCAAATGCCTAAGTAAGCCTACCAAACAAGGTTCCCTGGCTTACGCCACCCAAGAAATTATTTTCCTGTGCCCCTGTCGAGCAGAGCCACAGAAGTGATCCCAGGGTGTATTTCCTATTTCCCATCCACTCATCAAGATTTTTCTTGAAGAGTGCTAATGAGGAACTTTGCTTGACATAGATGGGTAGCTTGGTCCAGAGTATGGGAAGTCTCTGGGACAGGAATCTATCCCTCCAGCATGTCCTGTTATTGTGGTGACAAGGTTTAGGTCCCTAGAGCATGTAGCTTGGAGGGATTAGGATTTCTGTAGGTGTAGCATGTCCAACAGCTCTGAGTTTGACATAGCTTTATATGTTAGGCAGAGATCACACTGGAGTAGGCGATATGCTATGGAATAAAGCTGGAGTTTTTTGAGATGGTCAGTGTAGGGCATCTGTTTGAGGCCAGTAATCCTCTTTGTGAGGTACTTCTGTGGCCTTTCCAGCTGCTGCAAATGTCTTCTGAGGTACATTCCGAAAGGGCATTGTACTCTATAATGGGTCTAATGAATGTCGAGTAGAGGGGAACAATGACCTCTTTTTTCCTGGATGAGGAGCCCTTTTGTGATGATGTGTGACATGTAGAAGGATTTCCTGACTACTGTGGCGATGTGATTATCAAAGGAGAGACTACTGTCCGCATGGGTCACAAGGTCTCTTATCACGCATATGGCGTTAAATAGACTACCGCCTATGTGGTGGTTCATGGGTACAGAGTTTTTACCAAAAGGGATGACAATGCCGAGACCATATGTTTGACTTCCGCAATTTCGAACATGTAAAAAAAAATACACAACATTAACACACTTTCTAATTGTTAGCAAGGGGGCTACGCCCCACTGCAGCCCCCGTAATTTTAATATACCAACTCCGAGATCGCACTACAGTGCGGAAATGGAAATATTTCCATTCCGCACTGCATGGAGATGTCCGTTACACATGGTCGGGATTCCAAAAGTCGAACATATGGTCTTGGCCATATGGGTTTTGACTCTGTGGCATTTCGACCATGTGTAGGGGACCCATATATATATATATATATATATATATATATATATATATATATATATATATATATATATATATATACATATAGATATATATAGATACGTATATATGTATATACACACACACACACACACACACACACACACACACACACAAACCTACTTTATATTGTCGAAAAAAACATGCGAAATTCAAAACGTTGAGACCACTTTGCCGAAACGGCATGTTATCAAACACCCATAACATTGCAATTTCACTCTGGGAAACTAACCACTTGTCCACAAACACAGAAAAAACAAACCAAAGCAAGTCAAACCCATGGCCCCACACACCCCCTAACTAAATATACCAACTCCGAGATCACGCTATAGTGGAGAAAAGGGCAAAGTTCACCATTGTGGCCCAGTGGTTAGTTCTACAGAGTGAAAGTTTGATGTTCAGGTGTCAGATAAGATGCCATGACTTGTTCAATGACTTGGTACCTCAAGACTGCAGTTTGTTAAAACTGCACAGAGCTTTGATTGCTTGCAAGCCTTTTCTAGTAGCTTTCTCTGTAACTAACAGACCATGATTTTCATTATTTCAGCTGCAGCACTGCAACAAAAAGAAGTCTCCCTCATCACCTCCCTGATGAGAATTCTGATAATTTTGTTTGCCTTAGTCAGAACTGTTATTTTAATTTATTTTCCTTTTTCTCTGTGTTGCATTATTCATCTTTATTCAGCTAAAAACCTAAAAACTGAACTGCAGTTGGTTCTTTCAGGACCTGCTTTTATGTTCCTCTAGTAAAGGTTGGTTAACTGAAAACCAGCATTCAACTCATTGTACTTCCATGCAGGAAGCAGCACCACAGCTTCAAAATGGAAACAATGCTGTACCACGTTTTGGAAAACTCATAGTCTCTGATGCTTGTGGCAATAATTATCTGATGTTTCACTGCATAAGAGGTAAGATTCACACACACACACATACATATATGCGCATCTTAAAAATATCTTACATACTTGAAAACCACTGCTGACTGAAGCTTGTAATTTTGAGTTTCATTTTGTGGTTGTTGAAACTTTTCTGATGATACTGTCATTTATGCTGTTTGGCTGAAAAAAAAGGAAGTCTGTGCAGTGCAGAAAAGCAAATGGGTAGAAACAGTCATTTAGAAACATGCTAGCTTCTGTGAGTGTAGCTCTACAAAGAATTGCACTGTCTCATTAGTGCTGTATACATATGCACATTTTTGTAACTTTCCTTGCTGTGAAAACATATACTACTCTTTAGGGATATGGAATATAATTTACACACAAATCACTGTTAACCAAGGCTTATTTCCATGGTGAAATCATGTGAACTGCCTTGGCTGATTATAGCTTTGTAAAAATGTGAAGCTGTGTAGTGGGTAGAAGCCGTGGTGGTGCAGCGTTAGCATTGTTGCCTCACAGCAAGAGGTTCTCCCATTTGATTCTCAGCTGGAGCTCCTTCTGTGTGGAGTCTGCATGTCGTCTCCGTGGTCGAGTGGCATTCAAAAGACATGCGGAGAATGGGCGTGCCTTTGTTGAAGGCTGGGCATCGATCTGGCATCTCGGCACCCGTAAAAAATCTACTGCCAATCATTAGCAGACCGGAGTTACGCTGTGGCGACCCCTAACTGGGAAAAGCCAAAAGAAGAAGAACAACAACTGCTGTAACTAAGACATTTAAACTGTGCCATTACTCTTGTCAGAGATGTCACAGTCATGTACTGAACCTAAATGAACTCAACCACTTTTAGACCTGCAGTTTAGTTCCCTGATATGAGAGTTTATTACACAGTTTAACTGAGGAAAATATATGATGATATAAGTTATGATTTTTATGTGAGTTTGACTGATAAGATTAACCTGCTGTTAAATATGTTAAATGAATGGCATAATAGAGACGTTAGGTTTGTTGTTACACTATCATTCATGAATAGTTTCCAGTTTCATCTCAGGCTACACATACATGCACACTGGTAGCAAATGGAACATGATGTATTTCCTTTAGGGAATTATTGATATAAGGAGGAGGTGAGGGTGGTGAAGAGACAAAAGTGGGAATTGTATGAGGGGTTTAGATTGCCTATGATAATTTCTCATACAGATGATGTGCTTTTAGCTGTAAGGAATAAAATATGGATGAAAGAAGCAGCCTTAACAGTTGTGCAGGAAGAAATAGATAAGGTGGGACTTCATTTGAATAGGAAGAAATGTTAGGTGTGTGGAGATATCTCTATCTCCTCATTCCAAATATATTTCATTACTGTTTGCTTCAAGTATCTGGGAGGTGTGGTTGAAAAAAAAGACATCTGAATGATAAGGTCAAAACTAAAATCAGAGACACTGATGCCAGCTGGCACAAAGTCACAAGGGCAGTAAGTGACAGATGAATGCCAAAGAAGTTGAAAAATAAGTGTGATGCCCGTACCCTAGCCCAGCACTCAAGGAGCCTCAATCCTCACCACTAACACCAGTAAGGGGCATCTCATATAGGAGGAAAGGATAACAAATACACACAGTAAAGTGCAATTTCCCGTAAGAGCACACAGAGATCACAGTCACTCCGAGGCTGGTCACACCCTTGCTCTCCCGGTCCCTAATAAGACTCCCCACTGGCACAGCTATAGGGTCCAGATCTCAGCCTAGTGGCCAAGCTAAAACCTCCAGCACCTTCTTTGTCCAGATCTATATCATAACATCGAAGTTCTCTAACACTGAATGTTATTATATCGAACCGTAAACACTGAAGTGTGAAAACATCGAACAGTCAGAATAGCGAATTTTTTCCCAGGGAAAAAATTCACTATTCCGAGAAACATACACACAGCACAAACACATACAAAAAACAGCCATCCGCACACATACACTTAAAATTCTACACCTAAACTAAACTTTACATACAGTACTAGCTATCCACTTACCTTAACCCAATCCTAACCCTAAGATCCGTCACTATCGCACACTCACCTCACCCGCGTCTTAACACTAACTCACTTAACCTGCCCCCTAACCCTAACCTACACACAATTGTACACTTACTTGACTCGCGTCCTAACCCTAACTCACCTAACCCGCCCCTAACCCTAACCTACACACAATCACACACTTACCTGAACCCGCGCCCTAACACTAATGTCCATACAACCGCACACTTACCTGACCCGCTCCCTAACCCTAACTCACCTAACCCGTCCCCTAACCTACACACAATCGCACACTTACCTGAACCTGACCCGTAACGCTCCAACATATCGAACGCTGAAAACAGCGAAGCCAAAGCAACGGCCCATTGAATTCTTTCCCAGGGAAAAAAATTCGATGTCCTGCACCTTCGCTATTTTCAACGTTCGACATTATGGGTTCGATATTATAACATTTGATGTTAGAGAACTTCAATGTTATAGTATAGACCCCTCTGTCCAACCAGTGCTTCGTGTCCCTGCCCAAGTAGCTGACACACACACACACACACACACACACACACACACACACACACACACACACACACACACACACACACACACTCTTTGAGAAGAGTTTATACAACCACACAGACACTCCTGGAGAAGGCTGGCATAGGCTCTTCAGCTTTGCCCCTTTTTCCCAGACTATACAGTAGAAATCACTGCCACCACCCAGCTAATATTTATCAGCTACCCAAAGGCCCTTAAAAGGGTGTCCAATTATTACTGTTCAATATTATTATCCAATTGGTAGTATAGCCCATAGCTAAAGCTATTGGAGTGGCTTTGTACAATTTTACCAAAGGCATGAAAGTACTCTAAATAGCTTAACTTATCTCTACAAAAACTGCCACAATTGAAAGGGTTTAAAAATATTTAATAACAAATAGTCAAAACACAAGACAATACTTTTTACTACACAGTGCTAGTCAAGAGTTCAGAGATCACAGAGAAGTACTTAAAATAATTCAGTAGTACAGTTCTGACATCACTGAAAAATACTTAGTCTAAACTTTCTAGTTTCTAGCTATTTCTAAGAGAAAACACAAGTCTAAGATAAACTTACATATAGAACACAGGCAGAGTGCTGATGAGTTGGATGGTCAAGACAAAAATGCTTCATGCTCTCTGATTCTCTGTTTTTAAAATCACATTCCTGGTTCACATTACATCATTCTTCAAACTTCCCTGGGTTCCCAGGCTAACAGAAACTACATTTACATTCTTCGCGTCTGGGCAGAAACCAGTGCAAATAAGGACATCTATGCATGCAAATTCTGGTCATTAGCTTTGGCCTTAAAAACAATAACAAGAATTCCTTCATCTAGACTGACCAGAGCCAACCTTAAATATCAAAGACAGTCATAAAATGACTTAGCTTCCTTACAGCAGAGTGCACTGTCGTTATATTTTTTGCAGTTCCACATGTAACAACATTTTTTCCATTTAAGACAACAAGCCTGTGGTTTATATTAATATTTATAGATGACAGAATTATCTATAAAATTCTATCTGACTAGGCTGGTAGTCTTCACACCCCCCCCCGGAAAACTCAAACAAGTTTTTCAAGTGACCCTTGAGAAATGCTGTTTGAGTGGGTTAGGTCTATCTGAGTATACCTTACCCCATTCCCTATCTTGAGAGCCCATTTGCATTGGCATTACTAATCCCACTGCAGTGCTGCACAGACATATATGCTTGCAACCCCAGGCTCCATCTTAGCAACTTGGAATTTTGCTGGCTGGCTCTGTTTAACCATGTTAAGGGTTGTGATCTGTCATAAAAGTGAATTTTCTTCCATACAGATAAGGCTGAAGTTTCTGCAGTGCCCACACTATGGCTAGACATTCCTTTTCTACAGCTGCATAGCATTCCTCCCTGGGTTGGAGCCTATGATTGAGATAAACCATTGGGTGCTCTTCTCCCTCTGAAGAAATCTGGCTAAGTACAGCCCCCATCCCATGGTTCAAAGCACCCACCTGCACAACAAATTATTTGCTGTAATCTGGACTGGCTAAAACAGGGGGTCCTCCCAAAGCTTCTTTAATCTTATGGAATGCCTGCTCACATGCTGGGGTCCACACTACCTTACCTGGCCTGTTCTTCCTCGTCAGGTCTGTGAGGGGAGCAGCTATGGTACTATAACTGGGGACAAACTTTGTGTAGTACCCTGCTGTCCCTAAAAATGCCCTCACCTGCATTTAATAACAGGTGCAGGCCATGCCTGAATGGCTTCCACTTTGGCAGGTTCTGGTCTTATCTTACCACTCCCCACTCTATGTCCTAGGTAGGAGACCTCTGCCATACCCACCTGACATTTGCTTGGCTTAATGGTCATCCCTGTCCTCTGTAGTCTGCCCAGCACCTCCCTGACATGCTGAAGGTGCTCTGGCCAGGAATGGCTGCAGATGACAATATCATCTCGGTAAGCAACGGCAAACCCTCCAGCTCCTGCTAGGATATGATCTACCAGCCTCTGGAATGTTGCTGGGGCATTCTTAATCCCAAAGGACATCTTTGTGAACTCATACAAGCCAAAAGGAGTCACAAAGGCTGACTTCCTCTAGCACTCGAAGTCAAGGGCACCTGCCAGTAACCCTTGGTAAGATCAATGGTTGTAAAATACCACCAACCAGCTGCTCTAGGGCCTCATCTGTCCTAGGCATGGGAAAAGCATCTGATTCTGTGTGACTATTTAATTTCCTGTAGTCCACACAGAACCTGGTGCTGCCATCCTTCTTTGGCACCAGCACCCCTGGGGAGGCCCAGGGTCTGTTGGACTCTTGAATTACCCCTAGTTCCAACATCTCCTCCTCCCTCAGAGTCTGTTTGACCCTCTCAGGCACTCTATAAGGTGCCTGCCTAATAGGCCTTTGGGGTCCTGTATCCACCTGGTGCTGCCCTAGATGGGTGCACCCTGGTTTCCCAGTGAACATGTCCCCAAATTGTTGCAACACTGCTCAGATTTCTCGAACCTGGGTAGGAGATAGCTGCTGGGACATTGCTACCCCTTCTACTGAGGTGTCATCCCCAAGGCTCACTGAGGAGATGAGTCCCCAGATTTCCCTCAGACTCCTCCTGCTATCCACTGCAAATGCTCAGCACAACAGCCTCCCTATCATGGTAAAGTTTCATTATATTAACATGGTACAATTTGCGCCCCTGCCTTCTGCCTAGCAGTTCCACCATGTAGTTAACATCACTTACCTTTCTTACCATATACGCTAATCTAGTATTGTTGGACTGGGAGGAGGAATTTGTTTTGGACTCACTTTGGAAAGAACACATATGTTGTTATGTAAGTTATCTGGATGATTTGTTCATACTTTGGAAGGAGGAAGAGGAGAAACCTTTCCAATTCATTGACTACATTAATGATAGTACCCCATATTTGCAATTTACCTACAATATTAGTAGGACAGGGATCAATTATCTCGACACCTACATACTCACAGATGGAAATACCTTTCAGTCCAAGATCTTTAGAAAAGAGATATTTTGTAATGCCTATCTGGAATTTTCTAGTAACCATCCTTATACTCAGAAACGTAGTATAATAAAAGGACAGTGTATAAGGGCGGCCAGGATGACATCCATTAGGGAAGACATGATCACTGAGATGGCATTCATCGGTAATCTATTCAGACAAAGGGGTTACCCTGAACATATGATAAAGGACGTGACTGAATATGTCATAAGAGAATGGGGCAATAAATACCCACCAGTCCTAGGAAAAGGATTTTCCTCACCTAATATAAATAGAAGTAATAAAACAGGGGAACATTATCAAAGGGCATGCATTTTACAATATGGACAACATGTAGGGGAAGTTAGAAAGATTATAGACAGTAATTGTAATATACTTACAAGTGATGAAGGAATAAGTGAGAAATTAGGTGGGAGACCCACTTATGTCTATAAAACAGGAATTAATTTTAAAAGAATGATTGATATTAGGTCCAACTATAAGTATCATGCTGCGAAGAATGACATGAAAGGGACTAGGAAATGTGGACACTGCCATCAATGTTCCTTTATACTGCAGACGGAGAGCATTAGTCTAGATAACAATATAAAAAGTAGGATTTTTTTTGTAAAGGAAATTGCCAGTCCCAACATGTAGTGTATTTAGGGAAGTGCACCTCCTGTTCTAGTTTTTATGTTGGAAAGACTGACAGAAGATTACGTAATAGAATTTATGACCATCTTTATTGTATAAAGAAGAAAGACATCAATAATGCCCTTTACAGACATCTAGCTAGTAATGTAGGCTATGATTCCTTTAGATTTGCTATATTGGAAATGGTTAACATGAACCCAAGGGGAGGTAACATTAAAGCTATACCGGGGGAAAAAGAAATTAAATGGCTAATCAGACTTAATGCAGCCAGTCCCCCTGGTATAAATGAATATGTTCCTACCAAACCCCTTATTAGAAATTAAATTCCTATCAGAAGTGTATTAATTTTTTTAATTTTCTAATTTTTTAAATATTCATCTATTTATATAAGTATTTTTAAGTAATTTATATGTTATGTATTTATACATTCATATATATAATATAATGAAATATCTTATGTCATTTCAGTATTAACTTATACTATACACTGTCAACATGTAATGGTATGGCTTGGGTTTTCATTTCTTATTTTTTTCACTTGGTTCTATGTATTAAATACACATAAATATACCCTTAGATAGACTAGATTGTGTTTTGAAATAAGGGATAGATTTTATGATATTTATAATAATTTGTGGTGTCATGATATACTGATTTTTTGTACTGTTGTTTTATGTTTTTAAAACTTAATAATAAGTCAATTGATCAGGTGGTGTAAAAGGCGGGTATTTAAAAGTATATAAATGGCAGATTTTGAATGTACAAGTGTTCTGATGAAATCTATGTTGGGTAGATGAAAGCGCTCAACCATTTTATTGTGTCAAAATAAAAGGAGATATTGTGTACTACATTGGATCGTGGTTTTGTCCTGGGAACACTTTTGGTCTTGTGTTGGTCAGTAAGTGTCGGGTTCCTTGGACTACTTTGTTGGAGTTTCTTACCACCTTGTAGGGTCCCTCCCAAGCTGCTTGCAGCTTGTTGTGTCTAACAGGAATGAGAACCATTACCTGCTGCCCCACAGCATACTCTCTAGCTCAACCATTCCAGTCATATAGCACCTTTTTCTATTGTTGGGCTTCTGCCAAGTTCTCCTGGGCCAAGCCCATGAATTCCCTGAGCCTTGTCCTGAGGTTTAGGATGTATGCCACAACAGATTCCTTGTGAGAGTCGCACTCACCGTCCCACTCATCTTAAATTAAATCTAGAGGTCCTCTCACCCTATGCCCATACAGCAACTCAAAGGGTGAAAAACTTGTGGATTCCTGGGGAACCGCTCTGTAAGCAAACAACAGATGGGGTAAATATTTGTCCCACTCCATCTTAAACTGATCTGCAAATGCCCGTAGCATGGACTTGATTGTAGAGTTTAACCTCTCAACAAGACCATTAGTTTGGGGATGGTAGGGGGTGGTCTTCAAGTGCTTCACCCCACAGGACATCTACAGGCAAGCCAGTAGATCTGACAAGAAATTGGCACCTTTGTCAGTCAGTATTTGTTTTAGGAAACCTACCCTGCTGAAAATCTCTAACAAAGCATTTGCCACCTTCTCTGCCTCAATGAAGGACAAAGCCACTAGCTTAGGGTATTATGTAGCATAATCCACTGCCACTAGAATATACTTTTTCTCTGTGGAACTTGAGGTACTCAGAGGACCCACAATATCCATAGCTACCCTTTGAAATGGCTCCTCAGTTACAGGCAAAGGCATCAAAGGAGCTCTTATCTTGTCTCCTGCCTTGCCTATATTTTGACACTGCTCACAGGCCCTGCAGTACACTGTTACATCTCTGGAAATTCCAGGCCAATATAAGTTCTGCATAATACACCTATTTGTACGGTTTATGCCCATATGACCTGCAAAGGGAATATCGTGGGCTATGGCTATAAGCGAGATGGTAGGCTCTAGGCACTACCAACTGCATTACTCTATCACCTTCTAGCCCTCCCTCAGGGATCCACTCTCTGTATAGTAACCCTTTGTCACAGTATACAGATTCCCCCTTTCCTTGAGAATCAGGTGCCTCCCTAGCTACCTGCCTCAGGCCTTGTAATGTAGGGTCTGAGAGCTGAGCCTGTCACAACTCTCTCCTTGTAACCCTTCCCAGATCCCTTTCCACAGGAAGTCTGGCATCCTCTGACAGTGGTGCCTCACTGTCAGCCTGGGTACTACTACTCACCTCTAGCTTTGCAGTCACTCTGTCCAAGGGACCATCAGTACTCCCAAGCAGCTGTGGCTCACCTTCAGTCTCACTGCCACAGGGTAGCTCCCTCCCTGAAGTAACCACCACACTAGTCCTGACTGCAAGTATACATTCTGTCTGGGTCTGCCCCAGGCTACCAGACCCACATGCTTGTCTCCAAGCCTGAATGCGTGTAACTGCACAAGCACAGGATACTGCACTATCAAAATCATTCCCTATCAGGACATCTGCAGGTATATCCTCAAACACACCTACTTGCTGGCTTCATTTTCCACCTTCCCAGTCAAGGTGAACTCTAGCCAAAGGTATTTGAAATGAGATCCCTCCTTAAGCCCTGACTGGAGTAGACTACCCAAACAATTAGTGCTCCTCTGTAACCATTGCAGGCTTTACACTGGTTATATCAGAGACTGTGTCTCTCTTGGCAATGGCCTCTTTGCCATTCACTACAATAGGATATAACCTGTGGTGGTGGTTTGGTACCCTTGTTGTCCCAAGACAACCTAATATTGGCATTTTGTCTTTCCCACTTACTGGCTCCCTCATCTTTTGTTCCCCACCATGACTCCGTGGACACCTGTATGCTACATGGCTCCACTGATTGCATTTAAAATATTTAACCCAAGCTCCTGGATGCGTACCTGGACTAGTGGCTTCCCCAGTTACTGGCAGTTTCTGTTGGGGCAGTCTGTGCTGCCCACCATGGGTTCCTTTAGACCCACGAGCAGTATTGGGGGTCCCCTTTCCTGTGCAGGGCTGCCCTGCTTGCCAGGTATAGGTCTCCCTTCTTCCTCAACTTATCTGAAGTAGCACATTGTCTATCAGCTAACCAAATCCTCATGTCCTCAGGCAAAGTGCTAAGGGCATGTTCCCTCATCAAAAGGTCTGCCAGCCCTTCAAAAAAGGTGAGCTGACATCCACTCACCCACCTATGGAAATAAGTGTTCAGTTCAGCAACATATTCACACACACTTTCATCTGCCTTGTCTCTATGCTCACAAAACCTTTTCCTATATGTTTCAGGTGTTAACTTAAACAATTCTAACAAGTGATTTTTAACAGCAGTATAATCAAAACATGCAATGTCAGACATTTTTGACAAAACAGTTACAGCTTTACCATGGAGTAAGGGGGTCAGGAACCATACCCAGAGCCTTTGGTCAAAACTATACTGTTTGCATACCCTCTTAAACATATGAATGAAACTATCAAAATTACCCCCTCTTTAAACTGCAGAAGAAATGTACTGACCTTTTCTGCTTCTGGGGTCCAGTTACTCCATTCCCCATTACTTCCATGACTCTGGAGAAGAGTCAGCATTTCCCTCTCATGCCTCCTCTGCCGCTCCTTTTCCTTGGCTTCTATCTCCAAATGCCTGGCCTCCAACTCAAGTCTATTTAGCTCTAGATGGATTTTTAAGTCCTTTGCAGAAAGGTTGAGCCGTCCATTCTCCGAGGGTATTATATCTCCACTGTCAATCTCATTGTCCTCCTGGTTGCTGTTTTCTGATGCAGTAGTAACCAAAGCTGCAATCAGGTCTGCCTTAGTCAGGTTTCCTTGCACCAGTCCCCTAGCCAGGCATATCTCCGCCAGCTGGCTCCTTGTCAGCTTTCACGTACAAATGGATTCAAGTGAAAAAAACAACACCAGCAAACCAAATCCTTGTCAGCTTTCCATACTCCTCTGCTGACATGCTGCCTGCTCACCCTGACTAACTAAGCTAACAAAAGAAATAAAATAATTGTGATCTGAACTCTGAGTATTCACTGCATGGCTGATTTAGAGTACAAAATACCCTCAAACCTCACTGTACACAAGCTACAGGAATTCACTCTACCCACAACAAGCCAATTAGCATTTGCCAACCAATTAATATGTGGTGTGGATATCCCACCACTGCCAGACAATTAATATGTGATGCCTGTGCCCTGGCCCAGCAATCAAGGAGCCTCAATCCCCACCACTAACACCAGTGATGGGGCATCTCATATAAGAGGAAAAGATAACAAATACACACAGTAAAGTGCAATGTCCCTTAAGAGCACACAGAGATTACAGTCAGTCCGGGGCTGGTCGCTCCCTTGCTCTCCAGGTCCCCAATAAGACTCCCCACTGGCACAGCTATAAGGTCCAGATCTCAGCCTAGTGGGCAAGCTAAACTCTCCATCACCCTCTCTGTCCAAACAGTGCTTCATGTCCTTGCCCAAGTAGCTGACACACACCCACACACACACACTCACTCACACACACACAGACACACACACACACACACACACACACACACACACACACACACACACACACACACACACACACACACACACACACACACACACACTTTGAGAGGTTTATACAGCCACACAGACACTCCTGGGGAAGGCTGGCACAGGCTCTTCAGCTGTGCCCCTTTTTCCCAGACTATACGGTAGAAATCACTGCCACTACCCAGCTAATATTTATCAGCTACCCAAAGGCCCTTAAAAGGGTGTCCAATTATTACTGTGCAATATTATTATCCAATTGGTAGTATAGCCCATGGCTAAAGCTATTGGAGTGGCTTTGCACAATTTTACCAAAGGCATACAAGTACTCTAAAGAGCTTAAATTATCTCTACAAAAACACCCACAGTTGAAATGGTTTAAAAATATTTAATAACAAATAGTCAAAACACAAGACAATACTTTTTACTACACAATGCTAGTCAAGAGTTCAGAGATCACAGAAAAGTACTTAAAATAATTCAGTAGTACAGTTCTGACATCACAGAAAAACACTTAGTCTAAACTTTCTAGTTTCTAGCTATTTCTAAGAGAAAACACAAGTCTAAGATGAACTTACATATAGAACACAGGCAGAGTGCTGATGAGTTGGATGGTCAAGACAAAAATGCTTCATGCTCTCTGATTCTCTGTTTTTAAAATCACATTCCTGGTTCACATTACATCATTCTTCACACTTCCCTGGGTTCCCAGGCTAACAGAAACTACATTTACATTCTTCATCTCTGGACAGAAACTAGAGCAATAAAGGACATTTATGCATGCAAATTCTGATCATTAACTCTGGCCTTAAAACAATAGCAAGAATTCCTTCATCTAGACTAGCCGGAGCCAACTTTAAATATCAAAGACAGTCATTTAAGACAACAAGCCTGTGGTTTACATTAATATTTACAGATGACAGAATTATCTATAAAATTCTGTCTGGCTAGGCTGGCAGCCTTCACAATAAGGTGTACAAAGTAGTGGTGCAATCAGTTCTTCTGTATATAATAGAAATCTGGGCAGTGAAGCTGGAGGAGGCTTGAAATAGTGTACAGGAAGTGCCTGAGATGGGTGGTAGGATGCATGCAGTGAGGCAATTGAAGAAGGATATCCGAGCAGAAACCATAGGAGTACCAATTAGTGAGAAGGTCAAGGAGAACAGATTACAGTGGATCAGCCACATGTGCAAAGAAGGAAAAGATAATATAGTAAAGCAGATTTGGGAGAGACAGGAAAAAGGAAAGAAGAGATGATGTTCAGCCAAGAGATGGATGGACTGCATCAGCAAAGACCTGCAGCAGTCAGGTATGACTGTCAAAGAAGTTAGGAGAGTGGCTCTGAAGAGAGAAAAATGATGACAGATGACATAATACCCCAACCCCATGTAAATATAGGAAATAGGGGATTTATGGTGACGATGATGAAGACAGGGTTATGGGGATATATTACATAAATGACTGATGTTTTTTCAAGAAATAAACTTACTGGGAGTAAAGTTTGATTCAAGAGAAATATAAGAGATGCAAGGAAACAATCAAAACAGTCAATCAGGATGAGTTTCATTTAGAATGGAGATATTTTCAATAAATTCAGTGGTGTTGAATCGGTTTAGTCAATGTGTAGGTTTTTTCAGTTCACCTTAGAACTTTAAAAAAACTGGTATTAGACGTGATTTTTTTTTTATTTTTTGTCCATCGAGTCTTAATCCAGTAAAGAGCAGAAAAATTTATAATAATAAAATAAAATGATGGTTAAGTCTGGCAATCCAGTAGTATTATTGTTTCATTTACTGCATCTATTTTTTGTTTAAATAGTGATAAAGTTAGAAGCAAATGTTGTCCAAACACTTTTTAAGTAGCATGTATAAAGAATTTTGTTAAGGCCTGGACACAGGAATTAGGAGACTCAGTGATAAGAATAGTGTAGCATGAGTATAAAATGAAAATAGGATGGAAGACAAATTAAGCAGAAATGGGTGAGAATAGAACTAAATAGTAAAACAATATTCTCAGACAGTATTATGAGGCTGATGTTTAGGAGGAATTAAATAAGAAAATAAAGTACTTGCAGAAGGCAAGTAAGGATCAAAGACATGGACAATGAGATGACTTCGTTTGCAGATAGAAGTTGAAAATTTTTTTTCCCCTTTCTGCCCTAATGTCAGCTGACCATTAAAAATCTTCTCCCAGTCAAGTTGAGCCTATCCATTCCCCTGTATTATGGACATACCTAGTAAGCCTTTGCAAAAAATATTGACAAATTAGTATGGACTGGTATGTGGGAAATATTTGTAGATTTGTGGAAGGGGATATTTTAAAACATATTGAAAACCAGTTGTTTGTGTGTGGGAGTCACTATGTATTACAGTATGCTGGTCAATCGGAAAACATCTTTCTTTTGGTGGATTATGATTCCATAAATAGATTGTCCAAATTTATTATGCACTGAGTGTGGGCATGCATGACAAATGAAAATACTTAGTGTGTGAGTAGTGAATATTCTTGGCTTGATTGTAATAACTTTATAGGAATTGCTAAAGGTGAAAACATAGGTTAAGAAGAATTTATTCCAACCCATAGGCTTGATTTGGATGAAATTCTTTGGAATGAACGTTCTCAGCCACAGGCTGTGACTGATACTGCTAAACAAGTTATGCCACCTCTAAATAAGTTTGCAGTTATGTTGCTTCTTTCAGATGGGACTGATGGTATTCTAGAACGTTATAGGAAGGAGTTTATCCCTGTGTTAGAAGTGTTTAAATGGAAAAGAAAGCTTAGGAGAAAACATAAGCCTAAAAGAAGAAGCTTCTTGCTTTAAATACAGGAATGTTTGTAATTTCACTTTTTTCATTATTTTAGCATTGATTATATTTTGAATAAAAGTATTACTATAATTAGTTATGTATTTTAATAGTAATATATTTATTCATTAGTTTCAGTATAACAATTAATTGTAGTGTATACACATTATTAATGTATTTACGTACTGTGACTATTTTGTATATTTCTGTACCCATTGTATATGTGTTTGCCATTTGGTCTGAGTTATAGATTAAAAGAGTCCTGTACCAGCCTATTCACCTGGTAGGCAAACAAACAGTAAATAAATAAATAACTAAAATGATTTAGAATATTAGTCTCAATAATGGAGAGTGTTTAATATTTATGCTTCTGTGAAACGAAGACCTTGAAAATCTTTATGGAGATATTGTCTGATAATGCATTTAAATGCTTTTATTATTAGTTTGTTAGCAAGAAGGATATGTAAAGGAGAGGATGTACTGAAGTGGTTGATATTAAATGCTGCAAGACTTTACATATGGATTTTACGTTAGCAGCAAGATGATCTGTTGGATATTGTAGTAAGAAGAACAGTATGACTTTTAGGATAATTTTGATGTTAACTAGTTGTCTGTGTTAGTTAAAGGGCCATTTACGTTATTAGATAATGGGCTTTCAGATCATAGGTTTTAGAAGTCGAAGTTTCACATTTTCTTGAGTCAGTAGGGCAGGAATGTTTAAAATTGAACCCAATATCTTATTGAAAAAGAATAGACATATCTACATTTGAAAAGGGTTTGATTATTTAAAGTTTAAAGGAGCCTATTTTGAATTTTAGTGGTTGCTTCTTCTCCCCCTGCCCCTTTAAATTGTTTCCTCTAACACTTGCTTCCTATACCCCTGCGCCTTTAAACTATTTCTAACACCTGCTTCCTCTCCCCTGCCCCTCCCCCTTTCTCTGTATTCATCATTTCCTTCTGACCCTCCCTGACCACTCCCCTCCCAGAGTTGCTCAACAGAGGTTGCTTAGTACTCCGAAATACTCTGGTGCCTTCTTTTAAATTTTCTCTTGTCTCTGGTCCCAATGCAGCCCCCTGGCCCTCCGAAAAACTGTGTGCTTGCCACATAAGTCAGTGCATTGAATATCTTGTTCATTTATACCTTACTAAGCCATCATAAACACGAGATATGATTAAGAAAGTTTAGAGAAGAGCTTAGTTTGTTCTCTACACTAGGCATGTTTAACTAATGGAATAAGGTTACTAGCAGCGATATCACTGCACTAGCATTATCTGTTTTAGTTACTGGCTTCCTGCCTATTGTATACAAGTTCTGTAACACTGCTGTTGGCCTGTAACTACCAGTTGGTAGATGTAAATGCTAATGTGTGTTTACTTTGCTAAGACTAGGAACAAACAGATGCACACAATTGGCTTCTTAGTCCTTGTGCCTTATCTGTACTGTCCTGCTCATGTTTGTCTTTTACTCAAATGAAATGGACTTCCAGGCACTTGTATTATACTCTGCCAGTGTGTAGAACCTCAGAGAAGCTAACCCTGTGACTCGTTTGTTGGATCTTTCTGTCACTAACCTGTAATGGAATGCATGATTTCATTTGACTTATGCTGAAACCTAGCACTGTGTATTAACTGCTAAAAATGCTGAAATCTTGTCTGGTTTATTAACTGCTGCTTGTTTGTTTACTGTTATACTGTACAATTGGAAGGCATAATCTGTTTATATTGTTGAATTTCTGCATGTAGTATGTGGGTATTGACTACTGCATTCTCTCTTCCTTCTGCTTATTCTACCTTGACTAAACACTAGCATCCCTTGACCTTACTACATTTTGTATTCTCTCTTTCTTTTGCCTACTCCAAATTTTAGAGTAAACACTTCCTCCCTTGACGATTCTATTACTTGTGTGTTTTCTCCCCTCCCAGTGCCTTCTTAAAGGCCTCTTTCTCCAAATCTGTGCTGTAAACTAAGCTACTCTCCTTTCTAGCTCCTCATGACTCGCTAGTTTTCTCTTCCCTTTCTACTGCTCCCTGCAAACCCAGGAGTTCTCTCTCTGGGCCTTCCACCTTCTCTCTCTCTCTCTCTCACCCTCCAGCCTGCAACCTTCACTCTTTCTCTCTCTCTCTCTCTCTCTCTTTCAGTCCTTTGCCTTCTATTTCACTCTTTCTGCTTGCCCAAAATATTCACTACCCCTCCATTAATTGCTTTCACTCTTCTAGAGAATTTTTACCACCCTAAGCTCGCTATCTTATTGTCATTACATCTCTTTTATTTTACAGTAGTCATCTACATGGAAAAGTGACCTCAATCCACTCCCCACCCTGAACACACCTGGCTGAAATTCTGTCTACTGGACCTGAAATCAATACAAGGACCGTTGGTCTCTAGCCAAGGATGGGAGGAAAAAAAAAACACCATAACAAGTTAAAAGTATGTGTTCCAATTGCTTCTTCCGCACCTGGTGTTAAAAGCATATTTTTGTCTTTTTTCAAATTAAACATGTATACATATTTCTTGTCTCACTAACCCCACCCACCACCATCTTTCTTCCACCCCCACTAAGAATGCATCTCTCTCCCTAGTCTCTGTATCACTTTGGCACCTAACTAACTTCAGGAAAGTGTGTTAAAGGCTAAGACTTTCCTGCCTGTCTCCTCTCTTTACTAAACCAGGGGTTCACTCCATACTTTGTCAACATCTGTCCTTACTCACCTAGTCTCTCATCTCTAAACACTGTACTACTCACTGATAAACTTAACTCATTCACTCCAGTGGAGCTTAGGACGTTTGCACTGTAACATCTAATGGGCAGAGCCTAAGCCTTTTGACAGAATCAATTTATGCCCTCACATTTCAAACAAATGTTCATATCTCAGGAACCATAGGGGTTATGAAAGAAGTGTAAATGGCAAACTCTTCAACACAAACTATTTTTACAGAGGTAGTATTCTTTAGGTTCTAGGTTTTAAACCAAATTTTTGTAAGTCACAGTAAACACAGTAACTATTACATTTGCAATATATGTAAACAACTTACAATATGTCAGCAAGCACTCAAGTTACACACACACTGTCAGCAGCATTTTATTCATCTAGCTTTGAGCTTTCATATGAGGCTAGGGAGTTCTGTCTGTGTTACTTTGTTGTTGAGATATTTAGAAAAATGTGACAATTATATCTATGTAAATTAATATAATAAAAACAACAGTTAATATCTATTTACCTGCATTAGATAGAGATCAAATCTTAATGCAGTTGAGTTTGCCATTGTGTAAACTTTAAGATTAAATCTTTTAAAACTTTGTACATAGTATGGTTTTAGAATTATTGGTGCAAATATGAATCGCATATCGTCTACTCAGAGGCGATCTCTGCTTAACATACAAGGCCATGTCAAACCCAAAGCTGTTGGACATGCTACACTTAAAGAAATCCCAATCCCTCAGAGCCACACGCTCCAGGGATCTAAACCTTGTCATCACAATAAACAAAACATGCTGGAGGGATAGGTTCCTGACCCAGAGACTCCCCAGACTCTGGAATGGATTGCCCATACATGTCAAGCAGAGTGCCTCTTTGGCCCTCTTCAAAAGGAACCTTGATGATTGGATGGGAGAAAGGAAATTCACACCGGGGATCACGTCAGTCGCCCTGCTAGACAGGGGTCCAGGGAAGTAAATAGTGTGGGAAGAAATAGCCAGGGAATTGTTATGGCTAGGCTTGTATAGAACCTAGGGCTGATAGGCTAGTAACAACCTATGAACCTATGATGCCTAGAGGCGGCAGTGGGAGGCAACTGCAGATGCACCTGGAGGCATCACTCAGATGGAATGAGTTAAGTGCAAGTCCCAATGATAGTGTTTTGAAACACAGCAATCTGCCGCTCCTGTGCCCGCTCCTGGCTGTGCCCACTCTGTTCGCCCTCACTTTGCTCGGTCTCAGTCTGCTTCCATACCCTAGCCTATTCCCACCCACCCCCACATCAATTACATTTATCCTAACCAAAGCTCCACCTACCTCTACTGCTCACCCAGTCCTAACCCTTCACTAATGCATTCTTCACTACATCCCCTGTATTTCACAAATTGTATAATTGACCATCTCACACCCCACCCCTATAGTCCACCACACTGTTTTCACATTCCAGTTTATCTTACAAATAAATCTTACTTTTCACTACCCTACATACCCCTCCATCACAACATGCCATTCATCATGAACCTGGCACTACTTACTGTCTCTCTATCCTTCCTCTTTCTACCACTACTTACTTCTTCTGAAACCATTCATTAATATTACAAGTCCACTCTTGTAACTGCCACTCATCTGCCCAAGCTCACTCACTTCTCTGACATAGCAATCTCTCTATGTGGAACAAGTACCTCACTCCTTAAAAAGCTAAAAATTCTAACCTTACATGTAAAAACAAAAATAAAACTATCTTCCATAGATGAATAAGATACAAAGAAAAAATTGCAATCCACTAATCCCATATAAACTCACCACAACCTAATACTATGTGGTGACATTCACCCTAATCCAGGACCCACTCACTCCCCTCTTTATCACAAGTACTGTCACAAAACCCTTAACCTCACTACCATCAACCTCCAAAGCATCAGAAACAAAATTCTAGATCTCCATGCCTGTATTGAATACTATAAGTCAGATATTGTATCAGCAACTGAGACTTGGCTAAAACCTTATATTAAAAACTCTGATTTCCTCCCATCAGGCTTCTCTCGCCTGAGAACAGATAGGCCCAGAAAAAAGGTGGGGGCATTGCTGTCATATACCATAATACTTTTAATATAGTCCCATATAACAAATCCACTCCCACATGTTCTACAGCCGAAATACCAAGATCCTACTTGAAAATGAATAGCAAAAAAAGCATCTGCATTATAGTCACATATATTCCCCTGGGTAACAATATCCCAATACTCGAATAAATACTAGCTTGGTCATCAAAAACTATAGAGAATGAAACAATCATACTTGGTAATGTGAATATTAACTGGTTAGACATCATACACCATCACCTAACAAACAATATCAACCTATTTAAGTACACCCAACTCATTACTAGCATAACCAGATCCAAGAAAAACAATGGCTCAATATTAGACTGGGTCCTTGTCTCTGGCCCCAGTAAAAATCTCCTCCGCTGGCACTCTACCTAACAGTATTATAGATCACCTACCAGCATACATAATTCACAAACCACTTCCAGTGCTTATTATACACCACTATAAGCATACCAGAGACCTATCTCACTTCTCCCTAACTACCTTTAACAATACCCTACGAAATATCAACTGGCATCCACTTAAAGTCTTATCACTGAGTGATGCTGTTGAATTCTTTAAGTCAGCATTCCTCCATGTACTAGACAATCTTGTTCCTCTCCAACATAGGAGAGTGAAAGCCGACCAGGCCAGTTAGCTTACCAAATCCACCAAACAATTTATGAAAGCTAGGGATAAGACCTGGAAATTATGGCATACAAGTAAAAACCCTGCAGACTTAGCTCAGTACAAACAACTGCATAATCAAATAAAGCGACTTGTCCTCAAAAACAAACAAGACTACTACATTACTCTTCAAAATGACCATATGCAAAATCCAAAAAGTTATGTAGGTCCATAAACTTTCTATTATACCCAGGCAAAACAATAACCCTCCCCTAATCTAGACGTGGCCCCAGCTGAAACTGCCTCACTCTAACTCATTATTTAAAAACAGTTTAGTCAGTCTCACTGCCAACTTCCCACTAATCAACCCATTGCCCCCAGACCCATCTGCTCCAACAAGACCAGACTTCTCTCTCTTGCACCCATACCTACCTCCACCATAAAAAGACCCTGCTTAAACTTAAACCTGGATCAAATTCTCCAGATAACTTACCACCAGAATTCCTTCAAAAATCAACAGATGCTATAACCTATCCCATTAGCATACTACTAAACAGATCCATTCAAGAGTCCTTCATTCCCACATCTGGATAATGGCATTTATCCTCCCTCTCCACAAAGAGGGAAACAATAATGACACATCTAATTTCTGTCCAATTGCCATCCTCTCTCCCATCTCCAAAATTATGAAAAAATGTATCCATAGATAACTATTTAACTACCTACTACATCACAACCTCCAGTCCTCAACCCAACATGGGTTTAGGCCTAGTCATAGCACCACCACTGCTCTTATATCTTTCGTGGACATAGTCAGTCATGCTCAAGACTCAGGATACCTTGTCTCCTCACTATTTCTTGACCTTTCCATAGCATTTGATACTGTCTCCTACCCACTTCTTCTGACCAAACACTCCAATTTAGACATATCTCCCCCTACCCTAGGCTGATTTTTACAACTACCTTACAGATAGACAAAAAGCAACCAGATGGCATCAATCCCTCTCTCCTTTCCTCACCACCAATAATGGAGTCCCAAAAGGGTCTATACTAGGTCCACTGCTCTTCAGCATTTTCATTAATGATTTCCATGCCAGCATAACCCATGCTAATGCATTCCAATATGCATATGACTCCACCATCATCTTCATGGCCAAGTCTACTTCAGAACTGCTTAAACTCACTCAAAATGCCTTCACCTCCACTGAAACCTGGATGTATAATAACCATTTAGCCCTAAATGGTAATAAAACCAAACCCATGTTATTCACCCCCAAAAAACAACACCTCTAACCAAAAATGAATTTAGCATCAATTCACTCAACACTTGCCTCAAAGTAGTCCCATATACCAAACTTCTAGGGGTCATCATAGATGAACACTTAACTTTCAACAAGCATATTAACACAAACATCAAAAAAAAAAAAGATCAGAAACTAGGCATCCTGTACATGCACAAACACTTCCTCACCTATGCAGCAAGACTATCCCTTGCTTTTCCTTTCTACTTCCATCCTTGCTCTATGGTGCACATCTCCTTTCTAATATACAGTCCTCTCTTAAATCCAAACTGGACTCATGCTACAATAAAATCACAAAATTTGTAACCAGCATCAAACACTCCTTCCACCACTGCGTATCACTCCAATGTCTAAACTGGCTAGAACTTCCCCACATTCTAACATACCTGCAACTAACCACAGCTCATAAGCTAATCTATAAGCCTTCTAGTTGTCCTGCCCTCTCCTGTCTGTTCAGCATATACCACCCAAATAGACCTCTATGATCAGTCAGTCAGTCATTCCTTAATGTAGCAAAACCTAATATTTCCATTGGTCAAATGTGTTACCCCATGCTTTCCCTCCTTCAATTAGGTCTGCTAGCAACCCTGAATGCTTTAAGACTTCGCAGAAGCAACACCTGATCTCCCATTCGCTATGTACATGTACCAGCACTGAGTATAAAAAAAAAACAATATTCCTAGCCTTCCTACTTTTCCTCCCCATCTCACTTATGGCTCAGACTCCTCATATATACATTTAGTGCTTCCAACTTACTAAGCCCAGCATGCGCCACCAAGCCACACATAACTACTGTATCAGTTACCTACCGTATCTTCTATTCATTCTTGATGCCTATACAGCATTAGCTCTAAGGCTATACTTTACTGCCAGAATCTTTAATCTGCTGCTCTCCATCTTTCCCCCTTTACTGCAAAACTCCAATACTGTATTGTTCACACATTCACTATTATCCCATGTCAGCAACCGTATCCTTGTTTAGCTTGCATACTATCTAACATTTGTATAACTACTATTATCTATTTTATTGTATCACTTATTCTGTAATGTAGTGTTCTGTACAATCGCTGCTTAACTTCTGTATATTGATTCTGTAGCTTTATCTTGTTTGATTCTGTAGCTTTATCTTGTTGTTTGATTCTGGAGCTTTTCTCCTCAGGCCTCTACTGAAAATACGCTCACCCTGGACCAGTAGACTTCCTGGTAAACAAATGCAAATAAATAAATACATTTTGGTTAATGATTAAACTGCTTATGAAATTCAAGGGGATAAGGAATGTGCTGAAAGCCTGTAGCAGAGCATATCATGTTAATTTAATATATCTTTCTGTAATAATAATATTTTTTTCTGGTAATAAGCCTTCAGATGTGTTGCAGCAATTGTTTTTGGATTGTCAAAGATGTACAAAAGATTCAGTGTGGCAGAAAAAATATATGTGTTCTGGGACAAGTGAAGAGGTTCTCTTTATTGTGTATAAAAGGAATTTTATGTATAGATTTTACAGTAAGTCTGTGACATTTGTTACCAAATGTTCTGAATAGTTAGCAGAGATATAGTATTAATGTTCAAAACATTTGCAAAGTATGCAGTAACAAGTCCTGAGGTCATCAGGAGGAAATTAATTGAAAAGATAAATTAGATATGGATATGCCATTATCTTTATTAAAACTGAATGTTGACAGGCAGACTTAGTTCCACAACAAAGTGAAGATGGTAATCAATATTATTATTATATTATTATTATTATTATTATTACAAAGCTCTAAGTGACTGACAATTATGTATATTGGTGGATGTTGTTAATGAATGAAATGCCAAGGGAGTAAGCAAAAAAGGAACTCCTTATTGTTATATATCTGTTTTAAGATTACTTTAGAAAGGAAAGGTCAGAAATGGTTTATCTAACTAGAAGCCTATTTCTTTATTAAATTGCCCTAGGATTCAATAAACCCTGTGTAGGCTTCGTGCAGAGCCTATACAGTGTTTACATGTTAGAACAATGGTACGTGGCTCGCAATAGCACTGAACAGATTTTAATGAGGTACCGAGCATCTAAGCTAGGTTTCATGGCTGGCAACAGTGTTGCTGTCAAGGAAACCATGTAAGCAAACGTGAATATCAATTCAGTATACAACAGAGCACTTACGATCTGCAGATTTTCACAGAATGCCAGAGTGACACTAGGGCTTCACTGATAGCTGTGAATCTGTTAGTTCAGCATATCTAAACAAAGGCCAACATAATGCAGGGACATTTAACCAGAAACAGGGATATAATTGGTATAGATGTCACACAGATATGAGATAGAATAAAATACAAACATACCTGCCATCCCCTTTGAGCAAGATATGGGGACAAAGGCATACATAATGGGGGACAAAGGCCCAATAATAATGACAGATATTTAATATTGCACTTACAGACTTAGAAAGTTGATAGAATAAATAAGTTGTACAAGAAAGTTGATAGAATAAATAGGTTGTGCATTAGCATGAACTGTCTGAAGAGCATGACGTTTGAAACTCACATGTTAGTCATCAGTTTCTGACTTCATTCTGCAATGACATGCCAATGATTTGCCAGAAAACAAAAATGTTATGAGTAAAAGATCATAAATATAGGACAAAATCTGGACCTTCTGCACAAATCAGGACAGTTGAGAGGTATGTCTCAAATATATGTAATATTGAGTCACATCAGTGCAGAGATCATGCCAGTCATATGGCAGAAAGCCACAAATTTGATAAGGAAAACATCTGGACATCCTGGGAATATCTGGACAGGTGAGATGTATGAATATGAAGTATATGGTCCAAACACAGTACAGGACAGTGTACCTACAATGCAGAGTAATGTGATATCCCATTCCTTGCATTCTGTACTGAAGCTGTGTTAATGATTTGAAACAGGACATGGGACTGCCATGTAAAATAATCACTCAGGGTAAGAGTGCGTGTGTGGAATAGCGACATGCAGATAAATTGTAGGAATGAACACAGGGAAAGAGGACAGGCAAAACACCTTCATGTACAGCAGAGGAGGGCATATCAATGGAAGATGGTTGTAGCAGCACCAAGCACGTATATATATATATATATATATATATATATATATATATATATATATATATATAGATATATATATATATATATATATATATATATATATATATATATATATATATATATATAGTACAGTATGGACTGTACAGTGAAAATCTGTTGTCTGTTACTGTCAGACAAGGTGACATAACAATGGGGAGGATGGCTGTGTAAGTTAAGCAGCCTTACATTAATAATGCAGAGGACATTTATCAGGGATCTGATATGCAGTTGGGTAGGGTGCATATTGTGAAGCTGTGCAAACTGATATGCCTGAATATGAGAGTACTCTCAGCAGAGGTCTTCAGCAAGGTGGCCACAGGTAAAGGATCATAGAAAACATTACAAGAACCAACCACAATCATGGACAATATCAGAATAATACCACCACTAATCCCATACTGCTGACATAACCTATGTGATGTGGAGTGATAAGAGATGAGCCTGTACACACACACACACACACACACACACACACACACACACACACACACACACACACACACACACACACACACAAAAACAACTATTATGATACATCCACAATCTATGACGGTAACCATGCAGACTGTCCTGGCACTGTTATATCTGCAGGAGGTGTTAGGAGGGACAATGCCATACGTGTATCTGAGTATGGGCAAGCCAGGCTACTTGCTTTGTGTGCATGGGAGATATATATATATATATATATATATATATATATATATATATATATATATATATATATATATATCACAATCCACAATGTCACGAAAGAGATATATGCCATTAATATTGTCAAACACCTATGTATGTTGTGTGTGAATAAGCAGAACAGGTAGCACACATGCATCTGGTTTAACAACTAGATTGGTGTTCCACACCATCAGACAATTTATATTCCACAGAAAGAATACCTAAGTATGGCCAGTAAGCTGTGGGACAGCGCACTGTGACAAAGATGGTACACTTCAGTTACATGTCATTAGAAGTTGTATAGGGAGGTACATGAAGAAGGGTGCACTATACACAATTTTTGGTGTGATGAAGGCTGAGAACCATGAAGGTATTATGGCCTCTGAATCTCAGATGTGCATGTTGTACATATATCCGGTACTTGTGTTACATTCAAGGGAGTAGTCAACACTGCGACCACATGCTGGATGGACCACTTACCCTCTACCCCAGTACACAGGTCATATGCCTACTGATCTGATTATAGGGTGTGATGTCCACGTTATACTTGGGTGGTGTGTTTGTTTCCTGATTCAAGAAATCCCTCCATGGTTCTTGTCAATGCAGGTGTTGTCGTGGCTGTGGCAGCAGTTTTTGGTATGTGTTGATACTGTATGTATTATACTAATATCACAGTTGGAGTCAATGATTGCCCACAAGCTGTAGTCCTTCAGGCATCTGTTTGGACACAGCATGCGTATGTCATTTGTGGTGTCAATCACTTAACTAATGGGTGGGAAAGGGCCTAGTAGACACCCCTGATGTACCGACTTGATCATTGCACCTGAGATGTAGGTCACATCAGATATTTCAACATAGTGGGATGCCATGTGTATCATACAGTGGTCTACCCATTTTGTGTTATAGCTGTATATGGCCACATATGACAGTGTTGATTGAATACCTCAGTGATGATCTGTGTCAAATGCTTTGACCTATTCAAGTTCCACAAGATGACACTGTTGCCATCATGCATGCCCTTGATGACCTCTTTGAGGACATCTATCAGATGTAACAGACCTAATGTAGCATTAACAACTTACACAGGTCTGTTGTGCACACCTGGAATATTACTAGTGTAAATGTAGAAGAGGTCCATGATGACATGTTGACCTGCTTCACTCCCAGCTCAGGTGGATGCATTTTGATGTACACCCTTGTATGGGAACATAGGCCATATGGAGGGTGTGTTGAACTGTGTATTCAACCATATCAGGTGATCTTTGATGTTGTCACAGCCCACTGATTCCATGTGATATATCTGGATGAAGGTGAGACAGTGAATACTGCCTATTGTGATCTAGCATAGGGTTTTTACACAGTCTCCCACCCAGGTATCATTGAGAAAATCTCTAAGCTGGGAATTAAAACTTATGTCAGTTGATGGGTAACCAGTTAGCTCACTGACAGAACACATAATGTGAAAGTTGGTGAATTAACCTGTACCAGTAGAGCTGTTACCATTAGCAAACCACAGGGATCTGTTCTTGGCCCTTCACTGTTTGAACTGTATTTCATGGCAGTTCAGGCTAAAGAATATGGCCTTTGGCTTACCAGATTTGCTGACTCTTGCATATTGTGTGCACCCATTGAGTCCACCAATGGTGATAACATAGTACAGGAGGTGCTAACACACACAACTAAATGGTGACAGTGGCACACGATCTACAAATAAATGCAGAACTTTGTTTGCAATGTTGTCTGTCTGAAAAGTGAAATTCCATGTTAATCACATCATTGACAATGGTCCTGCTATGCAGAAACCCAGTGATGCAAGCACTGGGAACACATGCATATAGCAATCTGACATTTTACCACCAAGTGTCCACACTGCTATTGAAAGCCTATGTTGTGCACATCATAGGTCATGCCATCATATTGAGATCTTAGGATTGTATGACAACACTGTAGGCAAACCTTATTACAACAATAAGCAAGTATAATGGTCTCTTTTACATGTACCTCATCAGACACGTATAGCAGTTGGAGAGTCCACAGGCTTTCTCTGCAAGATAACACAGAGCCTACAAGCCATGTCATGATGTTTGTGGATAGATTAAAAGCCATGTCACTGTAATCATTATTGTATAGGATGAGGTGACTTCTGCCTGCCCTCCAGGCCAGTCTCTGACCCTGCCATGGTGGGAGTACTGTATATCCAAAAATGTAATTTAGATGATGACATTGGCAGTGTCTGTTGAGGAAAATATAACAGTGTCCCACATGTTGGTGTAAAATGTTTTCTGTAATGTCAAGGAACAGCTCAGACACAGGCGCACACACACACATAGTTGACTGCAAAGAGAATAGAACTCCTGTCTATCTAATTACACAGACTACAGAACTTGGAGTTTGTCAGACAACACTTCATAGCTAATGACATCTGCAGTGTTTGTTAAGGAGAAAATGACAGTGTCCCACATGCTGGTGTAAAATGCTCTGTGTAATGTTAAGCATGAACTCACAAGCACACGGTTGACTGCAGTAAGAATAGAACTCCTACCTAAGTACACAGACTACAGAGCTCAGCAATTTATGTAAGCACCATGACACAAGTCTGACTTGGAGTGTGCCTGACAACACTTTATAGCCGATGTTATCAGCAATGTCTGTTGAAGAAAAAATAATAGTGTTCCACATGCTGGTGTAAAATGCACTATGTAATGTCAAGCATGAGCTCACACAAACATGACTGCAGTGTGCATAGAACCCCTACCTATCTAATCACACAGACTACAGAACCCAATACTTTATGCAAGCTCCACAGCTCAAGTCCAACTTGGACTGTGTCAGACAACACTTTATAGCTGATGACATCAGCAGTGTCTGTCGAGGAGAAGATAACAGTGTTCCACATGCTGGTGTAAAATGCTCTGTGTAGAGCTGCAGTGAAAATAGAACCCCTACTTATCTAAGTACACAGCGTACAGAATGCAGTACTTTACACAAGTGTAACTGCACAAGTCTGATTTATACTGGAGTGTAGGTGAACTTATAAAAGATGACAGCAGGCCATGTGGGAGACAAGAGATTGGGAGGCATGTATGAAATGGATGTGTAATTATGTGCAAGTATCAAAATACTAGCAATCCATGGCATTGGAGAAGTAACTGTGGGGTACACACTTCTGCTCTTCTGTCTAGACATATGCACTCCAAGTTGACTGGAGTGAGAACACAACCCCTACCTATCTAAGTGCACAGACTATAGAATACAGTACTTTATGCAAGCACCATGGCATATGTCTGATTTATTCAGAGGTGCAAGTGAACCTATAGTAGATGACATCAGCAGGTTATGTGGTGGACAACAGGTTGGGAGGCCTGCATAGGCGCATAGCTTCATTGGTTCATATGAGTGCACTAGCATAATAGCAATAGGGTGTTTAAAAGCCTAGCTGTGTAAAAACACAAGTACCCTTATTGTGCATAACTGGACAGTCATTATTAGTAAAGTGAGTTTGTGAGCAGCACCAACTGGCCCTGTCCATGAGGGACTTAAGTGCCAGCACAGAGGTGACTTTACAAACCCCGTACCAGTAGTCAAGTTTGTGCTTGAACAGGGTCATTGAGGAGCACTGCTTCACATGCAGTGGGAGCCTATTACAAAGGAGTGTGAATCGGTGTGGGATTAATCTGTCTCCCCAGCATGTTCTGTTTATATCACAGGCTAGATTGTGAATCCTGGGGTAAATAATTGTTGTCCCATTTGAATTGCAGATGTCCATCATTTCCAGAAGGGTAGGATCTGAGACTGCTCTGCAGGGCAGGCATAGGTCACCTCTCAGCAGCCTGCATGATACCCAGTCCAGTGACAGGTATGTTAGTCTTTCTATGTATGTTATATTTGGAGGCCTGGGAGTCTTCCAGGCAAAACCCTATGTTTTCTCCAATTGCTGCAGGTGTCTGATGAGGTACAGACAGATGGGAGCATTGTACTCCATTATTGGTCTGATAAGGATAGAGTGCAGCAGAGGTATCACCACCCTGGTCTTGGATGTGATGTCTATATGTATGATGTATGCACTGCAGATTGTGTGTGTCACCACTATGGGCACATAGGGATGAAAGTGTAGATTGCTATCAACATGTGTTCCCAAGTTTCACCACACTGTGTGTAAGCTTAGGGGGGTACTATGTACATCATAATTTACATGGGTACTTCAATGACAAAGGGGACAATGAGTCAATGTATGCTTTAAGGTTCAGTCCATGAGTTTGGCACCAATCATTAGTCTGTGTCTGTCTCTTCTGCAATACGTTATCATTACTGGGGGACTCTACATGAGTGGATCCAGTTAATAGTCATCTGCAAACTTGGTAAACCAAAGACTATCTAAAATTGCCTGCTTGCTCTTCAGGGAAGTATTTTCCAAATAGTTGAGGGCCCAGCACAGATCCTTCTGGTATTCCACTGATGAGTATGCTAGTGGTGGAGGTGCAGTCCCCAACTTTGAGAGTGTGTGTTCTATCATTGAGCCAATTGGCTATGCATCTAGTACTGTATGAACTAATTCCCAGATGGGAGATCTTTACTATGAGAAATGAATGGGAGATAGTGTCAAAGGCCTTGGCTAACTCAACATGGGCAATATGTCCTATTATCTCCTATGACCCAGGTCTTTGGAGGTCATTATCCGAGAAGTCCACAAGGGTCAATAAGCATGATCTGCCCTTGACAAAACCAAAATGGGTAGGGTCAATTGTGTTGAAGGTCACCTATGTACCTGTGGATATGGTCCATGTTGTTTCCTGCACTAGCCTTTCAGATAAGGCTTTTTAGGAGTATAGGTCAGTAGTTGTAGCTCTGCATGTTACCAGATTGATGTGCATTGCATAGCACACAACATTTGATATTACATTTTCTTAGTGTGGTTGATATATGTGTGGAAAAAGTACTGAGACTCCAGGGTTGCAGTGCTGGGGGGGGGGTTGCCAACACATGGATGTATTGTAAACATATGACATATAGCTAGATGGGGCCCTCCATTTGTAATGTTTCCACATGTAATTTCATGTCACACAAAGGAAATGGAAGCAGTAATACAGCATAATATATACATTTCCGTAGTGAGGTGAGCTGCAGGTTTGCCCTACAGTTAGTAAAGTGCATACACATGCGAGATACGTGTTTGCATATTACTAAGCAGTGTACAAATGCGAATGGCATAGCTAAAGCTTGTCAGTTAGTACTGAGTCTTTGAAATAAGAAACAACAAAAAACACTGAGGAAACATGTAAAGCTCAGTAAACACATAGTTTATTCCTTTGCTAGTAAAAACTTTCACCTATACAAGCCTTCTTGAGGGAATCTATTTACACCATCAGTTACAATCACTTGATCAGTATACCAAGTCACATGATGAAAAAATCATATGATAAAGGTAAAAAATACATATAAAAGTTATATTATTATGTATGTGTGATGGTCTCTACTCCAGCCAGTAATCAGGGATCCTGAATCCTCACCACTGATACTGGTGAGAGATGGCCACTAATACAAAAATGGATACACACAGTACAGTAGAGAGTTGATTATTCAAACATAGATTATCAAAAATGTCAGTTATCTGAATGCAGCCTTCCAAAGTTTTCATGTAGGAAAAATCATAAAGTCTGAATGTGTAAGTATTATATGTATTCACCTGTGTGTGTTTTTGATCTTGTAGCCTGCTCATGTGCGAAAATATTCTTTATTGCCAACTGGAATCACTGAATGGTTCAAAAGTGTATGGCCCGTGTGCAGAAAAAACACAATTTTAGAATTTTGTTTAACAGGTTCAATGTATGTTTGATTATCCAAACTACCCTAGGTCACAATTAGTTTGGAGAATTTACTATCTCCTGTATTTTCAGATGCAGACCTTTGCACCAAGCATAATTTCCCTTAACAGCACACAGGGACACACTCCAGACCTGGACCTGGACTCTGTCTCTGTCTCCCCAGGCCCCAAACAAGACTCCACACTGACCACTTTGGAGCTCTGTGTACCTGTCCCAGGTAGCTGACACACACACTTGGATATTTGATCTAAACGCACACACACACGCACACACGCACACACGCACACACGCACACACACACACACACACACACACACACACACACCTGGGGAAGGCTGGCACAGATTTACCAGCTGTGCTCCCTCTGCCCAGACTATAAGGTAATTACACTGCCACCAATCAGGTACTCAAAGGCTGTTACAAGGGTATCCAATTATACTGAGTAAAATTAATACTTATACAAATAGTAGAGTTTGACCAATGCAGCAAGACTTTCAGGGGCGGCCCGAGTGTTACTAAAATAAGCATAAATATTCTTTAGCTGTTAAAAGTATTCTGTGAAACTCCAGCCACAATGAATGGTATAGAAATATTTAATAATAAATAATAAAATAGAAAGCACGAGAATACTGCATTTCTAGTTACAATAAACACAAGAGTTTCAGTCACAGGAAATATAAGGAATAACACGGTTAGATAGATTCACACAGATGCAGAAAAACAATACTTAACTAATCTCAATATATTTTCCTGACTAACTAAAGAATTGCTGTTCCCTAGTTAAGTTACTACAGCAAGGCAAGATGAGGCGTGAGTTTGTGTGAGATATCTGTGAAAGATCTTTCCTGGTCACCTGACTCTGCTTCAATACTCACCCAGAGCTTTGCTAAGATCTGTTGCAGCATCTGAAGGCTATAAAACAATTTGAAAAACTTCCACCTTTCTAGGGTAGTAATTAGTTCACCCCTAAGGGCAATACAGTAAGATTCCTACTCCTGGTTTTCCCAGACATTTTTGTCTCTGGCTGCAATCAGACCTGTAAGATAAAATCTTTATGGTCTAAACCAACCCATTTAATTTTCAACCTATTTTTCAAAATTAGCTGGACTGACATTAACCCCTTCTCTTCCAGAATTATCTGTTAAAAATATACATTTAATCAGTTATATTTATACTGTCTGACATGCATGGGTATCTCTTTTTTGTCCAGCAGGACCCACTATTGATGCATTTTTAACACAAGCAGCATATCCATTTTAACACAAGCATCAGTACAAATCTGTAGGATAGTCAAATTACATAAAATTCTTTAGAAAACTCCAGCTAGCTATGTTGACATATGTTACACATTCATTGCCCTACTCTCCCTGACACAGATGACACTATCTCATATTATCATATCTCTCACCATTTGAAGACTCAAGCCAGTTTTTCAAGTGACCCCGGAAAAAAACATTGCTTGAGAGAATTGGGCCTGTCTGGGAACATATTAACCTATGCCCTCTCTTGAGAACCCATCTGCATTGGCATTGCTGATCCCACTATGGTACTGCACTGTCAAGTCATATGCCTGCAACCTTAGGCTCCACTTTAAAAACTTGGCATTTTGCTGGCTGGCACAATATAGCCATGTTAAAAGATTATGGTCTTTAACCACAGTGAATGTCCTTCCATACAGATAAGGCTGAAGTTTCTGCAGTGCCCATACTATGGCAAGACATTCTTTTTCAACAGCTGCATAACATTCCTCCCTGGGTTGGAATCTACGGCTGAGATGTACAACTGGGTGCTCTCCTCCCTCTGAGGAAACCTGGCTGCCCATAGCATGGTCTTTAGTGTAGAGTTTCACCTGTCTACAAGGCCATTAGTCTGAGGATGGTAAAGGGTGGTCTTTAGGTGCTTCACCCCACAGCGATGCCACAGACAAACCAACAAGTCTGACATCAAATAGGCACCTCTGTCAATCAGTATTTCTCTTGGGAAATCTACCCTGCTGAAAATCTCTAACAAAGCATTTACCACCTTCTCTGCCTCGATGGAGGACAGGGCCACCACCTCAGGGTATCTAATAGCATAATCTACTACCACCAGGATATACGTCTTCCATTTTGGAATTTGGGGTACGCAGAAGCCCCACAATATCCATAGCTACCCTCTGAAATGGCTCTTCAATCACAGACAAAGGCATCAAAGGAGCTTTGACATTCTCTCCTGCCTTGCCTACCTTTTGGCATTGTTCACAGGTCCTGCAGAACCCTGTTACATCCCTTGCAATCCCAGGCCAATAAAAGCTCTGCATAATACCTCTCTTTGTGTGCTTTATACCCATATGACTTGCAAAAGGAATGTCATGGGCTGTAGCTAGAAGTGCCAGATGGTAGGCTCTGGGCACTACCAACTGCTGTATTACCTCACTGTCCATCTCTCCCTAATGGGCCCACTCTCTATACAGTAACCCTTTGTCCCAGTATACAGACCCCCTTTTCCTTGAGAATCAGGTACCTCCTTAGCTACCTCCCTCCAGCCCTGTAAGGTAGGTCTGAAAGCTGTACCTGTCTCATCTCCACCTTTGTGACCCATCCCAGCTCACTTTCCACAGGAAGCTTGGTATCTTTTAATAGTGGTGCTTCACTGTCAGCCTGGGTACTACCACTCACCTCTGTCCTTGCAGTCAGCTTGCCCACAGAAGCATCAGTACCTACCAGCGGCTGTGGCTCACTTTCAAGCTCACTGCTACAGGGAAGCTCCCTTCCTGAAATCGCCACATCACCAGCCCCAGCTTCAGGTGTGGGGTTTCTCTGGGTCTACCCCAGGCTACCACACCCACATGCCTATCTCCAAATCTGACTGACTGTAACTGCATGCACACAAGGTACTGCATTATCAAACTCATTCCCTATCAAGACATCTAGAGAGATATCCTCAAACACACCTAACTGCTTGTTTCCTTTTCCACCCTCCCAGTCAAGGTGAACCCTGGCCAAAGGTATTTGGAATGGGGTCCCTCCTAAAGCTCTGACTGAAGTGGACTGCCCAAGCAAGTACGGCTCCTCTTTAGCCACTACAGGCTTCACAATGGTTATGTCAGAGACTGTGTCTCTCTTAGCAGTGGCCTATCTTCCAGCCACTAAGATAGGATACAAACTCTAGTGATAGTTTGGTACTCTTGTTGTTTCCAGACAACTTACCACTGGCATGCTGTTATTCCTACTTGCTGGATCCCTCACCTTTTGTTCTGCACCTTGCTTCAGTGGACATTTGTATGCTACATGGCCCTTCTGGTTACATTTAAAACATCTAACCCTTGATCCTGGCCATGTACCTGAATTAGTGGCTTTCCCTATCACTAGTGGATTCTGTTGGGGTGCTTTAGGCTGCCCACCTAGTTTCCCTTATATCCATGTGCAGTACTGTGTATCCCCTTCTTGTGTCATGGTGCCCTGTAGAGATCCCCTTTTCTCTCCACCTCATTTGCAGAATTAAACTCCTGGTCTGCCAACCAGATTCTCATGTCCTCAGGCAAAATACTAAGGGCTTGTTCCCTCACCAAAAGGTCTTCCAGCCTTTCCAAAGTAGTGACCTGACACCCACTTACCCACTTATGAAAATAAGTGCTTAAGTTGGCAGTATAATCACATACACTTTCATCTGCCTTGGGTCTATGCTCACAAAACTTTTTTCTGCAAGCTTCAGGTGTTAACTTAAAACATTTCAATAAACATTGCTTAACTTTATCATAGTTTTAACAATCAGTATTAGACAATTTAGAAACAGCAGTTACAGCTTTACCATGGAGTAAGGGGTCAGGAACTGTACCAAGAGCCCTTAATCAACATTATACTGTTTACATACTCTTTCAAATATATGGAAAAAAAACATCAAAATTATCACCTTCTGTAAACTTTCAAAGAAATTTACTGACCTTTATTGCTTCTGGGGTTTGGTTATTCCCTTCTCCATTACCTCCATGAGCATGACAAAAAGTCAGCATCTCCCTCTCATGTTGGTGTTGCTTCTCCTTTTCTTCAGCCTCCAAATGCTACAGTCTCTCTGCTGGTTCTAATTCCAAATGTTTGGCCTCCAGTTCAAGTCTCTTTAATGTCAGATGTGTTTTTAAGTCCTCTGAGGAAAAGGTGAACTGTCCTTTTCTGAAGGCTGCACATTCCCATCACCACATTGGTTGCCTTCCTGGTTGCTGGTCCATGCTGCAGCTACAATTAAGGCTGAAATAATTTCCTATTTAGTCAGGTTGGCATGTACCAGTCCTTTGGCTTTGCACACCTTGGCCAAATGGTTCTTTGTCAGCTTGCCATAATTGTCTGCTGCCATCTTTGCCTGCTTTCCCTGACTAATCTAAACTAACAAAAATAAATAAAAACTGTTGTAAAAATGAAACTCTGTATGTTTACATTGTGGCTGCTGAGAGTATCCATGCCTTTAGTGACAACTGCCCACAGGATACTGAAGTTCAATTAATATCCCACCTAGCTGCCAGCAGTATGTGACAGTCCCTACTCTGGGCCAGTAATCAAGGAATCTCAGCCCTCTCCATTGACACGGGTGAGGGATGAAAATGGATACATAGTATTTTTAGATGTAGCTCTCTGCACCAAGTGTAATTTCTCTTAAGAGCACACAGACAGCACACTCCAGACCTGGGGCTGGACTCTCTCTCTATGTCTCTCCAGGTCCCAAGCAAGACTCCACACTGACCACTTTTGAACTCCGTGTCCTTGTTTCAACTATCTGACACACACACTTGGATATTCGATCTTCATACACACACACACACACACACACACACACACACACACACACACACACACACACACACACACACACACACACACACACACACACACACACACACACACACATGCACACACACATACCTGGAAAAGGCTGGCACAGATTTACCAACTGCCCCCTGTGCCCAGACTATAAGGAAATCATGCTGCCACCAGTCAGCTACTCTAAGGCTTTTACAAAGGTGCCCAATTATACTGAGTAAAATTAATGCTAATACAAATGGTAGAGTTTGACCAATGCAGCAAGACTTTCAGGAGTGGCCACAATGTCATTAAAATAAGCATAAGTACTCTTAAGATGTTAAATGTATTCTCTAAAAGACCAGCCAAAATGAAATGTAAGAAATATTTAATAATAATAAATAATAAAATAGAAAACATGAGAATATTCAGTATCTAGAAAACATGAAAATACTGAATATCTAGTTACAATAAACACCAGAGTTTCAGCCACAGGAGATCCAAAAATAACACAGCTGGATATATTCACAGAGATGCAGAAAAACTTATCTCGCTATGTTTTCTTGACTGACTAAAGAATTACTGGCCCCTAGTTAATTTATTTACTACAGTAAGGCAAGATGAGGTGTGAGGTTGAGTGAAATACTTGTAAGAGATCTTTCCTGTCAGGTTCTGAAAAATAAAATGCTGCTGCTGCTGCAAGAGTTACAACACATCTCTCATTTATATCTAAAGAATCATTTCAGTTCTGGTTATAGAATGACATCACATCTGGTCACCTGACTCTGGTACACACCCAGAGCTTTGCTAAGATCTTTTGCAGCATCTGAAAGCTATAAAACAATTTGAAAAACTTCCACCCTTCCAAGGTAGCAATTAGTTCACCCCCTAAGGACAATACAGTAAGATTCCTACTCCTGATTTTCCCAGACATTTTTGTCTCTAACTGCAATTAGACCTGTAAGATAATATCTTTATGAGCTAAACCAACCCATTTAATTTTCAACCTATTTTTCAAAATTAGCTGCACTGAGTTTAAGCTCTTTCCTTCCAGGTTTATCTGTTAAAACATGCACATTTAATTAGTGATAGTTATACTGTCTGACATACATGTATATCTCTTCTCTCTGGCAGGGCTCACTGTTGATGCATTTTTAACACAAGCAACTTTACAAATACATTTTGACACAAGCATCTGTACAAACCAGTGTGATAGTCAAAGGACATAAAATTCTTTACAAAACTCCAGCTAGCTATGCTGGCATATATTACACATGCACTACCCTACTCTTCCTGGCACATATGGCACTACCTCTTAGCATCACAGTATGTATTGAAAATATGTAACAATTAATTACAAATGTATATAAAATATATATGCATATAAGTAATTTAAAAACATTAAATTTAGACTTTCATATGAAAATCTTCAAATAACGGTTTAGGATAAATATTACCATTTAATCCAGGGGGTACATGTGTGCTCAGCCTAATTCAACTCAGTGTTATGTATTATATTTCCACAATGTAGTTATACAGTTTGTGAAAGAATACCATCTAGACTTTACTGAATATACTCATATATATATATATATATATATATATATATATATATATATATATATATAAAAGCTGGGTTCCTATCATGTTGTCGAATGTTTAGGTTGTTGAATGCCTAAACTTTGACATCTAAATGTCGAACATTCAAAAACGTGACAGGCCAATTACGTGAATTTTTCCCCAGGGAAAAAGTTCACTTGGTCGTCATTGGGGATTTGCCCTTTTCCCCGATGTAGAGCAATCTCGGAGTTGGTAAATTTAGTTAGGGAGGTTGTGGGGGGCACAGATCCCACTTGGGGGGTGTTGGGGTGAAGTCCCCCCCCACTTGATTAGGGTTTTAAAGTATGTTTTTTTTTGTTGGCCAAGCAAATTTTTTCACTGGGAAAAACTTTGCGTAATTGGCCAGTCGCGGTTTTGAACGTTCGACATTTAGGTATCGATGTTTAGACATTTGACAACCTAAGTGTTCAATGTTCTAATATAGACCCTAAATGCCTTATGTCAGTTGTTTATGCTAGTTTTGACAAACATTTTTTTGTTTCAGAAGAAACTGTTTAAGCAAGTTAGAGATGTAGAGATGCATATTCCCATTGCTAACACCTATGCTAATATTGTCAAGTACATATGGAAGCATACATTTATATTGTTTTCAGAGCACCCTTTTATTGACAACATAGTATTTTATCACTGATTTGTGGATGATTTGTTCCTCATTTGGAAGGGCAGTGTTGAAATGTTTTATGAATTTTTCTGTTATGCTTCAAAAGCACTTCATTTTCTTAAGTTTTAACAGAACTTTGCCTCTAACAGCATTGCCTTTCTGGATATTACAAATGTTATTATATTATATAATTATTATTATTATTATTATTATCATATAGCCGTGGTGGTGGTGCTGCGGTTGCATTGTCACCTCACAATAAGACGCTGTCCAGTTCGATTCTCAGCTAGAGCGTCTTCTCGTGGAGACATGCGTGAATGGGCGTACCTTCGTTGAAGGTTGTGCGTCAGGGCTGGTAACTCGGCATGTAAAAATCAACTACCAATCATTAGCGGACCGGAGTTCCGCTGTGGCGACCCTTAACCCGGAAAAGCCGAAAGACACAACAACATTATTAGCATCATTATTATCAGTTATTAATATTATTAGCAATATTGATGAGTACCATGATGGTACCTTTGCTACCACACTGTATAAGAAACCAGTTAAACGTAACTCATACTTGCATAGGAGTAGTATACACCCATACTTTATGTTCAGTAATGTTATGAAGAATCAAATGAATAGATTGGCTAAACTCAATACAACTGACCTAGTTATGAATAGTCAGTTGGATAATAAAAACACAAATCAAGTTAAAAGTATTATTGATAAACACTGGCACATTATATAGTATGTGCCTGAGTTACAATCCATAATTTCTAGCAAATCATCTTTTAGATATAAGAAATGCCATAACTTGAAGTAGTTACTTTGTTATAAAGAACAACCTAAGACTACAGTGCACCTCAGGACTACTAGGAAGGGTACTTTTAGATGTGGGAAATTTGTGTATTGTAAGTATATCTACACAAACAAGATGTTTGTGTATCCTATTAATGGCCCAACAGTTTGAGTTAAGGTCATCAGGGAATTGTGACACAAAAAATATAGTTTATCTAGCTTTGTGTGAACACTGTGAGTCATACTATGTGGGCAAAACTAACCAAAAACTTAAACAGTGTATTGGCAGCCATCTTTGTGAGAGTAAAAGGCAAGTAATTACTAATGTTCTCTACAGACATAAAGCAGATAAGGGCCTTGAACATGAGTTTAAATTTTTTATACTGCATGTACTCTATGAACCACTACATGGTGGAAATATAATGCACAATACTGACCTGAATTAATTTTTGTGGGATAGTTAGGCTGAGAGCACATGCACCCCCTGGACTAAATGATAGTATTGCTCTAAAACCATAACACAAAAAAAATAGTTTATCTAGCTTTGTGTGAACACTGCAAGTCATACTACATGGGCAAGACTGACCAAAAAACTTAAATAGCGTATTGGCAGCCATCTCTCTAAGATTAAGAGGCAAATTATTACTAATGCTGTGTACTGACATAAAGCAAGTAATGGCCATGAACATGAGGTTGAATTTTGTATACTGCAGGTACTCTATGAACTACTACATGGTAGAAATATAATATGTAACACTGAGTTGAATGATTTTTTGTGGATATTTAGGCTGAGAGCACATGTACCTCCTGGATTAAATGGTAATATTTCTCTAAAAGTGTTACTTAAAGATTTTCATATGAAAGTCTAAATTTAATTATTTCAAATTACTTAGATATATATACTTTATATATATACATCTTTACATATACTGTATATATTTTTATATAATTGTTATATATTTTCAGTACATATACACATATATTTATTCATTTTTAATACATTCAGATTGTATATATAGTTTTACCTTTATTGTGTGACCTTTTTATCATATGACTTTTTCATCATGTGACTTGGTATACTGATCATGTGACTGTAACTGATTGTATTTAAATGATTACTATCACTGTGTAAATAGATTGTCTGAAGAAGCATTGTGTAAATGAAAGTTTTTACTAGCAATGGAATAAACTGCATGTTTACTGAACTTTATGTATTTCTCAGTGTTTTTTTTTTTGTTTCTATATTGATTTACTTGATACCAGTGGATTCATCACTGTCTTGACTGTTTTTGCTGTTTTACTTGAGTCTCTGAAATACATCTGCTACTTAACTGACTCTGTGGCAACAGGTGTTAATGGAACAAATGTAGATATATGGGTGTGATGCAGCAGGGATGCCAACTCGGTCCAATTTTACTTGCATTATGTATGTTGTGTGGGGCAAATGGTTTTAAGAAGCATCTAGACTTTTTGATACAAGGGAGTTCCCATTTCTTTACCTTATGCTGATGATATACTCTTTTATGTGGAAACATTTTGCAGTTTCATTCCTTGATTAATATTTTACATATTCAGTTTTGTCATTATAGGCTACACATAAATCTTGCAAAAAGTGTGAGTTATAGGTTTATGGGTACTTTGGTAGTGTTCAGTTTATGAAAGAGATATTTGAAGTTTTGGAGATCCAGTTTTGAAAGCCTCAAGTAACTGAGGCACAATGGTTAAAAAATTAAAATTATGTCAGATCAATTTAGGACTTAAAAACTGTGCTAGTGTAATCTTTTGAGAAGTAAGTCTATGTATTAAATACACATTTTGAGCCAGGGTCCTACTTAGCTACCATATTTTAGTACCTCATGAAATGGATTACTGTACTTTTCAGGAACATGGGAAAGACACCTAAATCCTAACAAATGGAAATTTTACTTAGGTGTACTTTTAGTTAATTACTGTACTCATTTTGTTGACTGGGTTAGTCCCATTTAGCCAGTGGCCTATTTTCTGGGGATACTGAAGATGGTATTCATACTGATATAGGGGATATTTGTCCAGGGTACTGGGGAAATTCTGCTACTCTTTCTTGAATAGTTGAAGGATTGCACCAACATGACAGAGGCTGATATGTGGGAGAGTAATGTTGAGTGGCACTAATCTATGGGTCTGGCAAATAAGTGGACTCATTGACTGCAGTCATTACCATTTTGGAGAATGGAGAGCTGGATAACACCATACTGATGCAAATTAAGGAGGAGGAACAATAAGAAGATACTACTGCAATGTTGTGGAGTACTGCCTTTGCAAAATACTTCCCTTTGAATGAAACTTTCTGTCAGAAAAATATGTATTAATGTGCGTATTAGAAATATGCTTAGTGCATTTAGAGCTTGAAAAGGGTTAACACATTTATTCTATTTCATACTGCATAAATCTGTACAAACTGCAGATGCTTTTCTGACCTTGTATTGTTAGCTAAAATCTTGCTTGTGCCTTTGAAATTTACTGAGAAGCAATTGATTCCTGCTTATGTTAGGAAAATAATGAATAGAACAATACTACTTGTATGAAGCTTAGACAAGAAGTTCCATTTGTGCTGTGAGAAAATACACAGCTGTAGAAGCTATAGATAATTAGGACAAAGCCTGTTTGAAAATATGAACTGCAATCAGCATTTGCTTGTATCTGAATTAGAAGAGTACCTTGAAATGTAACACTGTACAATGGAAGCTTGTAAACAAATTAGTGCCCACCAAGGCCAGGTTGTTTTTCTCAAAAGTTTCTTACAAATCTAGCCATGTCAGCAGAACATCTGAGTAACATCTTCTGTAGAACAGTACTGAAAGTTGTGTTTGATTAAGTCAGCCATAGAAGGCCATGTCTTGTTAAATAGTATAAGAATAAGCATACTTCCTGCTGGTAGTTAGACAAATCCTTGTATTTGCATGTTTTTGTCTCCTTGCGGCAAGTAAATAAATATGACTTAACTGAACCTTACGTGTATTGGTCTTTGAAGTTTTTTCCTTTGACAGATTGGTCCTTCGGACTGGAAACCCTCACTTCGCCTCGGATCAGACAGGCCAGGTGGCTTGAAACCGTACGGGGAAGAAACCACATCAGTTCTTCTTAGTTGAAAAGCCCTCCGACTGAATTGTCGTACAAAAGAGGCCAGCCACTTTCTGATCTGAGACTGAAGGACGGGTTTACTTGAACCAGGTGATCAATCACGAAGGCTCAGGTAAGGTGAATCTACCTTTTTTTTTTTTCTGTTTTAGATCAGGGACTAGATTTGTATTTATTTTGTTAAGACTTTGTTTATACAAGTCAGGGACAAAAAAGATTACTGTCTTGTCATAGATCAGGGAAACAGAGCAGGTAGGCAGTCATTCTGAAGAGACTATAACAAAATCCGTGGTACCACGTTAAAAAATAAGGAGTTACGTAATGATTAAAAGGGTAAAACAAAATGGGTAATAATTGTACAAAAAGACCCCAAAATCCGCCGTTAACCGAAGACGCGAAATACATGCAGTCACAGCATGCTGATAATATTAAATACTACTCAAAATGGGTTAATAAGTATGAATTTGATGGTAAACTAGAAAAAGCCTCACTTGTCAAACTTGTCAAACAGCTTAAAACTGATTCTAAAGGTCGGGTAAAAAAGCAACGTCAGTTAGGAATTCCTCAGGCACACAGGTGGATTGAGGAAGTAAACCGAAGGGAACAAAAGAGTAATAATTCAAAAACAATGTTTTTAGATAAGGAGGACAATAACTTAGTAATAACATCAGCCCCTCCGCCTCCCTTACCAGAATATGAGGCAAGTGAACAAGTTAGTCCACCCCTGTGATATCCTGCTGTCATTATAAGTAGAGACACTACAAAAGCGAAACCGTTTATTAGAGATCCCGTCGAGACCAGGTCTCGAACACGGGCAGGAAACTCAAAAGGGGACATTGAGTTATATCAAATGGGTAGAAATTCATGATTTATGAGTGAAAAAGAAATATGCCCACTTATAGAAGTGCCTAATCCTCAGGCAGGGCAAGAAGGTCAGAACCCGACTATTCTAGTATATAGACCCTGGACTCCAGAAGACATCCAGAAAGCCACTGAGGGAATTCCCCATCCAAAAGTTAATTTTAGAAAGTTCTTAGAAGATTTGCAAGGAATGAGGCTAAGTTATAATTTAAACGGAGAAGAGGTAGAAAAAGTAGTCAGACAAATTGTGGGACCAGATTGGCACATGATTAGTGGCGACTGGAATCCGCGTGATGCTGCGCTCAGGCCCTTCCCACATAGCAGCGCAGAATTAGACAACAGAGTGAAAGGTCTTACTGACCGCATCTCTGAGAAATGGAAGCCTAGGGCAGACTGGACTTGCATTAATCAATGCATCCAACAGGAAGGTGAAGCTATTGACAGATATTATGCCAGACTATTAGAATGTTTTAATAACCATTGTGGAATGCAGGTTCCTGAAGATCAGACACACGATTCCCCATATGAGCAGCAATTAAAGAATGCATTTTTGAAAGGCAATATTGCATCCATAAGCAGCTTTATTACAAAGCACATGGTAGATCATCGTGCAAGCAGGTTACAGTCATTACTTGAATATGCTAGGCATGCCGAAAGGCATTTTAATAGCAAAAAGAAAAAGAAAGCCCAAGTATTTTCTGTAGAAGATGGAGCAGAAGTTTATGTAGTACAGTCTGGGAAAAAGGTCAAGAGAAATGCCCAGGGAAACAAACAATCTGATCAGCGATCAGAAGACTTTGAAGGGCGAAAGAAAAGGGGTGAATGTTTTAAATGCGGTAAAAAGGGACACTTGGCAAGGGATTGCAAGAAAAACAAGAAAGCAACCACGGACGATAAGGAGGGTGAGGACTGACTATATGATAGTCAGGAATCACTAGAAGGGGATCGCAGAGAAGGGACAAATGAGAATGTGATAGAGGGAGTAGAGAATGTGACAGAAGAAATAGAGGAAGTCCAGGAAGTCACGGATAGTGAAGAAAATGAAATATTAGATTTGGCTTTATTGAGCTTAGAGCTCTATTTAGCAGACACGAAACCAGAAGTTACACTCCTGGTAGGAGGGAGGGAAGTCAGATTCTTGTGTGACTCAGGGGCATCATGGACCCTGATACATCCCTCCAAACTGCTAGAGAACTCAGAGTCACCTGATTACATATTAGTGAAAGCAGCTAATGGACAGCTGTATTGAGAGCCCCTCTCCCATAATATTGTGATAACTGATCCTGTTTCAGGATTGACCCAGAAAAGCAAAATTGTTGTTTCTGCAAAATGCCCAGTAAACCTCTTGGGCAGAGACCTTATGCAGCTATTTGGTATAGCAGTAGTTCCGACTATGTAGGGTATGGAAGCACAGCGACAAATTGATACCTTTGCAGTGCAAACGGAGGGTAAAATGTTTTATTGGTACAGCCAGAACTTGGTTACGACTGGTCCAGGGGCAGTGTCCAAAGAGTTGATGAACGTAGCCATCAGCAAGTTCCCCTCCCTTGACACTGATAAACAGCATTTGTTGCACTGTACTCTGTATTTTTGTAACACACCAGGACCTGATAAGGGATATGAGCAAGAATTGTTTAGAGATTGTGCAAACAGATTGATATTACGTAATCTTTACTGGGACACAGAAGGGAACAGTGTAGCCAGCTGTTCACTGCCCCAGGAGTTCTTTGCACTCTATAAATCTAATCGATTACCACACGTTAGCTTAACTAAGGACAAGAATGTAAAATGGGTAGACTTAGGAGAAAAGGTTATGAGATGGGAAAAACAAACAGAGTTAGAACTGTCAGAACAGGGAATACAAATGCAGAAGTTGAATTGGATAACTCAGACCCACCCAGCTGTACACTTGCAGTCTAGTAAGGACAGCTGATTAGCACTCCTATTGAAGGAGGAAGAGAATGCCTTACAGAATATACCAGAAACTCTCTGGTCAACAGGAAAATAAGATGTAGGACTTATTCGTACAGCGGGACCAGTTACTATTACGCCAAAGTCAGCATTTAGACCACAAAAAGACAGTATCCCTTAAGAAAAGATGCAGAGGTAAGAATCAAACCTATTATAGCAGCTTTACTTAAGGAAGGGGTGCTGGTGAAATCTCCCGATTCACCATGTAACACACCCTTATTTCCTGTTTAGAAAGTGAATGGAGAGTGGAGTATGGTCCAAGATTTGCAAGCTGTAAATGACGCAGTAATACCAAGGGCACCTACGGTGCCAGACCCACACACCCTGTTGAATGATTTAAAACCTCAACAGAAATATTTTTCTGTGGTAGAAATCAGCAATGCATTCTTCTCAATACCGATACACCCTGACAGCCAGTATTAGTTTGCATTCACATTTCAGGGGAAAAGGTATACATATACGCGACTACCACAGGGGTATTGTGAAAGTCCAACAATATTCTCACAAGAAATGGCAAGCAACTTTGCGGGATTTACCCCACCAAGAGGTAGCCAGATTTTGCTTTATGTTGATGATATCCTGCTGGCGGCCCCCACCCAGCAAGATTGTAAAGAAGATACCATAGCGCTATTACAATTTTTAGCCACTGGGGTACATAAAGTAAGCAAAAATAAACTGCAGCTTTGGAAAAAACAAGTCAAATACCTAGGATATGTAATATCCAAGGAGGGTAGGACATTAGATGAGGACAGAAAAGTAGTGATTTTGCAAGAACCAAAACCCACTACCAAGAAGGAAATGATATTCTTCCTGGGTACGACTAATTTTTGTCGGAGTTGGATTCCAAACTATGCCTTGGAATCTGCACTGTTGACTAACCTGATTTATAAAAAGCCTATGGCAGCACAGGATTTGTTACAATGGACACCAGAAGCAGAATCTGCTTTCTGCAAACTGAAACAGTTAATAGCGTCCTCATTAGTTTTGGGATTACCAAACTATCATAAACGTTTTTTCCAAACTGTAGATTGTAAGCAAGGTTATATGACATCAGTGTTAACACAGCAGCATGGAGACAAGCAATGCCCTATTGCTTATTATTCATCACAACTGGACCCAGTGGCATGGTCTTTACCTCATTGTGTACAAGCAGTAGTTGCAGCTGCAATGGCAGTACAGGCTTCGGCCTCAGTAGTTTTGTTCCACCCTCTCACATTGAGAGTGCCTCATGCAGTCGCAATTATTTTACTGCAAGAGAAGGTAGCATATCTTTCCCCTGCTAGGCATCTTTCCTGTATGACTATATTGTTGAGCCAACCTCATATGACAATTGAATGATGTACGACTTTGAACCCTTCTACCTTGCTCCCAACCCCTGCAGATGGCACACCACACAGCTGCCTGCAGGTGATTGAGCAAAAGACACTGCCTAGAAAAGACTTTACGGATGTTCCCTTGGATGATGCCGAGGTGACATACTACGTGGATGGCTCATGCAAAAGGGGTCCTGCAGGACAGAACCTATTAGGATATGCAGTAGTATCTGATATTGAGATTATAGAAGCGAAATCTTTACCACACAATTTATCTGCACAGGCAGCAGAATTGATTGCCTTGACACGGGCATGTACCTTAGCAAAGGGTAAATGTGTGAATATTTTTACTGACAGCCAGTATGCTTTTTCTACTGTACATGTTTTTGCGCAACAGTGGAAAAATCAAGAAATGATAACATCTACTGGCAAAACAATCAATCATGCACAGTTTATTTTAGATCTTTTAGAATCTATTCAGTTACCTCAGAAAGTAGCTATTTGTAAATGCACAGCTCATACCAAGCAACAGGACAGGATTTCAAAAGGTAATGTGAGAGCTGATACAGCTGCAAAGCAGGCAGCTTCAGAAGTATTTCTTTTGAACGAGGAATTACAACCCTCTGAGATTTTAGACTTAGAAATGTTGAAGACAATGCAGACACTTACAACGCAAGTTGAAAAACAAAGATAGGTAAAACGAGGAGCAATTCTCGAAAAGGGGCTGTACATCTCTAAAGAAGGGAAACCGATATTGCCGTCTAATTTGTTTACATATGCAGCTTTATTGAGCCATGGGCAGTACCATGTCTCAACAGGGGGGGATGGTACAGCTGGTGAACCAAGTGTTCACAACATATAGATTCTTAAATTACACTAAAAAAATGTGTTCGATGTGCCATGTTTGTAATAAACATCATGCACAAGGGGCGTTAAAGCCCAAGCAAGGGAGTTTCCCTACACCACCGTATCCATTTCATATTATCTGTATGGATTTCATAGAGTTGAATAAATGTGAAAATAAGAAGTATTGTCTTGTCATTGTAGATATGTTTTCTAGATGGGTGGAAGCCTTTCCAACTAAAAATCCAGACGTGGCAACTGTGGCCAAAGTTCTTGTTAAAGAAATCATCCCTAAATTTGGCATTCTGGAAAGGATCTACAGTGACAATGGCACACACTTCATAAACCAGACCATACAACAGTTAAGTAGACATTTTGGTATTTCTTTAAAAAATCATTGTGCGTATCACCCACAATCTGCAGGGCTAGTAGAGAGGCATAATGGGATTTTAAAGAATAAGCTATGGAAGTTAATAGTAGAAACGCAGAGAAATTGGATGCATTGTCTGCCCCTGGCACTGTTGAGCATGAGAACTGTTCCGAATGCAAAAGGATTGACTCCTTTTGAAAAATTATTTGGAAGGGCTTATTATATACCTCAGTGGAAATCTCTCATGCCCGCAGATCAGGAAGCTGACAGTACACTAGCTGAGTACATGCGAAACTTGTTAAATTCTAAACATTTGTTGCAGTCAAATTCTGTTTCAGATAAAGAACGAACCAGACCATCAGAAGTGGCAGTGTCCCCTGGAACTTGGATCTGGGTGAAGACAGTAAAGAGAAAGAATTGGGCATCACCAAAGTGGGAAGGTCCATATCAAGTGCTTCTGTTGACACCCACTGCAGTCAAGATAGCGGAGCGCGCCTCCTGGATCCACCTGATGCACTGTAAATTAGTAAAAAACTTTGAACTGGACAAAAATCTTGTCACATGCCAAGAGTAAAAATGATAGAGTCCAGAAGAAACAGGAATGCAGAACAACCCTTTCCTCAGAAGTATTGCATAATCATCCTGTTAACTGTACTAGTGACAATAATCTTTTTGTTGTGGCCTTTCCTTTTCTCAGCCACACAGACTGAACTGAATAAACGTGAAGCGTTACTCATCGACTGGCATCCAAACTTCAACACTTACCAGGCAATTAAATATGTGTATGCTGAGACTTTCAATGTTTCGAATTGCTGGATTTGCACAGCTTTGCCGACAGCATACGGGGGGTTATTAATGACTACAGTCCCCCTAGGGGTCAATGAGACCTGGAAGAACTTGATTTATGATACCTCAACCATCACATCACAAGATAAAATAGCATTGCACTTGTCTGTTCCACAAAAGGGAACTGTGTGTTTTTATAAAAATGATACTGTTCAGGTGGGTTGGAGCAATTGCAATGTGACTGTTCCTTATAAATGTTACACTAAAGGTAACAATGTAGATCTTTATTGTAATAAACAAAGTCCAGAAGAACAGTGCAAGCCAACCAACAAGTAAACAACCCAAAAAGCACTGTTTTGAGGAGAAGCAAAGCACCGGACAGCTGCAGGTACAAATCCAAGTTTATTGAGAGAACCACACACAAAATGTTTTGTTTTAAATGCATTACCCTGTGTTTTACTGTTAAATGTGTTACCTCTTGCTTTACTTATTTCAGGACCGCCAGGAATACAGAGATGCAGGCCTCCTGCAGATGGTAAGACTAATACAGTTATGTCAGTACTGTAGATAAATTTCAAGGTATCTCATAATGTGTCCTCTTAGGCTTGCAGTGTATTTTTATTTAGCATATGTTGTAGCATAGTAGTGGAGGTGTTAATGTATTCCTGAATTTCTCCCTTTTTATCACAGGTGAGCATGGCAGTAGGAGTGTGGGCACTCTGACACCTGATGTCAGTGTCTCAACTGATACTAATGATGATGATGGTGGCCAAACTGAGGACAGTTAGGGGGTGCAGAGGTTGAATCTGGCACAGAAGTTATCATCCAGCAATTCCCTTCATTTCCCCCGGACACAGCCAGTAGGCCTATGCCTACCCAGGCCAGAGATATTGGACAGGCTGAAGATGACAACATTGATTAAGGGAGTGTGGTTACTGTGGCTTCAGTGCCTGTTGAATCTGTCCATAGCCAAAGTGCTGGTAAAGTGTCATGCAGGAGGGATGATAGGGGTGCTCAGAGGAGTCCTGCTGTCCCTCCTCCACCTGATGCAAGTGCCTCTTCCTGTGTCACTCAGTGGATGTTTAGGGCCATCATGGATGAACAGGCACATTCTGAAAGACACTCCAGACAAATCCTCGGTGTTCTAGATGTGGCACAGTCTGACATCTTTGACTGCCTCCAACACGTAGCCAATTCAGTGAATCAGTTGAATGACACTTTGGAACATGGGGTGTCTGTGATGCAACAAGGGGTTTATATAATGGACCATGCAATGACTGTGATGACAAGTCTGCTGGAGTGGGATGTCAACACTGAGACATGGTTTAAAGCTGTGGAGACCACACCAACAGTGCTAGGTTATAATGCCGTCCAGTGTGTCTACACATTTAGGCCAGCTACTTCATAGGCAGGGTCTAAAGGTGGAGGTGTCTCTAGTTACATCAAAGATAAATATACTTCAAGGCTGATGAAATAGAACAGTGCACTTGAGCTGCTCCATGTTCAAATCACCATAAGCAAAATCCAATACCACTTCCTTGCAAGCTATAGGTCCCCTTCTATGACCCAGGAAACGCATACCATGTATTTAAACTTATTAGAAACACTAACCATCCAACCCAATACCATATTCATGGGTGACATTAATTACCCCACTATTAACCAGGAATCCTAAATGACACCAAATGTCCATGCACAGAGATTCCTGGATTTTGTAAACACAAACTCCCTGGACCAGATAGTCAATACACCAATCAGGGGTGCAACTATACTGGATCTGATCCTCACTAATATGGGAGAGTGCTGCACACCCCTTACTGTAATGCCTTCCCTGGTAAGGTCAGGCCACAAAATGGTCTCCTTTGAAGTAAAAATAAAACCTGGACTCCCAAATAAACCAGGAATATTCAGGCACTATTCTAAGGCTAATCTCCTGCTAATAAATAAGAACCTGGTAAAACTCCAAGCCTCCATAAACCCTGAGAACACTGCTGCCTACGCAGAACTGTTCACAGAAACCCTGTACAAGCATGTTAGTAGCTGCATAGAGGCAGCTATGCCCACCAGGAAGAAGTACAGAACTAACAAAAAACAAACCATCCTGGTGGAATCACAAAATCAATAGGCTGTATAACAGGTGGAAGAAAATCATGGCAAAAATTAGGAAGTGCAGCACCCAGCAAGATAAAAGCACTCTCATCAAACTAAACCAACAAATCAGAGCACAAATAAACTCTACCAAAGCCAAATTTGAGGTAAGTTTGGCCTCCCAGGCCAAGGACAACCACAAAGCATTCTTTAGCTATGCCCACAACCTCAAAGGCAATACACAATTGCGTGCAGAGCTCATTGTAAATGGAGCCGAGCCACCTATACTGAGCCAGAAGACATAGCAAACCTCCTGGCTGATAAAATCAGCTCCAACTTTACCCCTCCCCCCTCAACCATCCCTCAGGTAATATCATCACATATAACTCGCCCTACTATCACTAGTTAACAGGTCCTTAATGCTCTCTCTAAGACTAAAACTGCATCAATGGGTCCAAACAATATCCCAGGATGCCTTCTAAATAACATGAAACATGATCTGTCAGGGCCTCTGGAATTACTATTTAACTGTAGCCTCCAAACCGGTTTCGTGTCTCATGAATGGAGAAAGGCAACAGTCATTCCTCTGCACATAGGTGGGCCATCTACAGATCCTGGAAACTATAGACTCATAATTCTCACTAGTCTTATATGTAAAGCCATGGAAAGAATTATCATGTAGATGATCAAAAGAGATATAGTAAACCTCCAGACACTGGACCCAACTCAGTCTGGTTTCATCAAGGGCAGATCATGCCTACTCAACCTGGTGGACTTCTTTGAGAAGGTCACCAAAGCAATGGATGAGGGCAAAATTGTTCACACTGCCTACCTTGACCTGGCCAAGGCATTTGACACAATACCCCACTCAGGAATTGTTGACAAACTCAAGAGGTTAGGTGTAAACCCATATGTCACTCAGTGTATAGCCAACTCACTCACCGACAGGACCTAGGAAGCTAGAATTGGGGAGTCCACCTCTACAAAGAGGCCAGCCACAAGTGAAGTCCCTCAGGAATCAGTCCTTGGACCACTCCTTTTTGTCATTTACTTCTCAGAAGTCAAGGCCAATGTCATCGGTCTCTGGCTGATTAAATTTGCAGATGATTGCAAATTAGGAGCTGTCATTGACTCTCACACTGACAGAAATGTTCTCCAGGAGGGGCTGACACAGACAAACAACTGATGTCAGAGCCATGGACTAAAACTAAATGCCAATAAATGCATAATAGTATCCTTTAGGAAGTCATTCATCCCTGGTAACTATCATATTGACAACCCATCCCTTAGTGTTGACCCAGTAGTCAGGGACATAGGGACACACACAGTTAGTAATCTAGCCTTTGACCATCATGTATCTATAGTGGTGAGGAACTCATTCAACAAAGGTATGGCATCTAAGTCCAAGGAAGTCATTGTTCTACTGTATTTGGCATTCACCAGACCTATCATTAAGTACAATGCCCCCTTTGGTATATACTTAACCAGGCATATCCAACACCTGGAACATCCACAGAAGTTTCTCACTAAAAGAATACAGGGTGTAAGTAAAATGTCCTATGCAGACTGCCTCAAGGCCCAATCCCTGTATTCTGTCTCCTACAGGCTTTTGAGGGGAGATCTATGCCTGGCATACAGGGCATTGTCAGACTCCACTTTGATGGACCTTCTGCATATCCACAAGACAAACAACACTAGAATTACCCATTCAAAATATATAAACCTTGCCTGTGATATAAATAGGACCTGCTGGAGAGATAGGTATGTATCCCAGAGACAACCCCATCTATGGAACAGGCTCCCGATCCATGTGAAGCAGAGTTCCTCCCTAACCCAATTCAAGTGCAACTTGGACAATTGGATGGGAAACCAGAAATTCATCCCTGGTTTGGCACCTATGTCTCTAATGGACACAGATAACCTGTAAATAGTTCATCTCCCAGCCCCCTGCTTACACTTATCAAGAGTATCAGAACTTGCCAGAGATTTAAGAATGCATAGCTAGGCTTTAAAATGTTCTTGTGGTCATTAGTGAAGTAAACACCTATTAACCTTTGAACCTGTAAAAGTGGGCATAGGTCAACCACACCATCTGCTGCTAGCCAATTTGGCCATGCCCAATCATGTTCCCATAGTGGCAGTACTTCTCCTGCACCATCAGGGAGTGTGCTGTCCACACCCAGAAGTGGTAGGCCATGGGTTCATGGTCCTGGACATTCCTGTGAAGGAAGCATATCCAGCAAACAACAGTCACAGTCAGGTAGTAGCACACCATCTGACCTTGGGCATGGAGGTGGCAGTGCATCTCCTGGCACAGCCAGATCTCATGATCAGGGTGACAATGAAGAACTGACAACTCTGCCATGCACAGATCACACCTATCCAACATACCAAGAGGTACAGCTAGCACTGAACTTGGCTGTGTTCATGCACACTGTCACACACTAATTTCACATTGAAGAACTATACAGACACATACACAGCAGTTACATAGTTCAGCATGCCTGCTTCCCTATTAATACCCACATACACTCAGCAACCTTTGATGTCAGTCTAGGCCTCCCCTCCAATACCCTGTGCAAGTGATGATAACTGTGCCCCTGATTTCTCTCTTTTGGATTCAGGGAAACTAAAGTTTTGTGTCTGATGCACAGGGTACATTATTGCTTAGTATATCTACATTTGTGTTCTTTAAATGATAATTGTATCTGTGAATTATATCTGCCTTGCCACATTGTACATTGGATAGCTTCATCATTTCACTACTTTATAGTGTATTCTCTTGTAAGGCCTGTGAAGTCAACAACTGCAATGTGTCGCATTACTTTCTAACTGTTCTCTTTAATTATTATCCAGTACAAACATATGGTGCACATCATAAGTCAAGCTATCACATTCAGATCTCTGGATTGCAAGACAGCACTGTAGTATAATCTCATCAGAACAGTACAGTATCATGCTCTCTGTTGCATTTAGCTCACCAGAAACATGCATTTGCAGGACACCCCACAGAGTTTTCTCATCAAGCTAACACAGAGTCTACAAACCATGCCAAGATGTATGTGTACAGATTAAAACATGTCTCTATAATCTGTCTTGTATCACATGGTGTGATGTCTGCCTGACATCCAGGCTATTGACTGATTATGCCCTGGTGAGATATATGTATATACTGTTCTCTGATATAGCCAATGACATCAGCATTGTCTGCTGAGCATATAGGAATAACAGTGCTGTCTGTAATATCAAGTTATAGCTTACACACACGCACGCCCACACACACACACACACACACACACACACACACACACACACACACACACACACACAGTTGATTGCTCTGAGAATAGAACCCCTACCTATCTAAGTACACAGACTACAGATCATAGAACATAACGCATGTTCTATGGCACAAGTCTGACTTGCACAGTGTTTGACAACCCTTTATAGTTGATGACATCAGCAGTGTCGGTTGAGGACAAGATGTGTGTCTCACCTGCTGGTGTAAAATGCTCTCTATAATATCAAGTTACAGCTCACTCACTCACTCACACACACAGAGGCACATGCGCAGTTAATTGCAGGGAGAATAAAACTCCTACCTATCTAAGTACACAAACTACATAACACAGTACTTAATACACATGCCACAGCACAAGTCTAACTTATACAGGCGTGCAGTTGGACTTATAGTAGATGACATCAGCAGGCTCTGTGAGAGAAAACAGCTTGGGAGGCTGTTAAAAATGACTGTGTAGGTATGAGCAGCTATCAAACAAATGGCCAGCTATTCCATTGCAGAGGTAACTGTAGAATATCACTTATACTCTGCTGCCTAGAGTCACACACACCCAGTTGACTGCAGTAAGATTCTAACCCCTACCTATGTAAGTGCACAGACTATAGAACACAGTACTTAACACATGCACCATGGAACAAGTCTGACTTATAAAGCAGTGCAGATGGACTTATAATAGATGACATCACCAGGCCCTGTGAAAGACAACAGCTTGGGAGGGCGGTATGGAATGAATGTGTAGGGATAAGCAGCTATCAAAAAATGGCCAGCCATGCCATTGGGGAAGTAAGTGCAGGATAATACTTCTATTCTGCTGATTATACACACACACACACACACACACACACACACACACACACACACACACACACACACACACACACACACACACACACACACACACACACAGACAGCCACCTGAAGTGAGAACAGAACCCGTACCTAAGTGCACAGACTTCCCCACACACACACACACACACACACACACACACACACACACACACACACACACACACACACACACACACACACACACACACACACACACACACACACACACACAGCCACCTGAAGTGAGAACAGAACCCGTACCTAAGTGTACAGACTACAGAACACAGTACTTAATGCATGCACCACAGAACAAGTCTGATTTATACATAAGTGCAGGTGAACTTAAAGTAGATGATATCAGCAGGCCATGTGTGGAGCAACAGCTTGGGAGGCCTGCATAGGCACATCAAGTCATAGTGTCATATGAGGCTAATAGCCTAACAGCACTAGGCTGCTTAGAAGCCTAGCTGTATAACAACACAAGTAACCTTACTGAGCATATCTGGATGTCTGAGTTTTGCAGAGCAAGGTTGTGAGTACTATCAACTGGCACTGACCATGAGGGAGTACACAACTTTATAAATTACACTTTGTTGTGTGGTTGATATATGTGTGGAAAAAAAATAAACTGAGGCCCCGGTGTTGTAATGCTTGTGGGTGTGTGGCCAACACATGGACTGAAATCAGACAGCATCATATATACATTTCCATAGCACATTGGGCCATACTTCTCAACCTTTTATAGTAAGGGATCTGGACAAAACCATACATATTGCATTAAAAAAGGACCAAACATAGGGACATGTTTTACATGCTGCTCTTACAAACTTATACAGTTGATAGAATAACATTTTTGCATTGATGTGAATTGTCTGACAGGTAGGAGTTTTGAAATTCAAATGTCTGTCATTGTTTTTTGGCTTCAATAGTTAAATATTTTCAAATTATTTGCCAGAAAACTAACTTTTTATGCAGAGCAGGGCAAAATTGTGATACAAAAGTCATGACTTTCTACAAATATCTAAATGGTTGAAAGTTGTACATTGGGCAGCTGATATGTGCTATGGTTAACTAAGTCTACGGCCATGCAAGATACAACTGTTTGCACATAGGTAAGCAGTGCACAAATGTGAGCCACATTGCTAACGTGTGACAGTTATTCCAGACCAAGTTTTTGCTACGGTCAAACGCATTTATTGAATGTATCAGGTATTTATGACTACCTATCTGCTTCCTCGATGGTCCAATTTCAGCAATGCCACGCTTGGTGCAAGCCACATAAGCACAGCCAAACCTGAAGTAATTTGCAGTGCATCATGAAAATGTAGAATAAAAAAAAAGAAAAGTAGGAAAACAGAAATGGAGATATATGTGAACTGAACAAAAGCAAGGTATGACATACACACTACAAAATGATACTATACATCAGATATTTCTACGTAGTTCAGGATTTGAGCTCTCACACCACTGCAGATTCAGAAAACAGGATGGATATCTTAGCCCTCTTTGCCACAGAAACAGCTTTGCAGCAAAGAACTGAAGTCAATGTTCACACAAACAAATGCATCAGAATGTACATTGCTATGACATCTTCACTTGTGACTTGTACTTTGAACCCTCTGTATTATATTTGGACATAGTCCACTTACTGATCACACAACCTGTTAGAATTCTGCTTACAAATATACAGCTTTGCTTACTTGTCTGTGTTTCTTGGTACTTCATCAAGTATCTGACCAGTACTGTGAGACATTCTTTGGCCTTAAAATGTGTGTGGATATTAAGTGGGAGCTATATGATATGTATTTTTCAGCCAGTGAAAGCCAGGTTGAATGGCACAAACAGCCATATATTGTTCTTTTGAGGGACCATTGTTGAGCTACTCTTATGGCACAAACAAGGCTACACTGCTCTTGGGGAGGGGGCTCATGTACTGCTTTGTCACAAACAAGCATAGCCTGTTCTTTTGTGGGTAGACAAAGTTGATACTGCTGTGGCATAAACAAGGATATGATGCTCTTGTTATTTTCCTTGCTCTGCTTCCTGCCTGTTGTTTGATCTTGGGAAGGGTTGTGAAGTCTGAAACTGCAGTGTGGATCAGTACTGTCTAACTTCTCTCTTTACAGATTTTCCAGTACAAAGGTGTGGTGTGCCATGTAGTAAGCATCAATATACTCCAGAGGTAGGACTGTGTGAATCTTTTTAACCTGAGGCCTAATGCTTACTAATGGACACATATGAATAAAGTAAAGGTCTCTCTGCTGTCATGTTTAAGTACTTTTTGCACAAATTCATGGCACGATTTACTTAATTACTGTTCCAACCTACTAAATAAAGGGATTATGCCATAATATCATTCAAAAACTACACTCTGAGTTCAGGACTTACCATGCAAATGCAGCAGTGGATAAATTTTGAGTTCAGGGCTGACTCTGTCTGATGCAAGCAGTACACAGCTAGTACACAGGGATGTACAAGTTGTGTGAGTTGCCTGGCATCAATTTTACTATGTGTGTGAGTAGGAGAAAGGTATTAGGCACCTAGATGGTCAGTGAATTTGCTATGCGTTGTCTTTTATCTAAAACAAAGGTGTACTGAGCATGCCTACATCTGCCTGCAGGCACAGCAGCTGGTGGTTCTCCCTCTGAGCTCTCCTCTGACTGTGGCTGTGGTGACCTAGGCATTGATGGGGGGAGTGTATCCCTCCCCCTAGCTGATCCTGCTGCAGCTGTTTCCACAAGATCAGATTGTGTATCATAACACATATTGTAAAGATGTGTGCACATATCTCTGGATTATATTGCAGGGCTCCACCAGATGCATTTAAGCACTGGAACCGTGACTTCAACTGGTTTGAGTGCATGTCTCATTATGGCATTCTTCTGTGGGTGTGTTTGCACAGCATCCCCCAGTAAATGGCCCTGTGGGATGTCCCCCTAGCAAACATCTGATACAGCTCTGATGTGTGCCAGCCAGATATGGGAGTCATGATGACTGCCAGGGTTGCCGGCACACACATTCAAGATTATTTCCTGCGTATTGCACATGACTTGGCAGTTGATGGAGTAGTATCCCTTGTGGTTCATCTAGACTCTACCCTGCTCACCAGGTGGTGCTTTGTTGTGTACATGAGTGCAATCTATGGCACCCAGTACTTCAGGGTAGTGAGCAATAGTATAGAATTATTGAATATTGCTAGTCCTCTCCTCAGAACTACAGGGAAAACATATGTGCTCATTGGCATGTATGAACATAGCATCCAGGAATTGGTGGAGGATCATGGATGCTGATGCCTGTGACACACCCATCATGTCCCCAGTTGGTCTTTGAAAAGTACCTGTAGCTAATATTCTAAGGGCTACATATAACTCAGTTTCCACTGGGATGAGTTTCCCTCAATTAGCTCTAGCTTTGAGTTGAGGGTAGCAGAACTCACAGAGTTCTTGTAAGGTGTCCATGTCCAGCTTGTAGCTCTCTACAATCACCAGGTCATGTAGTGTCTGATAAGTTACCCTTGGTCTGAACACTCTTCTCCTTCTTGGCCTAGGCCTATTGTCATCAACACCAGCAGCATTGACTTTAGCCTCTAGCACATGCAGATGTAGAATAGCTGCAGCAGTGCCTAACACTGTGTCAGTTAAAATGTCCTTGTCTCTAGTCCAAAGGTATTGATGTATGTAGGAAAAACAAGAATGGAGGTTGCATGGATGCTTTATAGTAGGTTGAACAGCTGCACCATTTTGGATTTGTTCATGAAAATGGAATTCATCTGCTTATACTGTAATTAACATCTATTACACACACCTGCTGCATGCTCATCATTGCAGCAGGTGCAGTTCTGTGCACCCTCGTGCATCCCCATGCAGCTATGCATGAATAAAGTAAACACAGCAAAATTGCAATTACTTTCCTCCATTCCCATGATATTGCATAAACATTCAGTATAAAAAGGAAAGCTTGCCCACCTGCACTTGAACTCAAAACCTTCTGCATTCTAGCCCTACACATACAGATTGTGCCACAGGACTATTTACATGGCAAGCACAACAAAAGTTGTCATTCATTCCTCTGTTGAGCAAACGAGGACAGAGAAGACACATTTTACAACAAAATTCTAAGGATGACATATTACGTGTGATTTGGGCATAGTTTACATGCACTTTCTCATCCACAGACCGACCTGTACAACTTTGAAAGTGTAACCTGGCACACCCCCAGATGTCATCACTTACTGTTGACATCCATTGAAAACAAAATCTCTGTGGGAGTGCCTACACAGAATGGACATCCTTGAAGGGTTAGTCTTTTTTGGGATTCAGCAATATCAATGAGTTTTTACCTAATTTGTATCTTCAACATGCTGACAGCCTGGAATCTACAGGGTTAGTAACCGTGTCAGTGGAGAAAATACACAGGAGCACAATGTTATAAACACAAGAGAGGCTATTCCTTTGTCCATATATCTGCTACATACTACATATGCTTACAGTACAATATAGTAGTCTGTTTCAGGATGTTCAAACCTTGTAGCAGTCTGCATTATGTACAATTACATTTTCTTTTGGGAGTGGGGGAGCAAAGGTGCATTTATGTCATGGCCCTTACAAATGTATTTTTTATTTTATAACGCTGATATTCTAGCATCCACAGTGTGTAATTAGGTCATAATATGTGTAGGGTGACATGTTGAGGTAAAGTCTGTACAAATGTTAAGAGCTCTTACCTGCTCTTGCTTCTGTGTAGACTCCTTTTCATGGCTGTATTTGGAAAGTTTCTGAATACACAGCCAACACGAACACAGAGTCTACATGGTTTCTTTAGAGGTTGTTGAATCACTCCATAGTGTTGACTTGCTTCATTAGCATAAAATTCAGCTATTTATGCTGTAATTCGCATGCAATGAAAGTTTCTGTATTTGCATGTGAGTGCGAGCCACTATACAGAGTTTACTGAATCTAAAACTTGTAAATAAAAACATAAACAATCAGCAGAATAAACATCTCTTGCTGATCTGTTGTGCCTGTCTTTTGAGTGAATTTAAAACTTGCCGTGCCTTTGTGCACATCACACTGCGATGCACATCTTTGACTTTGATCCCCCCATAGCAGAAGCAAAATGAATGGGTAGGTTAAAAGCGTTAAAAAGGAAAGGCAAAGCATAATTTCTCTTTACTTTCTGTCAACGTATATAGTACAAACAGTGCATTAAGTAGATCTGTAGTGTATGAATAGAATAAGAGCTTGAAAAAGTTATGTTTGCTGGATATAAATATTTAACTAAAAATCAAAAGCTACAATTTCAAAACATTAGGGGAAATAATGTTACTTGAAGCTAGTGGAAAGAAAATGCTAGGGATCACTTTCAATGAGACTATTAACTACAGATCATAGCATAAGATAAAGAATAACAAAGTTAGTGATTACATAAGCATATATAGTTATGAAAGAAAGAGCAGGAATTTATTAAACTTTGTGTAAGCTTCGTGCAAAGCCTACATGGAGTTTGTTAGTGTGATGAGCAGCAGCACTAATCTCATTTTCATGGTGTTCATTGTACTTACACAAATGCAAGCAAGATTTCATAGGCAGCAACAGTGATGCCACTAGGAAACCACGCAGAGCAACATGAGCACAGAAACAAGAAGCATTCAAGTTTGCCTACAGGCAAACCTGCTCTGTGAGATTGCACGGACAGCCACAATGGCTACCAAGGGTGAAAATACTGCAATAACAGCAGTAATAACACAGTAACAAAAAGTGTACTGAGTGCAATGCACACTACAAAGATTATTTACAGAATGAAATAAAGGAGGGGGGTTAAACGGCAAGGGCAAATACAATGAAATGTACACTGGGCAGGGAAAGTGTGCTGATGAAAATAGGCACAGAGATGAATGATAGGAATGAATAAAAAGGAAGAGGGCAGGTAAATATGTCAATGTCCCCAAAATAGGATATGCCAGTGTATGTACACTTCCAAGACAAGTTAGTAGCTTGACATTAAGCACATATGTAGATAACACAGTAGGTACTGCTGTTAACACCTCCTGTGCAACTATATTATATCAACAGACATGATACTAAATATGTGATGGTTACATATCAATAGAGGTGAATACTTGAGATATAAATGTCACTGACATGCTCACTTGACAGGACATCTAGCCAGGATGGTATATACAATTGTGGGTATGTGCATACTCTGAAGATCTGCAAAATGACTTGCTTGAATATGACTGACATGTCACCATAGTTCTCAACCAGAGACACATAACAACAGACTCTTGGACAAATGTAAACAGAAACAGGCACAATCACGGACACTTTTAAAATATTGCAACCACTAATCTGTGGAACTGACAGAATATGTGAGTGTAATTTATTATGCATGTTCTGCAGGAACAGATGTGTACAACTGTAATGATTGTCACCACCTTTTCCTTCAAAATGACCACTTTTTGGAGGGTTTAAGAGGAACAGTGTTAAAACTGGAGTTGAAATCAGGTCCAACCCTGACCATTTGAGAGGTCTGCATGACACATAAGCCACAACCGCCACCTGCAAGAATCAAACCCATGTCATCAATGTTGCCACTGATTTGTGTATTTACTGGGTGCAGCATAGAAAGCTGTATCACACAAGCATCTAGTTGAACACCATGAAGGAAAGTCTGCAATGTCAAATCCTCATGGGTAGGCATCCCAAATAACAGTTCTGCATGGCCTACCAGATATGTGGGAGCTCACTATGCCAAATGTGAGACCTATGTCAAACAGGGATGCTTTAGTCAAGTGTATCAGCCTATGGATAACAATACATCAAACACCACAGTATTATGAGTGGATTTCCTTCACACAACTGAGTATTGCATACAATCTGCCACATGTAATAGCAATGGATATTGTCTGAAGCATCTGCAATTGATGTCTGAATTATGAAATGATCTGTCATAATGAAAGGTACAGCAGTATGTGAGACTAATGGCAATGCACTGACTATGCCCACGTGCACAGGAAGTTCAGCAGTGCAAAGTCAAGTGTCAGTGATTGAGGAACCTGTCACTGTAATATTGCACACATTCCAAGGAATACATGGAGCACCATCTATAAGCATGTCAAACCTCAAGACATGTGCCATGTGATCACTGCCTGCTGACATTGCCAGTGAAAATGTTATAATGCCATGAAATTCTGACAAACATCCATATGTGTTCATGTAAACTATCAAGTGGTCATACTGATGTGATGTAGTGGTACGTCTGTGATTCAGTACAGTCATACTATAGCTATACCTATGCTACAACTGGACTTCATAGGTTCATAGGAGAATACTAGCCTAACAGCCCAAGAACCCTTACAAGCCTAGCTATATTTAATCCAGTTTCCAAATTCTGAATACCTAGGTGAACAAAGCTCACAGATGTATGAGCCTATGCTATGATATCTAATCCCAACTGCCTCTGTCCATGAGGGACATAGACACTGCCCCAGGAGTAAATTTATGATTACCCATCAATTGATCTAGATTGCACTTGAAGAGGGTCAAGTAAGGGCTTTGCTTTACATGACTAGGAAGCTTGTTCCAGAGAAGGGATAGTCCCTGAGAGACATATCTATCTCTCCAACATGAATCATTTGTATCACTGGCTAGGTTAAGATCCTTGGACTCTCATGCAGTTTGATTTACGAATATGTAACATTTCCATTAGGGCTGGATCAGAGACTGTCCTGTAGGTCAGACACAGACCGTACCTTAGTAGTCTGTAGGAGACAGAATACAGTGATAGAGCTTTCAATCTTTCCATGTTGGACTTATTTTTTGGACCCTGTATCTTCCTGGTGAGAAACTTCTGGGGTTGCTCCAGCTGTTGCAGATGTCTGGTAAGGCAGATACAAAAGGGTGCATTGTAGTCAATTTTTAGTCTGATGAGGATGAAGTACAGTGGAATTTAATGCCCTTTGATCTGGATGCCATACCCTTACATATGAGTTGTGCCACATAGAAGGACTTGCTAACCAATGTGGACACATGGTGGTCGAAGTTCAGATTACTATCAAACTGAGTACCCAGATCACATATTACTGGGTCTACTCGTGGAGGGGTGCTGTCTATATTGTAATTAACTGGGGTATTTGCTTTCCAGTAGGGAATAATTATGCATTTTTGCATTAAGTTTCAATCCATGGCTCTGGCATCAATTATTTGTGTGCATTAATCCTTTCTGCACTATATCAGTATCTTTCATGAATTCAGTGATTGTCCCAAGTCTGCATTAGTCTGTAGACTTGGTCAGCCAAAGGCTCCGCATGTTTGCATTGACTTCTGAGAAATAACTACTGAGTGGGAAAGAGCCTAGTACAAAATCTTGTAGTTATCCTCATGTTGACTGTCTTCTTGCTAGAGGTGAATTCACCCACTTTGACAGTATGTGTCCTGTCAGTGAGACATTTGGTTAACAACCTGGTGATGCAGAAGTTTATGTCCAGTTGAGAGAGTTTCTCTATAATACCTGAGTGGGGAATGATGTCAGATGCCATGGCCAGATCAAGATGGGTTGTATGCACAATCTTTCCCTCATCCATGGCCTTGGTGACTTTCTTAAAGAAGTCAACCAGATTTAACAGACATAATCTACCCTTAATGAATCTGAACTGGGCTTGGTCCAGAGTCTGGAGATTAGCTATGTCCTTGATGATAAGTTCCATGATGTGAATTGGTGCAACATTAAAACTGAATGACATATGCTGTATTCAAACCTTGGACCATATGGATGTTAGTCCTGCACTGACAGCTATTACCATAGAAAAGTTGGGAAATCCTTTCTTTAAATGTCAGTTCATTGCTAAATACTGCAATGTCACAACAGTAAAAGACTGTACACATTGTGCTCAAACCCAGGACCATCTAGACTTCAAACCTAGATTAATACCTTCTGCCACAGAGTAAGTTATATAACATCCCCTAAGTTAGTATTCATTGTTAAGTTCTCACTGTTAACTGCAGTGCAATGGAACTTAGTGGGTTTGTGGGATGTGCAGCTACATTACTAGAAAGCATCCAGTGTCTATTTTTAGCTGTCTGGGTCCTGTCTGCTACCTGGGTAGTCTAGCCATCCATTTTGCAATGTAAAACTATATAGGATAGCCAAACCTGTTTGTGCTAAGTGGCGCATAGTGCAAACAATGCACCCCCCCCCCAGAACCCACTAAAGTAAGACAGAAGGTGAAAAAAGGGGAAATACAGTTTGTTGCTACACAGGAGGTATGTCTGCATAGGTCTGGATTTCCAAGCTCACTCCAGTGCATCTTCAGAAAACAAGACGTGTGCCTTATCTCTGTTTGACACACAAACAGCTTGGCAGCAATCACCTTTAAGTTATCCATCACACAACAATCTTCCACAATGTATTTTAACTGATATAAAGCTATCAGGTGTTATTTATACATGTATTATATGAAATAGGTTTGGATGTACTGCACTTAGTGATCACACAACCTGTTAAGACTATTGCTTGAAATTATACCAATCTGTGTTGCTTGGCCATTCAGCGGTTATTTGACCAGTATATGGAGATATGCAGTGTGAAAGCCAGTCTACCTCATTTACCTTACACTGTGTGTATATATATTAACTGGAAATAGTATGATATGCAGTTGTCAGCAAATGAAGGCCAGGTTGGAGGACACAAACAACCATACACTGCTCTTTTGGTGATGGGAACAAAGGTGAATTCCTGTTATGGCACATGTAAGGGTACACTGTTCTTTTGAGGGGGTAGGCCAAGCTGAGGTCATGTTGTGGTACAACTTCTCTACATAAAGATATTCCATTACAAATGTATGATGCTAAACTGAGGCCATGCATTGATCACCAGTACTTTGGAGAGTTATGAATGTGTGAATCTTTCATGGCTGAAGACTACTACTTTCTAATGTACACATACAAGTGAAATAACTCTCTGCTGTCACATGTTACTTGACTTTGTGTACATATCTCCCACCATTTACCTGCTTACTGTACCATGTGATGAAATACAAGTACATTCCATAACAGTATTATGCATTACAGTACATGTACAGGACTTACCTTGTAAATGATGTGTCTGTACTCCACTCTTTGTGACATCCCTAGGAAAAAACAGCATGGAGTCTGCATGGATGCTTTACATCTTGTTGAATAGCCTCACAAGATTGGTTGATTAGCATGCAGTTCACCTGTTCATGCAGTAATTAGCATCTCTGGAGCATAGACTAAGACAGATGCAATCCATTAATAACATATTCCATTATAAAAAGGCAAATGTGTAGCTAGCTAAACTGATATTGAGGAGAGTTAGTACATTGTTCAGCTCAGTACGACAACTGTATTTCTTCACATTATTTCTCTACAGAGGAGTATTGTACTTCAGCAGGTATGTTCCCATTTTGTTACCTACATAATGCATATACTGTAGTTAAGAATAAATGTGAAGTAATGGCTTTCACACCTTAATCTGTATGCATTACTTAGAAGTGTAATGATAGCATGGCCTTGGTTGCCAAGCCATTTCCCAGGTACACAATAGCTGAAAAGGGAATACTGTGTTATAAATATGTACATATGTTACATAGACAGGCCATTTGATAGCACTTTTAGCATTTCAGATTTGCTTTGTTAGCACAATGGGTCCTTAGCCTGCCATTTTGTTTGGGAAGGAACAAAGATGAGTTAGTGCTGGTGCACTAACTAGACTGGACAGTTATTTTTGGGTGAGTGAGCATATTTTACTTACTGCTGTGGCACAAACGAGGATGTATTTCTCTTGTTAGTCTCCTTGTTTTGTAACTTCTTTCTTGTTATTTTTTGAAATATGCAGACTCTGTCATGTTTATCCAGGGTGCAATTGTGACAGCTTTCCTTTACTGCTTTATCTGTAAATAGTTAATCTGTAGTCATGTGTTCCTCATGTATTATCATTCTTTTGTCTTGTAGGACCCAATATGTCTGCTTGTCGTAGGCCTCCATTTACAAATGCAGAGAACAGTCTGATAATTGATGCCTTAAGGCAACATGCTGCTATGCTGCTGTTTAGGGGATAGGCCAATATGGCTGAGCATACAGCCCCCTGGGATGAATTAGTGGCCCACATTAACACCATTGGGTGACACAATCACACTTATGACCAGGTGTGTCACAGAGCAACAGACATGGTAACTGCTGCACAAAGGTGTGCAGCTGCAGTGGCATGCAGTCATCAAGTCACAGGTGGAAGCCCTGCTGCAGAACCCCCTTTCACTGCCATTGAGGAATTCCTGGTGAACATTGCCACCCAGGATAGCTCCCAGCAATCCATGTCACAGTATGTTCTTGATGTGGGTGCAGCTCCTGCATCCCAATAGGAGCTTCCAGGTATGTTTCGTTAGATGATAATTAGAATACTGTGGCATAGTGCACTAACTTCATTAATTTATATGTGTGTGGCAGTTGTTTGTTGGGGGGTGGATTTAGGATTGCTACAGTTATAAGCTTAATTTGAATTTGTCAGCCACATTCTTGTTGACATTTGAGGTACTGCAGATATAGAGGTGTAAATGCATTACCCTGTGTTTTACTGTTAAACGTGTTACCACTTGCTTTACTTATTTCAGGACCACCAGGAATACAGAGATGCAGGCCTCCTGCAGATGGTAAGACTAATACAGTTATGCCAGTACTGTAGATCAATTTCAAGGTATCTCATAATGTGTCCTCTTAGGCTTGCAGTGTATTTTTATTTAGCATATGTTGTAGCATAGTAGTGGAGGTGTTAATGTATTCCTGAATTTCTCCCTTTTTATCACAGGTGAGCATGGCAGTGGGAGTGTGGGCACTCTGACACCTGATGTCAGTGTTTCAACTGATACTAATGATGATGATGGTGGCCAAACTGAGGACAGCTAGGGGGTGCAGAGGCTGAATCTGGCACAGAAGTTATCATCCAGCAATTCCCTTCATTTCCCCCGGACACAGCCAGTAGGCCTATGCCTACCCAGGCCAGAGATATTGGACAGGCTGAAGATGACAACATTGATTAAGGGAGTGTGGTTACTGTGGCTTCAGTGCCTGTTGAATCTGTCCATAGCCAAAGTGCTGGTAAAGTGTCATGCAGGAGGGATGATAGGGGTGCTCAGAGGAGACCTGCTGTCCCTCCTCCACCTGATGCAAGTGTCTCTTCCTGTGTCACTCAGTGGATGTTTAGGGCCATCATGGATGAACAGGCACATTCTGAAAGACACTCCAGACAAATCCTCGGTGTTCTAGATGTGGCACAGTCTGACATCTTTGACTGCCTCCAACACGTAGCCAATTCAGTGAATCAGTTGAATGACACTTTGGAACATGGGGTGTCTGTGATGCAACAAGGGGTTTATATAATGGACCATGCAATGACTGTGATGACAAGTCTGCTGGAGTGGGATGTCATCACTGAGACATGGTTTAAAGCTGTGGAGACCACACCAACAGTGCTAGGTTATAATGCCGTCCACACATTTAGGCCAGCTACTTCATAGGCAGGGTCTAAAGTTGGAGGTGTCTCTAGTTACATCAAAGATAAATATACATCAAGGCTGATGAAATAGAACAGGGCACTTGAGCTGCTCCATGTTCAAATCACCATAAGCAAAATCCAATACCACTTCCTTGCAAGCTATAGGTCCCCTTCTATGACCCAGGAAATGCATACCATGTATTTAAACTTATTAGAAACACTAACCATCCAACCCAATACCCTATTCATGGGTGACATTAATTACTCCACTATTAACCAGGAATCCTAAATGACACCAAATGTCCATGCACAGAGATTCCTGGATTTTGTAAACACAAACTCTCTGGACCAGATAGTCAATACACCAATCAGGGGTGCAACTATACTGGATCTGATCCTCACTAATATGGGAGAGTGCTGCACACCCCTTACTGTAATGCCTTCCCTGGTAAGGTCAGGCCACAAAATGGTCTCCTTTGAAGTAAAAATAAAACCTGGACTCCCAAATAAACCAGGAATATTCAGGATCTATTCTAAGGCTAATCTCCTGCTAATAAATAAGAACCTGGTAAAACTCCAAGCCTCCATAAACCCTGAGAACACTGCTGCCTACGCAGAACTGTTCACAGAAACCCTGTACAAGCATGTTAATAGCTGCATAGAGGCAGCTATGCCCACCAGGAAGAAGTACAGAACTAACAAAAAACAAACCATCCTGGTGGAATCACAAAATCAATAGGCTGTATAACAAGTGGAAGAAAATCATGGCAAAAATTAGGAAGTGCAGCACCCAGCAAGATAAAAGCACTCTCATCAAACTAAACAAACAAATCAGAGCACAAATAAACTCTACCAAAGCCAAATTTGAGGTAAGTTTGGCCTCCCAGGCCAAGGACAACCACAAAGCATTCTTTAGCTATGTCCACAACCTCAAAGGCAATACACAATTGCATGCAGAGCTCATTGTAAATGGAGCCGAGCCACCTATACTGAGCCAGAAGACATAGCAAACCTCCTGGCTGATAAAATCAGCTCCAACTTTACCCCTCCCCCCTCAACCATCCCTCAGGTAATATCATCACATATAACTCACCCTACTATCATTAGTTAACAGGTCCTTAATGCTCTCTCTAAGACCAAGAAAACTGCATCAATGGGTCCAAACAATATCCCAGGATGCCTTCTAAATAACATGAAACATGATCTGTCAGGGCCTCTGGAATTACTATTTAACTGTAGCCTCCAAACTGGTTTCGTGTCTCATGAATGGAGAAAGGCAACAGTCATTCCACTGCACATAGGTGGGCCATCTACAGATCCTGGAAACTATAGACTCATAATTCTCACTAGTCTTATATGTAAAGCCATGGAAAGAATTATCATGTAGATGATCAACAGAGATATAGTAAACCTCCAGACACTGGACCCAACTCAGTCTGGTTTCATCAAGGGCAGATCATGCCTACTCAACCTGGTGGACTTCTTTGAGAAGGTCACCAAAGCAATGGATGAGGGCAAAATTGTTCACACTGCCTACCTTGACCTGGCCAAGGCATTTGACACAATACCCCACTCGGGAATTGTTGACAAACTCAAGAGGTTAGGTGTAAACCCATATGTCACTCAGTGTATAGCCAACTCACTCACCGACAGGACCTAGGAAGTTAGAATTGGGGAGTCCACCTCTACAAAGAGGCCAGCCACAAGTGAAGTCCTTCAGGAATCAGTCCTTGGACCACTCCTTTTTGTCATTTACTTCTCAGAAGTCAAGGCCAATGTCATCGGTCTCTGGCTGATTAAATTTGCAGATGATTGCAAATTAGGAGCTGTCATTGACTCTCACACTGACAGAAATGTTCTCCAGGAGGGCTGATACAGACAAACAACTGATGTCAGAGCCATGGACTAAAACTAAATGCCAATAAATGCATAATAGTATCCTTTAGGAAGTCATTCATCCCTGGTAACTATCATATTGACAACCAATCCCTTAGAGTTGACCCAGTAGTCAGGGACATAGGGACGCACACAGTTAGTAATCTAGCCTTTGACCATCATGTATCTATAGTGGTGAGGAACACATTCTATATTGAGCAACTTATAAACAAAGGTATGGCATCTAAGTCCAAGGAAGTCATTGTTCTACTGTATTTGGCATTCACCAGACCTATCATTAAGTACAATGCCCCCTTTGGTATATACTTAACCAGGCATATCCAACACCTGGAACATCCACAGAGGTTTCTCACTAAAAGAATACAGGGTGTAAGTAAAATGTCCTATGCAGACTGCCTCAAGGCCCAATCCCTGTATTCTGTCTCCTACAGGCTTTTGAGGGGAGATCTATGCCTGGAATACATGGCATTGTCAGACTCCACTTTGATGGACCTTCTGCATATCCACAAGACAAACAACACTAGAATTACCCATTCAAAATATATAAACCTTGCCTGTGATATAAATAGGACCTGCTGGAGAGATAGGTATGTATCCCAGAGACTACCCCATCTATGGAACAGGCTCCCCATCCATGTGAAGCAGAGTTCCTCCCTAACCCAATTCAAGTGCAACTTGGACAATTGGATGGGAAACCAGAAATTCATCCCTGGTTTGGCACCTATGTCTCTAATGGACACAGATAACCTGTAAATAGTTCATCTCCCAGCCCCCTGCTTACACTTATCAAGGGTATCAGAACTTGCCAGAGATTTAAGAATGCATAGCTAGGCTTTAAAAGGTTCTTGTGGTCATTAGTGAAGTAAACACCTATTAACCTTTGAACCTGTAAAAGTGGGCATAGGTCAACCACACCATCTGCTGCTAGCCAATTTGGCCATGCCCAATCATGCTCCCATAGTGGCAGTACTTCTCCTGCACCATCAGGGAGTGTGCTGTCCACACCCAGAAGTGGTAGGCCATGGGTTCATGGTCCTGGACATTCCTGTGAAGGAAGCATATCCAGCAAACAACAGTCACAGTCAAGTAGTAGCACACCATCTGACCTTGGGCATGGAGGTGGCAGTGCATCTCCTGGCACAGCCAGATCTCATGATCAGGGTGACAATTATGAACTGACAACTCTGCCATGCACAGATCACACCTATCCAACATACCAAGAGGTACAGCTAGCACTGAACTTGGCTGTGTTCATGCACACTGTCACACACTAATTTCACATTGAAGAACTATACAGACACATACACAGCAGTTACATAGTTCAGCCTGCCTGCTTCCCTATTAATACCCACATACACTCAGCAACCTTTGATGTCAGTCTAGGCCTCCCCTCCAATACCCTGTGCAAGTGATGATAACTGTGCCCCTGATTTCTCTCTTTTGGATTCAGGGAAACTAAAGTTTTGTGTCTGATGCACAGGGTACATTATTGCTTAGTATATCTACATTTGTGTTGTTTAAATGATAATTGTATCTGTGAATTATATCTGCCTTGCCACATTGTACATTGGATAGCTTCATCATTTCACTACTTTATAGTGTATTCTCTTGTAAGGCCTGTGAAGTCAACAACTGCAATGTGTCTCATTACTTTCTAACTGTTCTCTTTAATTATTATCCAGTACAAACATATGGTGCACATCATAAGTCAGGCTATCACATTCAGATCTCTGGATTGCAAGACAGCACTGTAGTATAATCTCATCAGAACAGTACAGTATCATGCTCTCTGTTGCATTTAGCTCACCAGAAACATGCATTTGCAGGACACCCCACAGAGTTTTCTCATCAAGCTAACACAGAGTCTACAAACCATGCCAAGATGTATGTGTACAGATTAAAACATGTCTCTATAATCTGTCTTGTATCACATGGTGTGATGTCTGCCTGACTTCCAGGCTATTGACTGATTATGCCCTGGTGAGATATATGTATATACTGTTCTCTGATATAGCCAATGACATCAGCATTGTCTGCTGAGCATATAGGAATAACAGTGCCGTCTGTAATATCAAGTTATAGCTTACACACACACGTGTGCATGCACACACACACACACACACACACACACACACACACACACACACACACACACACACACACACACACACACACACACAGTTGATTGCTGTGAGAATAGAACCCCTACCTATCTAAGTACACAGACTACAGATCATAGAACGTAACGCATGTTCTATGGCACAAGTCTGACTTGCACAGTGTTTGATAACCCTTTATAGTTGATGACATCAGCAGTGTCGGTTGAGGACAAGATGTGTGTCTCACCTGCTGGTGTAAAATGCTCTCTGTAATATCAAGTTACAGCTCACTCACTCACTCACACACACAGAGGCACATGCGCAGTTAACTGCAGGGAGAATAAAACTCCTACCTATCTAAGTACACAGACTACATAACACAGTACTTAATACACATGCCACAGCACAAGTCTGACTTATACAGGTGTGCAGTTGGACTTATAGTAGATGACATCAGCAGGCTCTGTGAGAGAAAACAGCTTGGGAGGCTGGTATAAAATGACTGTGTAGGCATGAGCAGCTATCAAACAAATGGCCAGCTATTCCATTGCAGAGGTAACTGTAGAATATCACTTATACTCTGCTGCCTAGAGTCACACACACCCAGTTGACTGCAGTAAGATTCTAATCCCTACCTATGTAAGTGCACAGACTATAGAACACAGTACTTAACACATGCACCATGGAACACGTCTGACTTATAAAGCAGTGCAGATGGACTTATAATAGATGACATCACCAGACCCTGTGAAAGACAACAGCTTAGGAGGGCAGTATGGAATGAATGTGTAGGGATAAGCAGCTATCAAAGAATAGCCAGCCATGCCATTGGGGAAGTAAGTGCAGGATAATACTTCTATTCTGCTAATTATACACACACACACACACACACACACACACACACACACACACACACGCACGCACGCACACACACACACACACACACACACACACACACACACACACACAAAGTGAGAACAGCTACAGAGAACTGAAAAAAGTGACTGCTTTCCTGATTAAGTATCCTGCTGTTTTTTATATTTGTTTTACCTTCTACTGCTTACCTACAGCAAGCTTTAACTGTTTTCATAGTTATTTACTGCATTTTTTATTATCTGCACTTAAAAGTACATTTTAGTAGAAATTAGTCTAATTCAAGTCGAAAAGTGTTTGTTTGCTGTTTAATTTAATTGTTTGGCTGCCCACTAAAGTGTGCTAGCCTGTACTACTGACTTATTGCCTTTTCTGCATTTCTGTGTGTTTCTATTTAAAAACAAAAAAACAAAAAAATATTCCTTGTTTTCCTGCCTCTCCCAGAAGAGACAAAAACAT
>NC_056741.1:748973208-749085708 GCF_019279795.1 Protopterus annectens
CTGCATTTTTATTATCTGCACTTAAAAGTACATTTTAGTCGAAATTAGTCTAATTCAAGTCGAAAAGTGTTTGTTTGCTGTTTAATTTAATTGTTTGGCTGCCCACTAATGTGTGCTAGCCTGTACTACTGACTTATTGCCTTTTCTGCATTTAGCCGGAGTTGCCACTAGAGCAGCATTGGGCAGCCGTTAAACAAGGTTAAACTATTTCTGGCTCCGTGAAAGTCTGCTCTTCATTTTTTCCCTTAGAACTGCTCTACTTGTAATCTAAACAGTCTATTCTCTATCTGTAAAGCTCAGCACTTGTTCCTAAAGCATTTTTAGTCAGGTAAAGCACTTCTATATTATACAAAGTACTTCACTAGCTTAAAACCCCTTGAGTACCCACTTCCCTATAGGTCCTTTCTGACTCAGTTACACAGCAAACTTTTCATTTCTTCTAGCATGTCAAAGGGTCAGTTGCTAGCGTCCTCTCCTGCTCAGCTGGTGAATCTGGGAATATTGAGGCAATGTTACAATTGCCTCATGTACACAGACAGCCCTCTCCTCCTCCCACAAAACACAAATACATGCGAGAGATGCAACTATATAGCCAAACTGAAGGCTGAGCTCTCTCAACTCAGGACTGGCAAAACCAGACAGGAGGAGAAGGTAATCACACACACCATAAACCCAGTCTCACATAGAACTATCACAACTACAAATCAAACACATAAACACACAAATACATATTCGGAGGCACTGATCAAAAATCTACCAAAACAGCAGAGGCCTCCAAAGCAGACACCCAAACAACTGCCACCTCATGACATAACACAAGCAACACATAGATCACAAAGTCAGTGTGCAAATCAGTCACAGCCCTTAAGGCCAAACACAATGCCAGACACACTTGTCATAGGTGACTCCATAGTCAGACACACTGTCGTCCCACTCACCAGACTGAACAAGGAGAGGGTCACAGTAAGCTGCCTGCCGGGCGCTAGAATCCGCCACATAACACAAGCACTCAGGTCACTCCACAGCAAGCACAAGTATGACTTAGTCATTGTCCATGCCGGTGTGAATGACCTGAGACGTACCTCCCTGGACTACATGAAAAGAGACATAAAGGAGCTCTCAGATTATGTAGCCCAGGCTGGTATGACCCTGAGCAGTATCCTACCTTCACCAAGAATGATGCCACAATACAGAGACAAAATGATCAGTTTTAATAATTGGCTTAATTTCTGGTGTCATTCTAAGGGGATCCAATGTCTGTCTGCCTGGAATGACATGCTTGACAAGCCACGCTGCTTTGCAAGGGACGGCTTGCACCTGTCACCCCTGGGTTTCCGGATATTGGCAAAGGCTCTTGCCACCCCCATAGTGCCTTTTTTAGACAAGGCTCAAATTCTAAACCCACCGCCCTAGAAAACAATAATGGAAAAAAACTAAGGGTAATGCTGCTCAATGCCAGAAGTCTAAATCTCAAGATGCATGCCCTCGAAGCCCTCCTCAGTATGGAGAACATCGATGTCTGTGCTGTGACTGAAACCTGGTTCAAGGCTCCTGAGAGCACCCCGGCACTATCAGGTTTTACCTCATATCATGCGTTCGGCCCCAAAACCCGGACCGCATTCACAAAGGAGGGTGTATCCATATTCATCAAGGATACCCACACCTCCAGGCTGGTGGCAACTCACGAAGCATCAGAGACCATTCAGGTGCAATTAACCATAGGCAAAACTGCTCTACAGTTTGTAGCATGTTACAGGCCACCTTCTCAAACTCAGGAACCCCACACAGCCTTCCTGAAGACACTGTAGAGTATAAATGTCTTTCCAAACACCATCATATTGGGTGACTTCAACTACCCAAACATAGACTGGGAACATTACTCAAGCCCCAATACCCTAGCCCAAAGGTTCCTGGAGTTCATAAACTCAAATGCTATGGAACAACTTGTCACCATTCCCACAAGAGGTGAAAATATACTAGACCTGATCATCACAAACATGGGGACAAAATGCTGCACACCGGAAGTATATCCCTCATTGGTGAGATCAGACCATAAGCTAATCTCACTGGAGATCCACCTCCCGCCCCCACCCCAACTAAAAGACCACAGTGAAGAACTTCTCAAAAGCCAACTTCACACTTCTTAAGACTGGTGTGGTATCCTTCAAGGCGCCTGAGCCATTGGAAACCACAACCCACGCTGCTGAATCCCTTACAAATGCTTTCTTAGCACCTCCAGGATTGCATGGATCAAGCAATCCCAAATAAAATCAAGACCCTTTCCACCAAAGGTAAGCCGATCTGGTGGACCCCAGCCATAAACAAACTTTACAACAAGAGGAGAAAGCTACTACAAGATAGAGCAAAATCCCTAAAAGGGAAGACATCTCTGATCAATACTAGTAAAAAACTACGATCACTCATAAAATCATCCAAGGCCAACTTTGAGAGAAAAATCGCCAAGGACTCAAAAGACAATCATAAGGCCTTCTTTAGCTATGTTAGAAATCTGGGTGGAAACTCCCAGATATGCTCAGAATTAGTCCAAAATGATACAAAAATCACTGAATCCACAGACATTGCAAACATACTGGCAGACAGGTTCAGTAAAAATTTCTCCCCTCCCTCCCCCCAAAAAGGAGAAATATCTATCCCAGCAGAGTGCAGCCTCCCAATCATCTCAAATGCCCAGGTGACAGCTGCTCTCTCTAAAGCTAAAAACACAGCATCAATGGGACCGGATGGTGTCCCCGGCTGTGTGCTACACGAACTCAATGAGGAACTAAACCCACACATAAGGCTGCTGTTTAATCTTAGCCTTACCACAGGATACGTACCCAAAGAGTGGCGTACGGCAACTGTGGTCCCACTCCACAAAGGCGGTGCTTCTACGGACCCTTGTAATTACCGCCCCATAAGCTTAACAAGCCTGATCTGCAAAGCTATGGAGAGGATCATAATGGAACTCATAAATAAAGACATAGGGGACCCACAGACATTGGATCCTACCCAATTCGGCTTTGTCAAGGGCAGATCATGCCTCTTGAACTTGGTCAACTTTTTTGAAACAGTCACCAAGGCCATTGATGAGGGTAAGGCAGTTCACATAGCCTACCTTGACCTCGCAAAAGCTTTCGACACAATACCCCACTCGGGTATCATAGAAAAGCTCACCAGCTTAAATGTAAACCCATATGTCACAAGATGGGTTGCAAACTGGCTCAAGGACAGAACCCACAGGGTTAGAGTTGCTGGTGCCATGTCAGACTCCAAGCCGGTCACAAGCAGTGTCCCACAGGGCTCAGTCCTGGGCCCCCTCTTGTTCGGCATCTACTTTTCAGAAGTGCAGGCAAACATAGGAGGATTGTGGCTGACAAAGTTTGCAGATGACTGCAAACTGGGCGCCATAGTTGAAAATCCATCAGACACAGATATCCTTCAGAGAGGTCTCATAGAAATGGATAACTGGTGCCAGAGCCATGGCCTTAAGCTAAACACCTAAAAATGTATAGTCATACCCTTTGGTAAAAACAGGGTAACCCCAATTTACCACATAGGTGGAAATCCATTAAGCACAGAAGAGGTTATCAGGGACCTGGGGACCCAAGTTGACAGTAACCTTTCTTTTGACACTCACATTGCCAAAGTGGTTAGGAGGACCTTCTACATTGCCCACCTGATTATGAAGGGATTCACATCCAGATCAAGGGAGGTCATTGTTCCCCTGTACTCTTCACTTATCAGACCAATGATTGAGTACAATGCCCCATTCGGAATGTATCTTACCCAACACCTGCAGCAATTGGAAAGACCCCAAAAGTTCCTCACCAAAAGAATAAAGGGGCTCAAAAATATGCCATATGCTGCCCGACTGAAGAAACTCCAGCTCTATTCAGTCGCATACCGTCTGCTCAGAGGTGACCTGTGCCTGACATACAAGGCCATGTCCAACCCGGAATTAATGGACATGCTCCACCTCAAAAAATCCAAATCCACAAGAGCCACAAGAGCAAGAGACTTAAACCTCAACACGGATATAAATAGGACATGCTGGAGGGACAGATTCATCACCCAGAGACTCCCTATGCTGTGGAACAGAATCCCGGTCCATGTGAGACAGAGCACCTCGCTGGATCTGTTCAAGAGGAATCTTGACCAGTGGATGGGAGATCGTAGGTTTACCCCGGGGATCATCTCTGTATCACTGCTGGACAGAGGCACGGCAAACTAATGGGTATAGTATTCTTCAACCTAAGGGGTGGTGAAAGCCACACAACTCTGGCTAGGCTTATAAATGCCCTAGGGCAGATAGCCTAGTATGAACCTATGAACCTATGAACCCGTACCTAAGTACACAGACTACAGAACACAGTACTTAATGCATGCACCACAGAACAAGTCTGATTTATACATAAGTGCAGGTGAACTTAAAGTAGATGACATCAGCAGGCCATGAGTGGAGCAACAGCTTGGGAGGCCTGCATAGGCACATCAAGTCACAGTGTCATATGAGGCTAATAGCCTAACAGCACTAGGCTGCTTAGAAGCCTAGCTGTATAACAACACAAGTAACCTTACTGAGCATATCTGGATGTCTGAGTTTTGCAGAGCAAGGTTGTGAGTACTATCAACTGGCACTGACCATGAGGGAGTACACAACTTTATAAATTACACTTTGTTGTGTGGTTGATATATGTGTGGAAAAAAAATAAACTGAGGCCCCGGTGTTGTAATGCTTGTGGGTGTGTGGCCAACACATGGACTGAAATCAGATAGCATCATATATACATTTCCATAGCACATTGGGCCATACTTCTCAACCTTTTATAGCAAGGGATCTGGACAAAGCCATACATATTGCATTAAAAAAGGACAAAACATAGGGACATGTTTTACATGCTGCTCTTACAAACTTATACAGTTGATAGAATAACATTTTTGCATTGATGTGAATTGTCTGACAGGTAGGAGTTTTGAAATTCAAATGTCTGTCATTGTTTTTTGGCTTCAATAGTTAAGTATTTTCAAATTATTTGCCAGAAAACTAACTTTTTATGTGGAGCAGGGCAAAATTGTGATACAAAAGTCATGACTTTCTACAAATATCTAAATGGTTGAAAGTTGTACATTGGGCAGCTGATATGTGCTATGGTTAACGAAGTCTACTGCCATGCAAGATACAACTGTTTGCACGTAGGTAAGCAGTGCACAAATGTCAGCCACATTGCTAATGTGTGACAGTTATTCCAGACCAAGTTTTTGCTACGGTCAAATGCATTTATTGAATGTATCAGGTATTTATGACTACCTATCTGCTTCCTCGATGGTCCAATTTCAGCAATGCCACACTTGGTGCAAGCCACATAAGCACAGCCAAACCTAAAGTAATTTGTTTGTGCTATGCAGTGCATCATGAAAATGTAGAATAAAAAAAAAAGAAAAGTAGGAAAACAGAAAGGGAGATATATGTGAACTGAACAAAAGCAAGGTATGACATACACACTACAAAATGATACTATACATCAGATATTTCTACGTAGTTCAGGATTTGAGCTCTCACACCACTGCAGATTCAGAAAACAGGATGGATGTCTTAGCCCTCGTTGCCACAGAAACAGCTTTGCAGCAAAGAACTGAAGTCATTGTTCACACAAACAAATGCATCAGAATGTACACTGCTATGACATCTTCACCTGTGACTTGTACTTTGAACCCTCTGTATTATATTTGGACATAGTCCACTTACTGATCACACAACCTGTTAGAATTCTGCTTACAAATATACAGCTTTGCTTACTTGTCTGTGCTTCTTGGTACTTCATCAATTATCTGACCAGTACTGTGAGACATTCCTTGGCCTTAAAATGTGTGTGGATATTAACTGGGAGCTATATGATATGTATTTTTCAGCCAGTGAAGGCCAGGTTGAATGGCACAAACAGCCATATATTGTTCTTTTGAGGGACCATTGCTGAGCTACTCTTATGGCACAAGCAAGGCTACACTGCTCTTGGGGAGGGGGCTCATGTACTGCTTTGTCACAAACAAGCATAGCCTGTTCTTTTGTGGGAAGACAAAGCTGATACTGCTGTGGCATAAACAAGGATATGATGCTCTTGTTATTTTCCTTGTTCTGCTTCCTCCCTCTTGTTTGATCTTGGGAAGGGTTGTGAAGTCTGAAACTGCAGTGTGTATCAGTACTGTCTAACTTCTCTCTTTACAGATTTTCCAGTACAAAGGTGTGGTGTGCCATGTAGTAAGCATCAATATACTTCAGAGGTAGGACTGTGTGAATCTTTTTAACCTGAGGCCTAGTACTTACTAATGGACACATATGAATAAAGTAAAGGTCTCTCTGCTGTCACATGTTTAAGTACTTTTTGCACAAATTCATGGCACGATTTACTTAATTACTGTTCCAACCTACTAAATAAAGGGATTATGCCATAATATCATTCAAAAACTACACTCTGGGTTCAGGACTTACCATGCAAATGCAGCAGTGGATAAATTTTGAGTTCAGGGCTGACTCTGTCTGATGTAAGCAGTACACAGCTAGTACACAGGGATGTACAAGTTGTGTGAGTTGCCTGGCATCAATGTTACTATGTGTGTGAGTAGGAGAAAGGTATTAGGCACCTAGATGGTCAGTGAATTTGCTATGTGTTGTCTTTTATCTAAAACAAAGGTGTACTGAGCATGCCTACATCTGCCTGCAGGCACAGCAGCTGGTGGTTCTCCCTCTGAGCTCTCCTCTGACTGTGGCTGTGGTGACCTAGGCATTGATGGGGGAGTGTATCCCTTTCCCCTAGCTGATCCTGCTGCAGCTGTTTCCACAAGATCAGATTGTGTATCATAGCACATATTGTAAAGATGTGTGCACATGTCTCTGGATTATACTGCAGGGCTCCACCAGATGCATTTAAGCACTGGAACCGTGACTTCAACAGCCCAAACACACACACTATGATGTTTCTGGTTTGAGTGCATGCCTCATTATGGCATTCTTCTGTGGGTGTGTTTGCACAGCATCCCCCAGTAAATGGCCCTGTGGGATGTCCCCCTAGCAAACATCTGATACAGCTCTGATGTGTGCCAGATATGGGAGTCATGATGACTGCCAGGGTTGCCGACACACTCATTCAAGATTATTTCCTGCGCATTGCACATGACTTGACAGTTGATGGAGTAGTATCCCTTGTGGTTCATCTAGACTCTACCCTGCTCACCAGGTGGTGCTTTGTTGTGTACATGAGTGCAATCTATGGCACCCAGTACTTCAGGGTAGTGAGCAATAGTATAGAATTATTGAATATTGCTAGTCCTCTCCTCAGAACTACAGGGAAAACATATGTGCTCATTGGCATGTATGAACATAGCATCCAGGAATTGGTGGAGGATCATGGATGCTGATGTCTGTGACACACCCATCATGTCCCCAGTTGGTCTTTGAAAAGTACCTGTAGTTAATATTCTAAGGGCTACATATAACTCAGTTTCCACTGGGATGAGTTTCCCTCAATTAGTTCTGGCTTTGAGTTGAGGGTGGCAGAGCTCACAGAGTTCTTGGAAGGTGTCCCTGTCCAGCTTGTAGCTCTCTACAATCTCCAGGTCATGTAGTGTCTGATAAGTTACCCTTGGTCTGAACACTCTTCTCCTTCTTGGCCTAGGCCTATTGTCATCAACACCAGCAGCATTGACTTCAGCCTCTAGCACATGCAGATGTAGAATAGCTGCAGCAGTGCCTAACACTGTGTCAGTTAAAATGTCCTTGTCTCTAGTCCAAAGGTATTGATGTATGTAGGAAAAACAAGAATGGAGGTTGCATGGATGCTTTATAGTATGTTGAATAGCTGCACCATTTTGGATTTGTTCATGAAAATGGAATTCATCTGCTTATACTGTAATTAACATCTATTACACACACCTGCTGCATGCTCATCATTGCAGCAGGTGCAGTTCTGTGCACCCTCGTGCATCCCCATGCAGCTATGCATGAATAAAGTAAGCACAGCAAAATTGCAATTACTTTCCTCCATTCCCATGATATTGCATAAACATTCAGTATAAAAAGGAAAGCTTGCCCACCTGTACTTGAACTCAAAACCTTCTGCATTCTAGCCCTACACATACACATTGTGCCACAGGACTATTTACATGGCAAGCACAACAAAAGTTGTCATTCATTCCTCTGTTGAGCAAACGAGGACAGAGAAGACACATTTTACAACAAAATTCTGAGGATGACATATTACGTGTGATTTGGGCATAGTTTACATGCACTTTCTCATCCACAGACCGACCTGTACAACTTTGAAAGTGTAACCTGGCACACCCCCAGATGTCATCACTCACTGTTGACATCCATTGAAAACAAAAACTCTGTGGTAGTGCCTACACAGAATGGACATCCTTAAAGGGTTAGTCTTTTTTGGGATTCAGCAATACCAATGAGGTTTTACCTAATTTGTATCTTCAACATGCTGACAGCCTGGAATCTACAAGGTTAGTAACCGTGTCAGTGGAGAAAATACACAGGAGCACAATGTTATAAACACAAGAGAGGCTATTCCTTTGTCCATGTATCTGCTACATACTACATATGCTTACAGTACAATATAGTAGTTTGTTTCAGGATGTTCAAACCTTGTAGCAGTCTGCATTATGTACGATTACATTTTCTTTTGGGAGTGGGGGAGCAAAGGTGCATTTACGTCATGGCCCTTACAAATGTATTTTTTATTTTATAATGCTGATATTCTAGCATCCACAGTGTGTAATTAGGTCATAATATGTGTAGGGTGACATGTTGAGGTAAAGTCTGTACAAATGTTAAGAGCTCTTACCTGCTCTTGCTTCTGTGTAGACTCCTTTTCATGGCTGTATTTGGAAAGTTTCTGAATACACAGCCAACACGAACACAGAGTCTACATGGTTTCTTTAGAGGTTGTTGAATCACTCCATAGTGTTGACTTGCTTCGTTAGCATAAAATTCAGCTATTTATGCTGTAATTCGCATGCAATGAAAGTTTCCGTATTTGCATGTGAGTGCGAGCCACTATACAGAGTTTACTGAATCTAAAACTTGTAAATAAAAACATAAACAATCAGCAGAATAAACATCTCTTGCTGATCTGCTGTGCCTGTCTTTTGAGTGAATCTAAAACTTGCTGTACCTTTGTGCACATCACACTGCGATGCAGATCTTTGACTTTGATCCCCCCATAGCCGAAGCAAAATGAATGGGTAGTTTAAAAGCGTTAAAAAGGAAAGGCAAAGCATAATTTCTCTTTACTTTCTGTCAACGTATATAGTACAAACAGTGCATTAAGTAGATCTGTAGTGTATGAATAGAATAAGAGCTTGAAAAAGTTATGTTTGCTGGATATAAATATTTAACTAAAAATCAAAAGCTACAATTTCAAAACATTAGGGGAAATAATGTTACTTGAAGCTAGTGGAAAGAAAATGCTAGGGATCACTTTCAATGAGACTGTTAACTACAGATCATAGCATAAGACAAAGAATAACAAAGTTAGTGATTACATAAGCATATATAGTTATGAAAGAAAGAGCAGGAATTTATTAAACTTTGTGTAAGCTTCGTGCAAAGCCTACATGGAGTTTGTTAGCGTGATGAGCAGCAGCACTAATCTCATTTTCATGGTGCTCATTGTACTTACACAAATGCAAGCAAGATTTCATAGGCAGCAACAGTGATGCCACTAGGAAACCACGCAGAGCAACATGAGCACAGAAACAAGAAGCATTCAAGTTTGCCTACAGGCAAACCTGCTCTGTGAGATTGCACGGACAGCCACAATGGCTACCAAGGGTGAAAATACTGCAATAACAGCAGTAATAACACAGTAACAAAAAGTGTACTGAGTGCAATGCACACTACAAAGATTATTTACAGAATGAAATAATGGGGGGGGGTTAAACGGCAAGGGCAAATACAAAGAAATGTACACTGGGCAGGGAAAGTGTGCTGATGAAAATAGGCACAGAAGAGGCACATGAAGAGGGCATGGTAAATATGTCAATGTCCCCAAAATAGGATATGCCAGTGTATGTACACTTCCAAGACAAGTTAGTAGCTTGACATTAAGCACAAATGTATATAGCACAGTAGGTACTGCTGTTAACACCTCCTGTGCAACTATATTATATCAACAGACATGATACTAAATATGTGATGGTTACATATCAATGGAGGTGAATACTTGAGATATAAATGTCACTGACATGCTCACTTGACAGGACATCTAGCCAGGATGGTATATACAATTGTGGGTATGTGCATACTCTGAAGATCTGCAAAATGACTTGCTTGAATATGACTGACATTTCACCATAGTTCTCAACCAGAGACACATAACAACAGACTCTTGGACAAATGTAAACAGAAACAGGCACAATCACGGACACTTTTAAAATATTGCAACCACTAATCTGTGGAACTGACAGAATATGTGAGTGTAATTTATTATGCATGTTCTACAGGAACAGATGTGTACAACTGTAATGATTGTCACTACCTTTTCCTTCAAAATGACCACTTTTTGGAGGGTTTAAGAGGGACAGTGTTAAAACTGGAGTTGAAATCAGGTCCAACCCTGACCATTTGAGAGGTCTGCATGACACATAAGCCACAACCGCCATCTGCAAGAATCAAACCCATGTCATCAATGTTGCCACTGATTTGTGTATTTACTGGGTGCAGCATAAAAAGCTGTATCACACAAGCATCTAGTTGAACACCATGAAGGAAAGTCTGCAATGTCAAATCCTCATGGGTATGCATCCCAAATAACAGTTCTGCATGGCCTACCAGATATGTGGGAGCTCACTATGCCAAATGTGAGACCTATGTCAAACAGGGATGCTTTAGTCAAGTGTATCAGCCTATGGATAACAATACATCAAACACCACAGTATTATGAGTGGATTTCCTTCACACAACTGAGTATTGCATACAATCTGCCACATGTAATAGCAATGGATATTGTCTGAAGCATCTGCAATTGATGTCTGAATTATGAAATGATCTGTCATAATGAAAGGTACAGCAGTATGTGAGACTAATGGCAATGCACTGACTATGCCCACGTGCACAGGAAGTTCAGCAGTGCAAAGTCAAGTGTCAGTGATTGAGGAACCTGTCACTGTAATATTGTACACATTCCAAGGAATACATGGAGCACCATCTATAAGCATGTCAAACCTCAAGACATGTGCCATGTGATCACTGTCTGCTGACATTGCCAGTGAAAATGTTATAATGCCATGAAATTCTGACATACATCCATATGTGTTCATGTAAACTATCAAGTGGTCATACTGACGTGATGTAGTGGTACGTCTGTGATTCAGTACAGCCATACTATAGCTATACCTATGCTACAACTGGACTTCATAGGTTCATAGGAGAATACTAGCCTAACAGCCCAAGAACCCTTACAAGCCTAGCTATATTTAATCCAGTTTCCAAATTCTGAATACCTAGGTGAACAAAGCTCAGAGATGTATGAGCCTATGCTATGATATCTAATCCCAACTGCCTCTGTCCATGAGAGACATAGACACTGCCCCAGGAGTAAATTTATGATTACCCATCAATTGATCTAGGTTGCACTTGAAGAGGGTCAAGTAAGGGCTTTGCTTTACATGACTAGGAAGCTTGTTCCAGAGAAGGGATAGTCCCTGAGAGACATATCTATCTCTCCAACATGAATCATTTATATCACTGGCTAGGTTAAGATCCTTGGAACGAGTGACTCTCATGCAGTTTGATTTACGAATATGTAACATTTCCATTAGGGCTGGATCAGAGACTGTCCTGTAGGTCAGACACAGACTGTACCTTAGTAGTCTGTAGGAGACAGAATACAGTGATAGAGCTTTCAATCTTTCCATGTTGGACTAATTTTTTGGACCCTGTATCTTCCTGGTGAGAAACCTCTGGGGTTGCTCCAGCTGTTGCAGATGTCTGGTAAGGTACATGCAAAAGGGTGCATTGTACTCAATTTTTAGTCTGACGAGGATGAAGTACAGTGGAATTTAATGCCCTTTGATCTGGATGCCATACCCTTACATATGAGTTGTGCCACATAGAAGGACTTGCTAACCAATGTGGACACATGGTGGTCGAAGTTCAGATTACTATCAAACTGAGTACCCAGATCACATATTACTGGGTCTACTCGTGGAGGGGTGCTGTCTATATTGTTATTAACTGGGGTATTTGCTTTCCAGTAGGGAATAATTATGCATTTTTGCATTAAGTTTCAATCCATGGCTCTGGCATCAATTATTTGTGTGCGTTAATCCTTTCTGCATTATATCAGTATCTTTCATGAATTCAGTGATTGCCCCAAGTTTGCATTCGTCTGTAGACTTGGTCAGCCAAAGGCTCCGCATGTTTGCCTTGACTTCTGAGAAATAACTACTGAATGGGAAAGAGCCTAGTACAAAATCTTGTAGTTATCCTCATGGTGACTGTCTTCTTGCTAGAGGTGAATTCACCCACTTTGACAGTATGTGTCCTGTCAGTGAGACATTTGGTTAACAACCTGGTGATGCAGAAGTTTATGTCCAGTTGAGAGAGTGTCTCTATAATACCTGAGTGGGGAATGGTGTCAGATGCCTTGGCCAGATTAAGATGGGTTGTATGCACAATCTTTCCCTTATCCATAGCCTTGGTGACCTTCTTAAAGAAGTCAACCAGATTTAACAGACATAATCTACCCTTAATGAATCTGAACTGGGCTTGGTCCAGAGTCTGGAGATTAGCTATGTCCTTGTTGATAAGGTCCATGATGATTCTTTCCATGACCTTACAGATGAGGCTAGTCAGGTTTATGGGTCTATAATTCCCTGGATCGGTTGATGGTTCCCCCTTGTGCAGAGGGATGACTGTTGCTGTCCTCCATTCTGCTGGACCATAGGTTGTCTGAAGGCTGTGGTTAAATAGGAATCCAATGGGTCTGCTAGGTCATGTTTTAAGTTATTTAAAAGGCAACTTTGGATGTTGTCAGGGCCCATAGATGCCATGTTTTTAGCCTTAGAAAGCACAAAGATGACCTTGCACTCTTGAGATAATATGATGAGGAATGGTGTCAAGTATTCTTTGGGGGACAACCAGTGGCAATGGGGAGGGGGATCTAATTCAAATCTGTCAGCTAGCAGGTTGGCTATTTCCTTCAATTGAGTATTGGTAGTGCTATCCAAAACCAGCTCTGAGCATAGCTGCATATTCTCCTTAAGATTTCAGATGTAGTTAAAAAATGATTTATGACATCACCTCCACATGCAACCTTGGGTATGAATCACATGCAACACAGTGGAACTCTTAACACATTGTCTTCCCCATTTTAGCGACATTAACTGCTGAGCAAATGTGGTTCTCTGCTTAAGGAAAACATTGAAAAATTTAATGTACTGTGCTGTGCCTTCCTTTGTGCAAACACACTAGGAAATGATGCACAGCAGTCAGCACTCTGGACAGTACTGCATGTGGAAAATAGACTTGCTGTCTAGCTTTTTTAGTGGCACAGGGTGTAAGAGCAGTAAACTCCTGGTCAGAGCATAGGTGATCCAGGGTTCATATCCCAGTGATTCTCTTTTTTTTCCTCAAATGATGTCAGGATGTCATTAGCTAAGTAAATGTGATTAGGACTGCAAATGTGACAATCAATGACTACACTAAAGTACATGTCTTCCTCAAATTTTGTAAGTAACACCTACCTCAATGCACCTGTACAACCAGTAGCTATTTTTCCAGCCTCATTGCAAATCACAAGTTAATTGTTTATGCAGCTTTCTACAAATGACAAGAGATGATACAGCTTTTGAAATTATTATTATGACTCAGTGGATGTGTTATTTATTTGTGTATGACCAGATATCCTGAAAAATGTGGTAGTATGCTTCTTCACATTAAGGAAAGTTTTCACATCACATTAGATGAACATTTCATCAATCATCACATGAACATGACACACATTGAATTCTACATCTGCTTTTGAAACATTCCACACTGCAGGATCACTGATATCCTATTGAATAGGCAATGTGTTTGTACTATCCATCAGCAGAGTCATATCAGTATGCAGAAATCATGAGAGGACCTGTACTTTCATTAGCCTAATAGATACACACATGTAAAGAAAGGTGGGAGTGAAGAAATGAATACAAGGAGAGATGGACATACACATGACAATGTTTGGTGTAATGGAACATTCATGGACATGTTTTTTGTCTGTTCTCATTATTAAGCTGCCACATTGTGTAGCATGAAGTTACTGACATAGGGGTAAAGAAGGCTTAGAAGAGGGAGAACAGGTTTATGACAAGCAGAAAAAGGTTAGATAAGTATCTCATAGTTATGGGAGTGGATGTCATTTCAAATACTCCTTTTTGGCCAGTATTTAATATATCTCCATGAAAGCTCATAACTGTAGCAAATGTTAAGATGTGGGTGATTAAACATATCATGCACGTATAACACCCCACTAAGAAATGATGTCAGATGCATCTGGAATTGAACCCTATATGCTATGGGCAAAAAACCCCGCTTCAGTCAAGTTATTTATGTCATCATTCCACATAGGAAGTTGCACTTTGTTACATTCAGCAGTCTAAATAACTGTCAGAGTAACTGTTTTAAAGTAGTGCCTTTACTCTGCTTTAACTATGTGTTCATGTAGAGCAGTGAGTTTAAGCAGTATTATGCAGAGATAACCAAACTATTGATAGCAAAAACTCACCAGGTTTTGTCATAGGACATAAAGAGCCATTCACCATTGCTCAGCATTGGTGCATGATGCCAAACTCCATGCAAACACAGAAGACAGAAGGTGAAGGCTTTTGTATGGGCAATTTCCGGCCATGTGTTTTTTTGTGTGATTCTATTTTTTGACCAGATTAAAGATGTAAAAATGGGGTTGATAGGAAAGTGGTGAAATGGAGTAACAAACAGAGGAAAGAATGAAGTGGAAGCAATACAGGAATTTGCAGGAGGGAATTAGGAAAGAACCACAGATATCTACTTCTTCAACACAGTACTGTGCACACATAGACAAAATCTGATGAATTTGGACTGTCACCACATCACAGATGATGGCAACAATGCAATGATGTTGTATATCCAATTAGACCAAATCAAATATATCAAAAAGACACATATGAGAAGTGGAGAGCTATGTTTTGGACAATTTTGTTTGTGGGACAGATGCCATTTTTTTTTTTTATTTCAAAAAGAGAGGAATGTTGAGGAAGGGACCTAGAAATGTGAGGGTCAGGTAGGTAGGGTAGGTGAAGAAGCAAGTGCAGACCAACAAGACATATAAGACAGACACATGAATGGTGATGGACAGAAAAGGTTTGGGGACACCGTGATTGGGGATAGGTAGGGGACATAAGAGGCACATGTCTATCAAGCATGGGAACAGTGAGAATCCAGTCCTCATCCACCAAACCATCATCACTGTCCACTTCCTCAGTTGGCTGTGAGATAGCTTGATATGGGAGTCTGTTTTCTATTTTAATGAACAACCTCTCCAGGTGGCTGATGTGGGTGCCAAGGCTAGTCTCAGTTAGATCATGCACCATCTCTGGTAGCTCCTGGTGGGTGACATAATCACTGCCTCCACCAGTAGCCCGAGAGGGTACCACTGTACCACCAGCCAGGGCAATGCTACCTGATGATGATGGACCAGGTAGTGCAGGGTCTATGGAGGCAGTACTGCTAGATTGTTTCCCAAAAGCACTGGGTGTTGATACGTCAGCTGGCAGAGCATTTTCAGGCTAAGCTGCAGCAGTTGGCCCACCTCCCTATGTTGAAATGCATTTAGTTTGTTGACAGAAAGGTATGCCATCAGAATGGTGTGATTCCAGGTAACCCAAAAAAAGTTGAAAAGAGAGAGAGAGAGAGAAAAGGGTAGGATGAGGCAAAAAAGAAAACAGATGATTTACACCATGATATTTCATATTCGTGCTTTATTGCAATAAATATCTTTTTATTATTATACTAACTATACAGCTTTCATAATCACAAACATGAATGTGAATTGTTACAAGTAATCATAGGAATATGCACATATTCCATATAAGATTTTAAGGATACCACACCTTAACTTAACAACATGGAATTACAGCCTATATTGCTGCAATTTAAATTTAAAAAATTGTACTTTTTGAATGTGAATCTATAAGCTACTTGTGGAAATTGAACCCACATAGTCTGAATACATTGTTACACTAGCCTAATACAATTACCAACAGCTACAGAAGAAAGCATGCATGCTTGCTGTTACAGTTAATATCTGCATGCTGAAGTGGATACTGATCTATGGAATCACAATATATTTACTACAATCAGAGTCAGTTGTGCTGCATACATAATCCTTGCCACTCTGAGTTGCTCCACTCTCTCAGTATGTGTCTCCCTGTTTACTGAGATTTCCTTTGCAGCTGTAAAACAAAGAATGAAAGAAAAAGAGACATGAAAGCATTATGCATACAAGTCTTGGCTATCTATAACATTCCATATCATTTCAGGTTGCCTTATCTGTATACTTATGCAACTGTGGGGTGTCATCAGTTCTAAACTCATCCAGCCACTGGGTGAGTTTTGCTTGCTTGCGCTTTTTCAGGTCACTGTAGTGGGGCCTGCACTGCTCCCCTGTGTGTGGTATGCCAGTTCACGAGAGACAGCCTTAGCTAGGCTGTTCTAAGCCTCAGTCTGACAAAGTGACCTGGTATACTCCCCCTACAGTAGCCTATGGCTGTAGCACTTTGCTAGGAGTCCAAAAAAGAGATTTTTGACTCCTCCATTCCCCATCTCTGTGCCCTGAATTTCACACCACCTGCCCATCTCCTGCCATGTCTGCAAAGGTCCTCCAACAGTAGTAGAACTGTTTTCCCACCAAAATGTAATAACTTGTTTTATGACCAGTGCACAAATACACACAACCATGACAAACTCATTAGCATGATGGTAAGTGAAGAGAAACATTCCCAAACAGAGAGGAAGGGAGTTTATGAAACAGCAATGATGATGTGACATTTGCCATTTATTTATAACATGTGTGCTGCTGTACCTGGTCACACTTTGTCCAATGGTCAACAATAAAATGATAAATGACTTGGCTTTTAAACCATAACTTTGGGGGATCAAGTGGATGACTTGACACATATTTTGTTATACACGGTTAAAAGTAATTTGTACAATGTGGGATTCAAACCTATGTAAAAGAGAATGCATACATTTCCACACAGGTGATTATTCCTCATTGCCAGAAAAGAAATGTTTGCCAGTCATGGTCATTACATATATACAGTTTAAAGAGTGACTGGTGCTATACTTCAATTAAGCCTTTATGTGTGCGACATTACATGGTCCTGGCTCATGCATTCTCAGGTGTGATGAAGAGAAATTTCTGACAACATACTGGAAATGGATAGACTTAACATGACTTTATTATATTAATAGAGCTTGGAGCTCTGGTATATACCTCACAATACATTCTGTTTTACAGTTATACTTGGGTTATGGGAGGGGTGTAGATCATTGTCAGTAAACTATTGTGTCTATCAGAGATATGCAGCTGCATTTGTATTACATAATCATCAATGTCATGATAAAGCCGTTATACACACAATACATATGACACCTACAAAAGTATGCATATGTAAGCCGTAATTATAACTTTCTGTCAATCGAACTGCTATACATAACAATTGGTATGTAGTATTACCTTTGTAATCAAAGTTTTTTTTAAAAAATTACAGTGGGATACCCTTACTAAAAAGTGGAGTGTGCTGGATTTAGCTTTGAACCCTTGCTCACCTGTGTTCTGACCATGAACTCATTGCACTTACACCTGGTGCCCCAGCAGGTATATTTTCCACATTCAATACTGTCCAGAGTGCTGATGGCCATGCATAGCTGCTGTGCCTGTTATCAGGGAGGGAGGAAGGTGAACCAAATTAAATGTTTCACTTTTTTTCCTTTAGTGAACCCTGTTTGCGTACAAGTAGGCAATGTACAACTGTAAAAAGGCAATAGCGAATATTTACTTGTGTAAACACTCATTATGACGCTTCCTCAATGAAAATAACTACTGTGGGACTCCAATCCCATTTTACCTATGTTCTCTGTTTTTTAGCTGAAAGTATTTACACCTTGTGCCACAGAGACAGTCGGGTAACAGGTGGAATTTCTTTAGTCATTACTATCCATCTAGCTGACCATCACACAATGCCACTAAGCATGTTTGTGCTTTGTAAGGTGACTGAAAGTAAAATTTAAAACTTTTTAAGCAGCTAACCCTGTTTGAGCTAAGCCATATGATGTGCAAATGGTAAAAGTCAAAAAGAAAAAAAGAGAGTGAAAAAAGGGAAACAGAGGTTAAATGATTAGATAGCTCTTTATCTGAACAGTCAGACTGTTGCTACACAACATAGGTGTAGTGGGCTGTCTCTCTTTGCCACAGACACAACTTTGCAATACCAATCAAATCATGTGCATACAAGGAATTCAAATTTCATATCCAGTATTAGTTCATACATTCGGACATTCTCATTTGGTTGGACATGTGTGGCTAACATATTTAGTGCAATGACTAATCACACAAGTAGTTATGAATATGTTTGCAGAAATGCAGTTGTGTCTTCTCTTTATATTCTGTTTTTTCTTCCCTTACTTCTGCTTTACTATCAGACATGCAGTCTGTCGTGCATTTCCTCCCATTTTGCTTTCAGTGTGTGATGCAAATATATAAAGAGGACAACAGTTTTCAGCAAGTGCTATTATGGCCAGAAAGATATACATGTATGGTTTTTGGTTTTCTTTAAAAGCTCACTGCAGTTAGTTCCACACTTTGTAAGTGATCCTCACTGACACACCCACTACAGGGAAGGGTGTCTGAACTGCTGTTGTGTTTTCCTTCAGTCACAGTAATCATTCACAGTTGCAAGCCATTACCACCTAATGATGGTGTAGAGGCTACTCTATGTTTACATTTGCTACAGAAGTCAAAAGTTTAGTATTCAGCAATTCTAAATTCTAATGAGTTCACACCTCAGTTACATTTTCACAATACTCAGAGAGCTGAATCTACACTATAAAAAGGTAACAGTGTAGCTAAAGAACTTGAAGGTGAGGAGACTTGTTTTCAGACAAAACCAAAGACTTGTATTTCTTTGAAAGGGATTTCTCTGCAAAGAAACACTTATTTTGCTAAGGCATGCTTCTATTACTTAATGACATTTAGATTGCAACCTTTTAGAAATGTATTTATGTAACCAGTACAAAAAGAAAGGCTGATCTGGATGCACTTCTTATCCTTCATTGTTGGCATAGGCAGTTTTTGCAGGAATTTACATTTATTTGTGAGATTGACAGGTTATGCTTTCATCACAATTATGTTATTACGATTTGCTTTTCCAATTTTACATGGGATTAGAGAAAACTGTAATGTACGTTTGGCTGACACTGGTGTTAGGCTTCTCAAATGTCCCATGGCGACCTCCACAGCAGTGGTGGGCAGAGTGAAACTTAACTGGAATTCTTAATTCGCATTCTTGACTTTTTAGCAATGATAATTGTCATCCAATTATCAATGACATAACTGCAGTCTTTGGTATAGGAATGTTGACAGACTAGGTGTTTGTCCTGAGAATGAGGTCATCATCCAGGCTCTGAGACACCTTAAAGCCTTCCTAGTTGAGAGAGGCCTGGGGGGGTATGGCTGGAGAAAGGATATTTGGCACCAGTTAGTTGCCAATGTTAATGCAGTTAGTTGTCATAGCTGCAATTATGATAAGATGCGGATTGGACCACTGACATGATTTCATCAGCACAGAGGAGGGAGGCTGCAGTTACCCAAAACAGCTGGACATGGGGGGGCAGTTCTGCTTCTGAGCCACCACTAATACCAATTGAGGAGTTCCTGTCCACTGTCAGAGATCCTGACATCTCAGGGGAGCCTTTGCACCACTTGATTGATGTTGGTACTGATGTAGCTAGGGGACCAAGTGTGTCCCAGTAGCAGATTCAAGGTAGGCTTACATATGGCAACATTATATTATCTTGTAGTCTAAAATAGAATTTGGCTGCTTCTGCTTGTGATACATGCTTTATATCTGTACCTATTGATAATTTATAGTTATAGAAGAGAGTGGGGCAATAGATATGGGGGTGGGGGGATGGCTCAAACAAGTTTCAGTTACAGCTGCAGCAGCTATTTCTTACAGGGTATATAGCCGATTGTGTATTCACTGTCCCTGTGTTATTCCCATTGTGATGCTTAATTGCCATCTTTTCACTGCTTAATTTCTTCCAGGCCCATCCTCCCTGCAAAGTGTTGAGACGTCTGCACATGGTAAACAATTTTTTTTCTTATTACAAACCATTATTTAGATATATTATCTGTATGTGTTAGGAGGGCATAATGAGTGTTTGTATTGCTGTACCATCTGTAGTTGTGTGACCAGTGTTACTTTTTGTTTAGATATTTTGGGTTAATATTTTGGGGAATAATAATTTCATTCCTGAGTTTGTTGCTTATTATCACAAGTAATCCTGATAGTGGAAGTGTAGAACTCCTACCTCATAATCTCTGAGTAGCGGTAGGCTCTGATGATAGTGGTGGCCAAATGGAGGCACAATTGAGGGGTACAAAGATTGATTCTGACACTGAGTTTGTGACTCACACATCCCCTGGATTTCCTTCAGACACAGTCAGTATGCCTACGCATACCCCTTCTACTGAACCCTCAGATAGTGCACAGGTTGAGGGTAACACAGTTGATCAGGGTAGTGTAATTACTGTGGTTTCAGTGCCAGTTGACTCTGGCTGTAGCTACAGTGTGAGCGAGATGCCACACAGGAAGGTTGGTAGGGGTGCATGAAGGATGCTTGTTGTCTGCCCTCCACCTGATGCTGGTGTGTAATTACATGCCACTTGTATGTATAGGGCTGTCATAGAGTTACAGACACATTCTACTAGAGCCTCCAAGGATATGCTTAGGGTTCTAGATATGGCACAATCTGATGTGTGTGATTGCCTCCAACTTGTGGCCCATTCAATGGTTCAGATGAATGCCACACTGGAACAGGCAGTGTCTGTGAAGGAATGTCTGCTGGGAGGGGGACAGCATCCACCATTTGGCTTTAGGGCCATAACATCATGTGGTGTTAGCTGACATTGTTGTGCCTGATCCAGTTCCCATAAAGACACTACTTACACTGCTCTGTCAGTGGTTGAGGTGTCCACAGCAAGTCATGGTAGGCCACGGGGTTGTGGACCTGGGCATAGTCATGAGGAGAGTTTGTCCAGCAGATATTGCTCATGTTCAGGTAACACCACCACATCTGACTATGGCCGTGGATGTGCCAGTGTAACTTCTGGCAGAGCCAGTACTTGTGGTTGGGAGTGACAACACTGAACTGATACCTCTACCATGCATGGCTCACACCTGTCCAACATTCTGGGATCTAGTGCTAGCACAGAGCTTGGTTGTGTTCATGCATATGTACACACACACACACACACACACACACACACACACACACACACACACACACACACACACACACACACGCGCGCATATTTCACATATAGAGTTCCCATAAAAACACCCATACATACCACCTACTTGAGGCATTAATGATAGTTGCAGGTCCTTCTGTCTTAGTGGCCATTTGATATTATCTACATTCCTGCCAGTCTGTGTTTTTTACTCGCACACACTTGCTACTTTGGTGTCAGCCTTGGCCTCCTCTCCCCCTAACCCCCACCCTGTGCAAATGATGATAACTGTGCCATCAACTTGTTTCTATCTTTTTGATTCAGGGTTACATATGTATATGTCTAATGCACAGGGTGGATAGCTAACTGTGTGCTTAGAATATGTTTTAGTGATGTAATTTTGATTTATTTTCGAAATTATTACAGCATTTTAGTCTTGTGATTCCTACACTAAAATCGCTACTATGACAAAGATGCTTATTGCTCCACTTGTGAGAATGCAGGGATAAGTAGAGTTTGGACTGCTTTTTCTCTGCTAGGTGTTTTAGATGCATGAGGCATGTTAGCTTTTAAACTGTATGAATATATATTACAGAAATCAGTCATGTCATATATTGGTATCGTTGCTGGAAAACTTGCACAAATTCTACATAGGTACATTTACAAGAAACAGTATGCAGGTATCTTCCGTCCATTCATTCATGTTTTTAAACATTTATTTTCCTATTACAGGTTCAACACTTACCTCGATAGTCCTCCAATTACAAATGCTGTCATCTGGGGCTGACTCTGTCTGATACCAGCAGTACATAGCCATTACATGAATAAGTAAATGTTGCGAGCATTGCCTGGCATCAGTTTTACTCTATGTATGTGCATGGGATGGAAAGTGTACATCTTAGGTGGTGAGCATGTCTGCTATCTGTTGCCTCTTGGCCAGGGTAAGGGAATATTGTGCACACCTACATCTAACTACACCTAAAGCAGGTTCCCCATCTGACTCCTCATGTGCATATGGGTATGGTGACCAACCATGCCAGTGTTAGTGATGGAACATTTGCTCCCAGCCTTTGGTGTTCCTGCTGTAACTGTTTTTGCAGGATGATATTTTGAGTAGGATAGCACAGACTGTGATCATTTTGGCACAAGTACTGGGATCATACCGCAAAGCCCCCCCCCCCGATGTATCTAGGCACCAAAAACAGTGATTTAAACAGACAAAACACACGCTCTATGATATTTCTTGTTTGAGCGTGTACCTCATTATACCTTTCCTCTGTGGGTGTGTGTGTGTGTGTGTGTGTGTGCATTTCTGATGGAAGTTATCAGCTATGGTTTGAGTGCATACCCTGCATTCCCAGTAAAAAGCCTTGTGGGACATCATCCCTGGAAAACCTGTGGTGGAGCTGTGAGGTGTACCAGATATGGGAGCCGTGGTAAATGCTGGGGTCGCCAGTACATGCATTCATGATGATTCCTGTAGCTTTACACGTGACCTGGCATTTAATGAAGTGGAAGCCCTTCCTGCTGATGTAACCTCTTCCCGATTACTCGGGTGGTGCTTTGATCTCAATCTGTCTGTTGTCTGCGGCACCCAAGACATCAGGGTAGTGTGCTATGGGATAGAACTCAGCTGTCCTCTGGGGGGCAGTGGAAATTATATGTATTCACTGGCATGCTGTAGTATAGCATTCAGGACTTGTTGTAATATCATGGATACTGATGCCCGTGCCACCCCCAGCACGTCCCCTATGGGTCACTAAAAGGTTTCTGTAGCTAATATTCTAAGTGCTACACCTACCTTGATCTCTACAGGTATTGGTTCCCCTTGGCTTGCTTTTGCTGTCAGGTGAGGATGAAAGAAGTTGCAGAGTTCCTGGAGTGTGACTATCCACCCTGTAGCGATTTACTATTTCCACCTCATGCAGACCATGATAAGTTAAACAGGGTCTAAATACCCTTCTCCTCCTTGTTCGAGGTCTGTCATCACCATCAGCAGCAGCAGCAGCATAGACTTGAACCTGTTGCACATACACATGCAGAAGAGCAGTAGCCCTTAGGAGTACAAGGCAAAAGATACACTATGTTTACACAATTGCTTTATAGCTTGTTGAATAACTCCACCATCTTGGATTGGTTGATTAGCATGCAGTTGAGCTGCATATCAATTAGCATGCCATGATGTTTACCATGTTTGCACATCTCTATACATCATGTAGAGCTGCTTACTGAATACAAATTGAAGCACTATTTTGTGTGTGTTGTGGTGTAATGTACACATGGTTTCATTAAGCCATGTCAGGTTTATTGAATCTTACCCTTAGTTTTTTGAAGGAATACAAATATGTTTTGCCAAATATGCATTGGTGTATATTGATATTGTTATTGTGGGAGACTTCTTTGTGATATGAGAGGGAGGGAGGAAGGAAAATATGTTTGGTGATGTAAAAAAATGAAGTTATGTATTGTGCACTGATTAATACAGAAAAGAAATGATGGCATACATAGAGAAGAAGTATGTAAAAACTGAAACAGAGCTCCTTTTGTTTTTGGCAGAAATAAAGGAAATAGAGGGGTGGAGTAAGGGTAGAGGATTTCATAGACTATGATACAATATGGGCAGGTTTTGGTAAAGATGAGAACATTATGAGAGAAGGAAAATGTAATAAAAGATAAACAAGAATGTGCAGTGATTTAAGGAAAGTGTAATAAAAGATATGCAGGAATGTGCAGTGATTTAAGTGCATTAATAAATAGAAAAATATTTGTTAAAAGTAGAAGTATGAGAGCTTTTTATGAAGTAAAGAATAATGGAAACTGTATAAAAAGTATCTGAAAATGTATTGGGAAGCTGAAAATGAGTGGCATAATGCAGGTAAGGAGATATATATATATATATATATATATATTGGAAAAGTAAAAAACTATGAGATAGGTAGCTGGTTAGCAAGATGACTATTGCAATAAGTGCAATGCAGATTATTAGCATGTCCAGGCTCCTCAATTATGCTCAACTCGATTGCTCAAAACACAAATGTATGAAGAAGTTTGACTCTCATACTGCAGAATAGTACTGATACTACATTGTACTATCAGTGCAGTTCAGAGAACATTGCACTAAATCACTTCGCTAGCATAGTCACTGTTCAACAAGTCCATTGATGGTGTGATAAAAAGTACAGTCACCATACTGTGAGGAAACACACTACAGAGACTTCTAGACTACAACATGCATAAGATACTGGAGAAAAGCTGCAAATAAGGAGATTGGTAGCAGACAGGAGTACCGGTAATATACACTACATTGCAGGGACAGATCCAGAGTGTATGGCTGCTATGCACACACAACAGAGATTGTTGTTTGCTGACACTGCAGTGGCCCTGTCAGGGATGTGACAGATTGTGTTGGGGTGGCAGTGGCTTAAACAGTAAGGGCACACGGAATGAGCAGGATGTGTTGAAATGTTTGGGAGGGGGCTTACAACTGATAAGGGTACAGGGAGTGTTCAAAACAGCTTCAATCTCTTGGAAAAAAAACCCACCCATGGCTCACTGCACAGGCAAACAGGTCGTAGTCCTTTGGAGGAGTAACTGTGCATGGCACAAGAATCAGGCATGACAGCTTACATAACTTTTGGTGATAGGGACCCAGTAGAGAATTGGAAGGCTATAAAAGTGTGTGCTGGGCCTATAGTGCAGTGGGAATGCACATTGTGCTGCTGGCACTGGTGTGAGGGACAGTATATGTGGATCATGTGCATATAGGTACCACAGTCTGGCACAGTAATCACTGCAGTTATTTCATAGAATTGCACATGGCAGAACCCACCACAAGAGAAGTAGGGGCAGTGAGGCAGGCTGAAAAAGACAGCCCTGTATGAACACTCTGATTCACGTATATTCCCACAGGTGTACTGGAGCTGTCATGGCATAAAAAGAATGGCAGCACATGAGAAAGTTCATCCCACAAGAGGATGAGGTTCTGTTCTATACCATATGCCACCATAGCAGGAGAATTCTGGAGAAAAGTAAGGCAGACAAGGCCTACACAGACCAGCTGTGGCAGGAAGTGTTGTCGCAAATAAATGAGTAGGTGGACAAAACTGGACAGTACCGCAGGTGTATTGCAGGATCTCCAGCTTGATCTTTTGTGTTAAGAAAGGACACAAGACATTACTGCATATGTGTCAGCTACTGGGGCTACTACCACAAGACATCACCAGCTGTCAGAAGCCAAGCAGTTCCCAATTAACTTGAGTGGAGACAACAACAGGACACCTATTCCAAGTGGTGGATAGGTTGTGGAAATCAGGCTGGTCAGGACATCTAGTGTCTACTGAGGATATTCCAAGTAAATAGTGGCAAATGCAAGTCAGGAAAGATATTGGGGGCACATTATGTCCCCAAGGAACATCAAGGCTTCAGCTGTAAATACACACAGCACAGCTGTCAACTGTTAACATATCTTGGGGGAGATGTGGATTGGGTGAATTCTGTGAAATCCCATTGCAAATAGACATTGCCCAACAACTTTGCAGAATGTGATCATGGATACAATGCTCAATTTTTGTCACTCACAGACATCAGGCCTGCAAAGGACACATCTTGCACAAACTGGTATGTATATATGTGCTCATAGGCTTTGTATATTGGTGGCATGTAGCTTCTGTCTGATCTGATGCACAGTGGTTGGAGTCACATGCACCTGAAGGGAAAATCCAGCAGTACACGTTTGCAAATGAATGAGGTTAACATATTTGCAGAGGCTAATAATGACAATATTAGGCATGTGGCACAGTCTGAGAACACTGTGACAGCTTCAGCAGTAAAATTCCCCTCCCCCAGAGCTGAAGGGACTGTAGCTTCCCAGGACAATTCTTCTGTATTACCTGTGTTTAAAGAATGAGCCCCGTTCATGTGAGTCTCATACAAGGTACACAGGTAGCAGAAATACAACTAGCATCTAAGTGCCACACAACCTCTGAAGTGCACACACACACACACACACACACACACACACACACACACACACACACACACACACACGCGCGCGCGCGTGCGGGTCATTGGAGAAAGTCACAGTGGTACCTGTCCATGCTGTGAGGCTAGGTTATTCCATGATGCTGGCATTACCCCAGGCATCAACCAGCATACGTGCAGGAATGTAATCCAGGCACAGGTGTGTGCTAATTGTGCCATGTCAGAGATGCTTAGTGTGCTGTGTGACATGCATTAAGACTTCCATGGCCTCTGTGAATACTTCCAACTATTGCAGAGAATGCAGACAATGGCAGCTCACATGACAGCCATTAGTACACATCCCTGTGGCTGCCTGCAGATTTCAGGCATAATTTAGGTAGAGGACAGTTACACACTCCAGGTGTACATGGCCATTTTGCATAGATAGCTGTCTCAACCACTGCCTCCACCCCTTGCTGTGGATGATTACATGGGCAAAGATGTTACTCATCTGGCTTTATCATGGCCTCCCCCTCTGATAGTGGGCAGTCATGTGGGCATGAATAATAGTCATCAGGCTTGTGGACATTGATGTCAATGACATTCATCTAACTCTGCTGTGGGCACATCCACCAGGCATCCCACTCATGAACATGCAGTTCAGCAGCATGCCACTTTCCACAAGCTGTCCCCCAAATGACATGCACCCTTGGCTGAAAAGGGTGTTGTGGCTGCTACCCACCTGCCAGTACCACACAACAGGGTCTGCAGCAACTTTCTTGTGCACAAGCCCATCAATTTATACCCTATCCAAGACCACATGTCTCCAAACTTGATACTGCAGGGTCGCTTTTTAAATCCATCCAGCATTTAACTATGGGAAGCTCTACCATATCACCAGAGGACATGATTCCTAAAACTCTACAACCTCTAGCCATGTGCAGGATAACTACAGGCAGCACCGATAACCCTTCCACCTATGCTAACATTGATGTTCCATACAATTGTGCTTTGACGTGTGCAAATGATGATGATTGCACCCTGACCATTCTCAGGCTAATATGGTAATGTCTGATGCATAGGATGGCCATTCAGTGCAATGCACTGCATAGCTTGGCTGCATAATTGCATTCATCATTTTTGTTCTGTGTTTGTTTTGTCATGGACCATAGTTGTAAGCAGACATTGCCTCTTTGCTGATGATGTATCCCACCCACCCCTGCCTCATATGGGGGCCTCTTCCAACTCTTCCCCAGCTCCTTTCCCACTGGTGCCACAATTAACTCAGGATATGCAACAGTCTTGTATTGCTGTAACAGTTTCATATCACCAGCTATCTTTTTTTTTTTTTGTAAATATTTTTATTCATTTCCAAAAACAAGAAAACATGAATGCAGGTTATTTATGACAATGAAGTATTTACAAATTATTTAAAAAGGTAGGCTAAAACCTCTAAACAGATATCAAACATTAAAACCAAAATAAAGTATTTACAAGTTTGTCTATTGTTGACATATAATTGACTTTCTATACAATTGTTTCCTGATTATAATCTGCTGCAGTCATTATTCTCCAGTATTTCAGTTACTTTTTGCCATGCTACGTATAATGATGTAGTTCTTTCAGTTCTTCCTTTAATAGTATTCATTTCCAATTGCGATACTGCTGACACCATATTCATGAATTGCTTAAAAGTTGGAGAAGCTTTGGATTTCCAGTTTGATGTAATGTTCTTCTTTGCAATAGCTAGGAGAGTCCATAAGATTACATATTTTGTTCTTGGCACACAGTCGGGTACAGGTGCATTAAACAAAATAATAGATTTGGAAATCTGGAATTTATCATTGAATACCATTTGCAGAAAATAATTTATTTTATCCCAATATGGTTTAATCAAATGGCATTCATAGAACATATGTTGCCAGTCTGCTTTTATTGATAAATCACATCTCCAGCAGCCAATATTTTTCTTAAACATAAGTTCCATTTTATGAGGGGTTACATAAGATCTGTGTATGAATTGCCATGTAAAAAGTCTCCAATGTAATGAAAGTGATGTCTGCTTTGGAGAGAGAAGAATTAGTTTTTTATCTCTGTCATTTGGCACATGTCCATTAACTGATCCATAATAATTCCATATTTTGTCATTATTATGCATTTTAATTTTTTTGTTTGTTTTATAAATAGATGATAAGTATCCCTTTCCAGTAATGGATTGATTCGTTAGTAATATTATATGTTCTATAAGGTTAGGAACATTTTGTCTTATTGATGGTTGCATTGTTTCTTGTTTGCTTAATATATACTGTCTTAATTCTTGTACATGTAACCACGAACTATCTTCCATATTTAATTTCTGTTTAATCTGGTCTATTGTCAGAGGTTTTCCAGAGTTTAGCAATTGATGCCAATATATTAATCCCTTTTCTTTAAGCATGTTGACTACTTCCATATTAAATGTTATTATATTACCTTGTGTCTACGCTACTGGATATAAAAGAAATGACCATGGATAACTGGTGCCAGAGCCATGGCCTTAAGCTAAATGCCAAAAAATGTATAGTCATACCCTTTGGGAAAAACAAGGTAACCCCTAATTACCACATAGGTGGTAATCCATTAAACATGGAAGAAGTTATCAGGGACCTGGGGACCCAAGTTGACAGTAACCTCTCTTTTGACACTCACATTGCCAAAGTGGTTAGGAAGACCTTCTACATTGCCCACCTGATCATGAAGGGATTCACATCCAGATCAGGAGAGGTCATTGTACCCCTGTACTCTTCACTTATCAGACCAATGATTGAGTACAACACCCCATTCGAATGTACCTTACCCGACACCTGCAGCAGTTGGAAAGACCCCAAAAGTTCCTCACCAAAAGGATAAAGGGGCTCAAACATATGTCATACGATGCCCGACTGAAGAAACTCCAGCTCTATTCAGTCGCATACCGTCTGCTCAGAGGTGATCTGTGCCTGACATACAAGGCCATGTCCAACCCGGAATTAATGGACATTCTCCACCTCAAAAAATCCAAATCCACCAGAGCCACGAGAGCAAGAGACTTAAACCTCAACACTGATATAAATAGGACGTGCTGGAGGGACAGATTCATCACCCAGAGACTCCCTACACTATGGAACAGAATCCCAGTCCATGTGAGGCAGAGCCCCTCACTGACTCTGTTCAAGAGAAATCTTGACGAGTGGATGGGAGATCATAGGTTTACCCCGGGAATCATCTCTGCATCACTGCTGGACAGAGGCACAGCAAACTAATGGGTATAGTATTCTCATCCTAAGGGGTGGTGAAAGCCACACACACTCTGGCTAGGCTTATAAATGCCCTAGAGCAGATAGCCTAGTATGAACCTATGAACCTATGCTTTAATATCAGGATTGCTATTAATAAGATTTTGGAAAATTTTTAATGTATAAGTAATGTATTTGGAACTTATATTTTTATTCTTATGTATCATCATATATTCCTTCATCAGCCATAGAAAATGGTTTGGTATGAAATCTGTATACTTATTTGCTACTACAAATCCTGATTTTAACCAGATTCTCTCATGAACTAGCTTCCATTTTGATGTATATTTTGTATTTAGCCATAATGATATTGTTTTAATAATGGATGAATGCAAATATATTTCTATGTCTGGTAAACCTATGCCACCTATATCCCAATCATCTAGATGATACTTCATAGCTATCCTTGGTTTTTTTGGATGCCATAGGAATCTTACCATTAAATCATTTAATTGTTTTAGGTGTGATTTAGCTGGTGGCAAAGAACAAGCTTGTATGACATAAAGAATTTTTGGAAATATGATCATTTTAATTATATAAAGCCTTTCTTCCATTGAAAAGAAGAATTTATTCCATCTTTGTATTAGATTTTTAATATTATTTAAGGTCTCTTTATAATTTGTTTCAATTGTAGCATCTAAGTTGTTAGTTATTATAATTCCCAAGTATTTAATTATATTATCGGTAGAGATATATTTATGGTATTTTTTATTTAGATCTTTTTTATTAGTATTTATAAGCAATACATTTGTTTTGTTCTCATTAAATTTAAGACTTGAAAAGTTTTGAAAGTTTTGAATTGAGTCCCATAATGCTTTTAAACAGCTGTTATTATTTTTTAAGGTAATTAAAATATCATCAGCAAAAAGTTGAATTTTAAGCTCTAGGCTGTTGTCTAGTTGTATTCCTTCAATATTTTTATCCATACGTATATTATTTGCTAAGGGTTCAATGACTAGCGCAAACAATAACGGAGAAAGAGGGCAGCCTTGTTTTGTGCCCTTAGTTATTTTAATAGATTTAGACAGACAAGATCCCAGTTTTATATAAGCCAATGATTTTTCATATAATGATTTTATTAACAAAGTGAAGTTGTTTGAGAAGCCATATTCTTCTAAAACTAACCACAGATAATCCCAGTTCACTGAATCATCACCAGCTATCTTGATGCATGTCTCGAGCATTCTGCAGTACACCGCCACATGTATTCAGGCAGAAGAAATGAAGCATCATCTCTGTCTGAAAGCATATTTTATTTTATTTTATTTATTTTATTTTACATTTGTTAACCGGGCTGGTCCAGCTGGATGCATGTCCTTTTTCAGTAGAGGCCCGAGGAGAAAAGCTCCAATCATAATCTTCAAACACAAGTTATCAAAACAAGTTATATAAAAAAATACAGGTTATAAAAATACAAGTTAAAAAAGTATAAAAAAGTAGACGTTGATGATTTTCATGCCTGCACCACTATAGTATTGTATGCCATCTCTGCCTTTGTCTTGGAACTGTGGGTGGGGTCATCAGCCATGGCTCAAGGGCATATGCAGTTGTGCAGCATATCCTGTAACACTCAGCAGCAGACCCTGGTTTACTCTTATACCCATGTGACTAGACCCATTTTGGCCTCTAGACTGACAGTATGTGCAGCCATCAGCTGAACCTGTGAAAAGTTCCCCTGCATGAAATGCTGATATAGGTCACACATGATAGCCTAGTACCTACCTATGAACCTATACCCCCCCAGGATCACTTCATCGGTTCTTCTTGACAGAGGCTCAGTTAATTAATCAATGGGGCAGCAAAAGCTGACACACTCTGGTTAGGCTTATAAATGCCCTCGGGCAGATAGCCTAGTACCTACCTATGAACCTATTAACCTATGAACATGCCAGCTGTGGGAATCATGGGTACTGTCTGGAACATGCACAGACACACTCTATATAATAGTCTGCACATTGCACACCACATGGCAGTTCATGGAGTAGAAACCATTCTGGTTTATATACAGAAGGCCAATGGAGCAGGTGGAGTCTTAGTGGCAATTCAGGTGCAGTTAATAGCCCCCAAGACCTCATAGTAATGGACTATGTCATAAAATGTCCTCATAGAGGTTCTGCTCTCTATTCTCCATGGGAACCACACATACTCCTCTGCATGCATCACATCTAGGAACTAGTGCAGGATTTCTAAGGTTGAGACCTGTAAAACTCCTAGTACGTCCCCAGTTAGATGCTGAAAAGACTCCAAAGCAAGAATAGTTAATGCCATGCAAACTTTTGTGTCCCCTGGGCTAGGCATTCCATGCATCCCCATTGATCTTGTCTGAGGATGACACCAGTGTACCAGCTCACATATGATATCTCTGTCTACACCACAATGGTCAAATATGTCACCATTCTGGAGCTGACAGTATTTTAGCCACTGTTGGACCCTTTCTGTGACAGGGAGGGTGACAGCATACAACATGAGAGACACTGGTTCCCAAAGGGGTCACTAACACATTCTGACTGGCAAGATAGATGCTGTTCTTGCATCTTAGCACAATTGATACACCTGTTCCCTGAAAAATGATGCTGTACAGATAAGGTAATTGCACATTGTATGTTTCTGATTCATGCAGCAATGTTTGATTTCATTATTTGCAGGCATAGTACCTTTCATTAGCACATTGACACTCATTTGCATGTGATTATGTGGTCATTTGCATGTGAAGCATACCGTGGTATTTTTCCTCATAGCACAGTCTTGCTAAGTGTATCTCTGAATCACCCCCTTCCTGTACATCACCAATCACGGTGTATAATACACTGCACTACTTGTTCTGAATAGCCTTCAGATTTGCAACTCCAACACAGTACAGGAAATTGCACCATATGACTACTTTGCATCCTAATATTCATTCATAGAAAAAGTGCTACCAGTCTAAAGAAACATTATTGTATATTTTCAGTACCAACAAAAAATAAAAAAAATGCTAACAATATACAAGAACCTGAAGAAAGAAAATAAATAAATAGTTAAATGAAACCCACAGCCAGCTGTTGTAGGGTAGGGTTAAGAAAGCTGATGCGCATGGGCAAATGTGTTTGATCACAGAGGGAGAATCTTTATACAGACATGGTGACAGAATCTGGACTATAAGAACAACAGTCAGTGAGCCTAAGTATGTTTCTCTCAAAGTCAGATATTTTGGCATCCCTGGCATACCTCCAGTTGACCGTTAACTGTTTGATGTTACTGCTGTGCTCCTCTCTTTTTGTCACTGGTACTAGTCGCAGAGCAGGGACTATCTCGACTGTTAATGCATTGGGAAAAGAAAGAGGAAACCTGGAGTGGAGCTTCTGCCTGGCAGCATCACACAGAAATCAAGCAGCATCAGGGGTTTTCTTAGACTCTACTTGTATGGTGATTTTGTATCTGAGGCTGGACAGGCAATGAAGCATGGCCTATGAGGCCAGATCTATCCTGGATACTATGGAAGCTTCACCTCCTGTAACTCTCTACTCACCAAGCCTGCCATGCTATAGCTGCAAGTCCTAGTATGAAACTGTTGTTGTATCTTTTGGCTTTTCCCGGTTAGGGGTCGCCACAGCGGAACTCCGGTCCGCTAATGATTGGCAGTAGATTTTTATGTACCGAGTTGCCAACCCTGATGCACAACCTTCAATGAAGGTACACCCATTCACGCATGTCTCCACACAGAAGACGCTTTAGCTGAGAATCGAACAGGACGTCTTACTGTGAGGCGATAATGCTACCGCAGCACCATATGAAACTGTAATGGTTGGAATTATTGCTTTACTGTAATCTTCATTGATTTAATTGAGAATCAAAAATTTTATGAGGAACAGGGCAAAAATATGAGTCAAGAGCAGAGACACTTTTTAGAGGTATGGTGACAGGGCAGGTCATTCTTTGTGGTTTATGTCATAGTGAGTTATTGTGTGAAGCATAATAATGCTAAAAAGGAACAAATTCAGTAACACGAGGAATATCTGAAATTCCTGGTTATCTGTTGAAAGGCAGGAAATTGTATACAACCCAGAATAGTTTCAATAAATGAGACAGAGGCACAGGAAAATCATTTTCTTGGCTGGCTAAAGCCAAGGAACCTTTTTGGCTAGCCTTATATAAGCCCCAGGGCCGAAAGCCTAGTACCTACCTATGAACCTATAAGAAAGGACAATTTGCGTTTTGAAAATAAGATACCAATCTGTCTTTCAAACATAGATGATAATTAGTGGGTATTATAACAAGAAAGCTAGCAGCTAGGATGAATGGGCACATTCCTAAACTACATTCTGATGAGAATGAAGATAAGAGAATAGTGGAGACTATGAGGTATATTAGATATTTATTTTTGATTGTGAGATAGGTAAAGAAACAGGATATTTAAGCTTACCCAAATCAGTGCTCACTTTTTTTAGGGTGAAGCATACAGTTTTGTATAGCAATAGGTTTAGAGCTGGAATACAGGAGGAGAGGGAAATGGTAATTAGCAGGTTGTACTATGGGGGCTTCACTGAGGGGGCTGATTAGTGTCTTTAAACTTTTTTAGATAAGCATTTGGATGCATCATAGGTACCAGATGAGTTTTATTGTCTGAAGTATGTTTTAATAATTTTTTCTTGTGTATATATATATATATATATATATATATATATATATATATATATATATATATATATATATATATATATATATATATATATATACATATATATATATATATATATATATATATATATATATATATATAGTGCAGAATGATTCTAACATTCATGTACTTGATGGGGTGGCTGACAAGGATAGATGTAAGATACAGGTATATGCACACAATAGTGTTTTGTGAAGAAGAATAGCATGGAGGATCTGATATAGGAAATGACTCGATCAGAGGACAGGGCTGAAATATATTGAAACAGAATAAAACTGAAGGGTGTGTTTGGATAATATGGAAGAAGAGCTTATCGCATATATTACATTTCAAACAGTAGGAAACTATATTTTGTGGAGAAGGACGGGTAGATAAAAGCTGCCTAGAAAGGGTGAGCATGATGTTGAGAAAAGTGAAGCACTGAATGCAGTAAGAAAAAGGAGACAGAAAGGTAAAGACTTTTTCTTCTACCCACACCACATAGTCTGCCTGATTCCTCCTTTGCCTTCACCTGATTTGTTCATTTGTACTTTAGATGCTGGCAAGAGACAGTCCCATTTGTTCTACAAACAAAGCAGAAATCTTGTAGTTCATTCCTTCCCTGAAAGGGGTGGGTGTCTATTGCCTAATCAACCTATTATTTTCCCCAAAGGTGAGGATCTAGTGAGAGGGAGAAGTCAGATTTCTCTATTATATGGGTTCCCACTCTCTCTTCCCACCCAAACTCCTCCCCATGGTGGCCACAAGATCCATGTCCTTTGTGCTGTAAGAAGAGTTGTGTACCTCTGTACCTATCACTGTCCTTTGTGCTGTAAGAAGAGTTGTGTACCTCTGTACCTATCACTGTCCTTTGTGCTGTAAGAAGAGTTGTGTACCTCTGTACCTATCACTGTCCTTTGTGCTGTAAGAAGAGTTGTGTACCTCTGTACCTATCACTGTCCTTTGTGCTGTAAGAAGAGTTGTGTACCTCTGTACCTATCACTGTCCTTTGTGCTGTAAGAAGAGTTGTGTACCTCTGTACCTATCACTGTCCTTTGTGCTGTAAGAAGAGTTGTGTACCTCTGTACCTATCACTGTCCTTTGTGCTGTAAGAAGAGTTGTGTACCTCTGTACCTATCACTGTCCTTTGTGCTGTAAGAAGAGTTGTGTACCTCTGTACCTATCACTGTCCTTTGTGCTGTAAGAAGAGTTGTGTACCTCTGTACCTATCACTGTCCTTTGTGCTGTAAGAAGAGTTGTGTACCTCTGTACCTATCACTGTCCTTTGTGCTGTAAGAAGAGTTGTGTACCTCTGTACCTATCACTGTCCTTTGTGCTGTAAGAAGAGTTGTGTACCTCTGCACCTATCACTGTCCTTTGTGCTGTAAGAAGAGTTGTGTACCTCTGTACCTATCACTGTCCTTTGTGCTGTAAGAAGAGTTGTGTACCTCTGTACCTATCACTGTCCTTTGTGCTGTAAGAAGAGTTGTGTACCTCTGTACCTATCACTGTCCTTTGTGCTGTAAGAAGAGTTGTGTACCTCTGTACCTATCACTGTCCTTTGTGCTGTAAGAAGAGTTGTGTACCTCTGTACCTATCACTGTCCTTTGTGCTGTAAGAAGAGTTGTGTACCTCTGTACCTATCACTGTCCTTTGTGCTGTAAGAAGAGTTGTGTACCTCTGTACCTATCACTTGCAGGCTTAAGTGCAGCATGTGGCCAATACAACCCAGTTCTTGACTGTGTCCTGCAGTTCTCCAGCACATCTGCTTTGGGCAGTAGTACCATGGCTGTAGCCACTTCCCACCCCCAGGATGGCATCAGCTTCTCACCCTTCTCCTCCCACCCCTGTGCTTAGATTGGTAACCTAAGACACTAATCAATCTTAGGCCATCTGGAGCACAATTAGGGGTTTAGCTCTTTATGCTACAGCAGTGTTGGGCCTCTACAACCTGGAAGGGTGTTATTTCCATAAGACACACCCTGGAGGGCATTATTCCACTTAGAGAATGGGCTTTCTGTAAAATTGTGTTTTATTTATTTGTTTGTTTATTTATTTTTATTACTATATTTTCTTTATGAACCGCGGTGGTGGTGCTGCGGTAGCATTGTCGCCTCACAGTAAGACGCTGTCCGGTTCGATTCTTAGCTAGAGCGTCTGCTGTGTGGAGACATGCGTGATTGGATGTCCCTTCGTTAAAGGTTGTGCGTCAGGCCTGGCAAGCCAGTAAGTAAAAATCAACTGCCAATCATTAGCGGACCGGAGTTCAGCTGTGGCGACCCCTAACCGGGAAAAGCCAAAAGACACAAACAAACAAACTATATTTTCTTTATATATTTTTGATGTAAAATAGTTCCTCTGCCTAATGTTTCAGACCTACTGCAGTATATGTTAAGGTGTTGGAGAAAGCATTTTACATCCAAAATATAACACTTAAAAATATCAAGGTATTTACTTTATTTTTTGGACTCTTACTCCTAAAATATTTGACTTGTTGCCAGTTATTGGAGACTGAAGTTACTAAATAATGGCATACATTTGAGTTTCAGACTATTATTTTCTTCAGAAAATTCATACTAACACAAATCCTATTAATTAAGCAAGTTTGTAATTTTAGAAGTGCGGCAATTAAAATCTATCTGTTGTTGAGCCTTTGTTCCTCTTTATTTTCGGGTTTATTCAGATTTCTTCAGCTGGAAGGCCCAGAGGTATGCACACCTCTTTACCACTGCTGCTACCAGTAGTCATCTCACTCACTCACTCTCACGCTTCTCTTTCAGAGAATGCATGCTAACTCAGATCCTAAATGTTCAAGAAACTTATGTCCCCATTTATTTTAGCTTTATCCAGATATCTTAAGCTGAGTCAAGGGAACATACCTCTCAACTATCCAGATTTTTGGCTCATATGTTTGGTTCTGTCCTCATTAAATGTGTAGTTTTCTGGCAAATCACCAGTGATTAAAGTCATTAAGCAATTACAGACATTCAAGTTTCAGACTTCATATCCCTCAGAAAATAACATGCTAATGAAAACCCTGTTATTCTAGCAACTTTCTAAGTTTATAAGAGCAATATTTAAAATCTGTCCCTATTTTTGGTCCTTTATCCCCCATTATTTGTGGCTGTGTCTATATTTCTTGTGCAGAGAAGTTGAGAGGTATGGTTGAGAGGTATGATTGAGAGGTATGCAAACCTCTTAATTGATACTGCTGCCAGGGATCACTCACACTCTGTCTCACACACACACACACACACACACACACACACACACACACACACACACACACACACACAGTTTTTTATTTTAATTTTTTTCTTTCTTATTTTACACTTGCTAAACAGCAAAAGTTCTGCTTAGCAAGTGTAAAATAATGGCAACCATTATTTTTTTTCAGTCCGAGATCTATGCTTCTGTAAAGTGGTGGACTTGTTTTTCAGTGGGCATTATCTGTAGATTAACACCCTGTTGGAAAACGTTCATTCTTGAATCAGGGTACAATGTACAGGTAACCCATTCGCTAAGACTTTTTTAATAACTGAAGTTAGCTATGTGGCTCAAATTGTTTTGATTGTTCTAAGTTGGATACAAGACTGTTAAAAGTTGCCTTTATCGGTTTGCAGATTATATCCTATTAAGTGAAAGTTTGTGTTCAAAATAGTTTGAGAAAGTTATGAGCACCAGCATGTACAACAACTTCCAGAATATAATCCTCCTCCATTGTGTATCACTCTCACCCCCTACCACAGACAGTACTTGTTTTTGGTCACCATAGCTTTTCATTACCAAAAAAGAATCCTGAAGTGATGTACTTAAAAGAAACAACCATGTGTTCTGAAAAAAATATATACCAACATTTAAAAGTTCAATAAAATAAAACCATTTAAATTATGCTAAGGATTTTTAAACTTAAATTCTAGCATATCTAATTGCATGTATGCTGTAGTGAATAAGGCATATGCCTGGTTATGCCTTCAGTGAAAGTGGATCAGGAATGATTTATCTGGCTGTGTTTTTGTTTTGAAAAACAATATTAGGAGTTGGGATCATTTTGCTTGTGTGTAGACTCTGATGGAGATTATGTGGCAAGTGGTAGGGAATGAAAAGAGATATATAAATAAAAGAAGGGGTGAGTATGTGACCTAAATACACTGCTGTTTTATTAGACAAAGAGAGTAGAAATTACAGATTTAGTGTAGTCAATGGGAAGATCCTAGCAAAGGTTCATAGGTGTGTACTAGGTTAATGGCCCTGGGGCCTTTACAAGCCAAGCCATAGTATTACCCTGGCATCGTGCCATCCAACCTCCGTTCCCAGTGCCTCTGTCGGATAGAGCCACTGGAGTTATCCCCAGGTTGAATTTAATATTTCCCATCCACTCATCAAGATTTCTCTAGAAGAGGGTCAGCAAGATGCTCTGCTTGGCATGTATGGGAAGTCTATTTCATAGCATGAGCAGTGTCTGGGTTATGAAACTGTCCCTCCAGTATGTTCTGTTGATTGTGGTAATGAGGTTGAGGTTTCTGGATGTGTGGTGCGGAGGGTTTGGGATTTCTTTAGATGTAGCATTTCTAACAGAGCTGGATCAGACATGTCTTTGTAAGTCAAGCAGAGATCGCTTCTAAGTAGGCAATATGAGACAGAGAATAGTTGGAGTTTTTTGACTCTGTCCATATAGAACAAGTGTTTAAGGCCTAGGATCATCTTTGTGAAGTACTTTTGCAGCCTCTCCAGTTGTTGCAGTTGTCTAGTGAGGTACATGCCAAATGGGGCATTGTACTTGATGATTGGCCTAATGAGGGAAGAGTAGAGGGAGACAATGACCTCTTCCTTCCTGGATGCAAAACCTTTAGTAATGAGGTGTGCCACATAGAAGGACTTTCTCACCACAGTGGCAATGTGGTGATCAAAAGAGAGGTTGCTGTCAACCTGTGTTCCCAGATCTCTTTTAACACCTTCCGTGTTCAGTGGACTACCATCAACGTGGTAATTCATGGGAACTGGGTTTTTCCCAAAGGGGATGATGACGCATTTTTTGACATTGAGCTTAAGGCCATGGTTCTGACACCAGTCGTTGTTGTCAGTGAGGCCATTCTGTAGGATGCCAACTTCACTTGGGGAGTTAATAATAGCTCCCAACTTGTAATAGTCTGTGAACTTTTCAGCCAGAGTCCCTTCGTGTTGGCCTGGACTTCACAGAAGTAGATACCAAACAGGAGAGGACCCAGGACCGAACCCTGTGGGACACCACTCGTGCCTAGTTGGCAGTCTGACCTGGAGTTATCTACTTTCACACTGTGGGTTCTATTTGTGAGCCAGTTTGCAACCACCTAGTGATATAGGGGTTGATGCCTAGCTTAATGAGTTTTTCTGTGACTCCTGAGTGGGGAATGGTATCAAAGGCCTTGGCCAGATCAAGGTAGGCTGTATGAACCACCTCGCCTTCATCCACAGCTCTGGTGATTGACTCAAAGAAGTTAACCAAGTTGAGCAGGCATGATCTACCCTTCACAAAACCAAACTGTGTGGGATCCAGAGTTTGGAGATTCCCTATATCATTTTTTATTAGGTCCATGATGATGTGTTTCATAGCTTTGCATATCAGACTCATCAGGCTAATGGGGTGATAGTTCCCAGGGTCTGTAGTTGCTCCTCCTTTGTGAAGAGGGATGACTGTAGCAGTGCGCCATTCGGTTGGGACAAAGCCTGAGGTGAGGCTGTGATTGAACAGGGCACACAGGTGAGGTGCCAGTTCACTCTGTAGTTCATGTAGAATACAGCCAGGGATATTGTCAGGTCCCACAGAAGCTGTATTCTTGGCCTTGGACAGTGCTGTTTTAACCTGTGTAGCAGTAATACTGGGTACCTAGCAATGTACTGGCATTGTGATTGGTCCTTTGGGGGGTAAAGCTGGCACTGAATCTGTTGGCCAGTACATTGGCAATATCTGTTGGCTGGGTATAGGATGAACCATTGTGCAGTAGCTCAGAGCAAATCTGGGTATTGCCATGTAGATAATTTACATAACTATAGAAGGCCTTATGGTTGTCTTTACTATATGCTGTAACTCTGTTTTCAAAGCTAGATTTAGAGGATTTGATGAGGGATCTCAACTTTTTGTTGAGGCTGATAAGGGAGTTTTCCCAGTCTTGGGACTTCACCTTATTCAGCATCAGTTTCCTCCTTCTGTTGTAGAGTTTGTTTATGGCAGGGGCCCACCAGATTGGCTTCCTTTTTTTGGAGGAAAGCGTCTTGGTTGTATTGGGTATGGCAAGATTCATGCATTTGTGTACGTATTCGTACAGTGCATTGGTGTATGATTCGGAGTCATGCAACTATTCTCCATTTGCATGGGTGCTATGAAGTTAGCCACCTCTGTTTTTAGGAGCCCAAAGTTAGCTTTGGAGAAGTTTTTCATGGTGGTTACCTTTGTGGGGAGGGTGGGAGTGATGTGGATTTCCAAGGTGATGAGTTTGTGGTCGATCTAACCAGGGAGGAGTTGACTATTGCTGTAGAGCAATGGTCGCCCATGTTAGGAATGACTAGGTCAGGGATGTTGCTACCTCTAGTGGCGGTAAGAATGAGCTGGTCCAGGACATTGGAATTAATGAACTCCAGGAAACTTTAGGCAAGTGTATTGGTACATGAGTAGTTTTTCCAGTTAATGGAGGGGTAGTTGAAGTCTCCTAGTATGAGAGTGTTAGGTTAGACCCTAATATTCTCCAGGGTCCTTCGACCTGAATCGCTGTCTTACCCAATGTTAGCTGCACCTGAAGTATCTCTGATGCGTTATGTTGGGCTAGCAGTCTGGAGGTGTGTGCATCCTTTATGAATATGGAAACACCACCGCTTTTGGAGCTTTGGTCCAAGTTCTGGGGCCGAAAAGTGTGGAAAGAGTTATAGCTTAGTAGTGTAGGGGTGCTTTCTGCTGCCTTGAACCAGGTCTCTATTACAGCACAAATGTCGATGTTTTCCATTTTAAGGAGTGCTTTGAGTGAGTGCATTTTGAGATTTAGACTTCTAGCATTGAGCAGCATGACCCTCAGATTGCATTTGTTTGTAGCTGTTACGGTGGTAATTTGGTCTTTGGAACACTACCTAAAAAGGTACTATAGGGCTGGCAAGAGCCTTGACCAGTATCCGGAAGCCCAGGGGTGGCAGATGCAGGCCATCTCTGGCAAAGCATAGAGGTCTGTCAGTCATGTCATCCCAGGCAGACAGATACTGGATCCCCTTAGAATGACATCAAAAACATAGCCAATGGTTGAAATCAATCTTTTTCTGCTTGTACTGTGGTATATCATTCTGGGAGATGGTAGGATGCTGCTCAGGGCTAGGGTCATACCCGCTTGGGCTACATAATCTGAGAGCTCCTCCATGTCTCTTTTCATGTAGTCCAGGGAGGAACGTCTCAAGTCATTCACAACCACATTTACAATGACTGATTTTAAAATAATAATAAGAAAGACATGGTTTAAAGTAGTGAGCAAAAAGTAAACTTGAATCTAAACAGTATACCATCATTGTTGTCATAATGTATAATTTCAAGATTTATGTAAGATGCCTACTTGGTGCTCAGTAAGGAATGCAGTGAGATAAAAGGCAATAAAATAGCTGAGGAGTGGGTATAGTTGAGAGGATAAATGTGGGTGAGTGGATACTACTGTACAGCACATGAGTGTATTTTGATAAAGAAAGCTGTTATCTCTGGTGGTTGCAGTATGTGTCTGATCTACAAATGCTATGGGATGTATGATATAAGATGTGGGGTATAGGACAATCAACCTGGGTGTGTTTTTCCCATTGCCACTATAGTAGCATATATGGAGTCACAGTTGTTTATACTATTTACAAAGTGAAGATCAAGACACTGGCAAAGTAGTATAGCGTGGTCTGTTGGCTAGAAGTACTTATTATCTGACTAGCTTGAAAAATAAAAAAATAAATGTATGAGTCAATACGTGATAGTAAAGAAAATGCGGGTTGGAGAATTCATTTGTTTATATAAGTTTTCCAGTATTGTAGTACTTTTGTAGTATGCTGCTGATGGAGGAGAGCCTTTGTATATAATGTGCAATGTTTATGTTAATATTTTAGACCCATTTGTTTATTTTTATCTTGCAATACTTGTACTGATTTTGTTTGCTTTTTGTTTTCTGAAACATATTTTAAAAGTAAGTATTTGTGCTTGTAAGTGTCTTAGGTTCTTTGGCATCGACTTGACTTTTAAGTACTAAGATTTTGTCTGACAAAACATGATTTATTAGGCCAGATCCATCCCTTCTTTAATGAATTTCTAGTCTCCAGATTTTTCTCATCATTGTTGCTGTGTTTGGTAAGCAGGTTTTAGCAAGTTCTCCACTTCCATGTATTCTTTTTTAGATTAATCTTGCTCTCATCTAAAGAAGAATCTGCCAGCCTTTTGACACCACTCCTGGATGGGATGACCTCTAGTCCTACACAGAATAATATTTTTCTTCAAGTATCATCCAGGAATCAGAGCAGCTATTCAATTTAAGTATACCGAAGACCAAAATAAATGTCTGTGCTTGCTTCAGCAGCTGAAACAAATCAAGCAGTCTTTGTTTGGTACTTTTAAATTTAATCCAAACGCAAGCAAAATCACTCTCTGGAAGAGAAGTCACTTACTTCAACAGCTCATCAGTTAAAATAAATTAACAATTCATTTTAATGGCCAAATAGAAAGGCATGCTAATAATTCAAGATGGATTAAAACTATTGAGCCTGGCAGAAGTTCACTTTAAATACAGTTTTTCTTTATACTTTCTTTCAAACTGTAGTCAAATATATACAGCTTTTCTTTTTAATTCCTTTCAAAATGTATATCTGAAAATGTAGCTTCAAACCCAAATCTATAGTTTAATAAAAAACTGTGTTCTTAAAAAAGCAGCTTGAAATGCAAATTCTCAAGTCTAATTTCTTGCAGGATATGGCTTGGAAATGAGCGGTATTATTTTTCACAACATAACCTCTCTCTGTGCATCTTTTCTTCAGTAACTCTTAGCAAATGATGTGTATGTTTAAGACTTTAGCTTTAACTCTCCTTGCGTATGTGTGTGTGTGTGTGTGTGTGTGTGTGTGTGTGTGTGTGTGTGTGTGTGTGTGTGTGTGTGTGTGTGTGTGGGTGCATGTGCGTGTGCATGTGTGTGTGTGTGTGTGTGTGTGTGTGTGTGTGTGTGTGTGTGTGTGTGTGTGTGTGTGTGTGGAGGGGAGGAGGGTTCTGCATTGCTGGTGGAAAGAATTTTAAAAGGGACAATTGTGGTATTCACTTGTCATTGGAATGCAGCTGGTACTGACAGTGTAGGGACACAGGCATGGATTAAAGATTGTGCAAGCATACAAGTAAAAAGATATGAGTGTAAAGGGGTACGTTTATAAACGTGGGTCTATGTCTATAGAAAGTACTGGTAAAAGTGAAAATCTGGAGAACTGAGCAAGAATAAAAGTATGTTTTTATGAAGAGATTCGAGGACAAATAAGGCATGCATAATTTCACTTTGACTTCTCATTCAGTAGAAAGGCACACTGATCGATATCTCGCTTCCAAACTAGCCTGGGGTTATGGTGGAGAGGGGGCTGTTAGTATAAAAGCTGGAGAGAGAGAGTGTGTGTGTGCATGTATGTGCATGCGCACGTGCGAGTGTGTGGGTGTGTATGTGTGTGTGTGTGTGTGTGTGTGTGTGGGTGCACGTGCATGTGCATGTGTGTGTGTGTGTGTGTGTGTGAGAGAGAAGGAGAAGGAGAGAGAGAGAGAGAGAGAGAGAGAGTTGGCTGTAAGAGGACCAAGACAGAGAGAGACAGTGACAGAGTGAGAGAGAAAAACATTCATTCAGACACCTATTAACCTTTTAATTTAGTTTTGGATTATGGGCATGCTGGAGCTTGTCCTGGCACAGAGTTGGCACATGGCAGAGAAACTAATCCAAGACAAGTTACCAGTCCATTGCAGGATGTACACACAGACACACACACACACACACACACACACACACACACACACACACACACACACACACACACACACACACACACTTTCTATACAACACATCTTTGGGGTGTGGGGGGGACAGTTTACCAGGTAAAACCTGTGTGTACACAGGGAGGACATGCAGACTCCAGACAAACATTTTTTCATTAAATCATGGTTGAGGATGTTTCAGAGGGCATAGAGTTAATAAGAGAAGTAGACTGGTGAATGTTTGACTGCTAATGGAAAGGGAGAAAGACTATAAATGTGTGTGACAGATTAGCAAGAAGAAGTACAAGTTAAGAATGGGAAGGGGTCTGGATAAATAGAAGTCTTGATCAGTCCTTTGCAACAAAACTAAGGGAATGAATTATCTCATACATGGTAAATCATTACAATATTGGCTTTGTACTTTAAAGAAATTTGTGAAAGTTAGGTGTGCAGCAAAGATCTAAAAGATTAAATTTAGTATCAGCAATGCTATGAGAAAATCTCATAACAATATATGAAGAAACAGTAGGTCTAATTCTTATGAACTCTGTGTATGCATGACATCAGTTGGACATTAATTCCTTGATATGTATCCTGATAGCATGCTATCATAAAACTATTGTCATCAAAGTTGCACCTGGAGATGCCCCGATGTCACAGCAGATCACTGTAGTTTTGAAAATAAAAACACAAAACTAGATATAGCCTCTCCATTTAGTTACATTCCAGTGTATATTTGCTGTATAACACATATTTGTAAACAAACTGATTATTGCCTGGTTTAAAAACTTTTCTCCTCTCATTTAACTTTCCTAAATCCTGCAAAGTTGGGTCATTTAAGTATACTTTCTACATTTGTGTCTCTTAACATTTGTTTTCTAAAGTAATCTCTGGGACCTCCTTTGCCAGTGACAGTGGCTCAAGTCTGATGCCGTAAGCAAGCTGTTGTCTTCTGAAAGAGGTCAGTAATTGCCGCCAATCTCCCACCATAGTTGCACTATTTTTTTCTTTTTAGTTTGGTTACAAGTTGTAGAATATTTAGTATATTGTAAGCACAAATTCTCATGTATATATATTTTTATTCTAAAATCCCCAGTTTATCTGATAGTATAACATAATTAAAGTATTTGTAAAAAAAATGTAGGTAGGTGAAAATTGTATCCATATGATATAGGATGTAAACACAGAAAGTTATAGTAAAGCACCAGTAGCACAGAGAGATAAAGCTTGGACTAATGTCCAGGATGTATGATATGTTGTGTCATGTATAATGACCATCTATGCAGATTTATGGGAATGAATCTGGTATATTCATAAACATTTTTACTGTGTATACTTCTGCTTCTTCCCCCCACAAATTAAGATATATGAACAGGTGATCATTTAATTCTGTATAACTTTCTTCTGGATTTGTTGACTGCCTAGGCCTTATTCTGCATGTTTCAGCAGCACATTTTAAAATCATAATTTTAGCTATTTTTCTACATGTTTTGACTTTCTTTCTTTATATGGCGGCTCATGTTTAAAATGCTCCCTTCCCATCTGTATCTGTGTACCTTGGTGGTAATCTTCATTGTTGCCTTAAAAGGCTACTGTATGCAGAAGTTGGAAAAAACATATTTTTATATTGCCATGAAAGTTTTTCAGGGCATTATGGTTTTGCTCATGTCCACATTAGTGAAATTTGACTAATGCTGCATTTCATCGAACTTTAATTCTTCAATTCCTGCAAGTCATTGATGAACTGCAGCTGATGAGGACTTTAGCAGTGTAAGTGAATGGCTTGTATTACCTTCTTTAGAAAACCTTAGCTAATAAGTCAAAATGGTAATGTTATTGTGCTTGGTCCTTTCAGCAAAAGTGTTGATTTCTATTTTTACTTAATGTCGCAGTTACATGGTAACTTTTGTGAATACTGAGTAAAAATAGATTTTTTTTTCCCCTTCCAACAACTCCCTAGTGGGTTGATAAAGCCTCCTCTCAGTTAATATTCTAGTTTTCTCTTTTTCTATGAAACTTACCATAGTACATTTTTGGAACCCTTCTCTTGCTCCTGGCACTTGCATTGTCAGTTTTGTATATATGCCAACTATGTTATATATGTGCAAATTTCTGAACAGGCATAATAATTAGCTATAGAGTATTTCATCTCTTCCCTAGTCTTCTGCAAAACAAGTGTCAAACTATATACCTCAGATATATGCTTCTAGAACTACTGTATTGCCAAAACCTGCACATATTTTTCTTTTGATACTAGTTTCTACTATGTTAGCCTACAGCAATATTGTATTTAATCACTGTAGCATTATGTGCCTTTACTGCTTTGATGGTAGTTTCTACCATGTTAGCCTACAGCATTACTGTATTAGTGTATTCAACATGTATTAGTTTATGTTGCTTTATTGCTTTTTATTCCTGTTGCATTAATTTAATCTTGGAGCTTTTCTCTCCGGGCCTCTACTGAAAATGGACATGTATCCAGTTAGACTAGCCCAGTCAACAAATGTAAAATAAAATAAAATAAAAATAAATTAAAGAATACCTAGAAATGTGCCCAGTAAAATACACAATCTGAAATGCATATTCTGTCCTCCCATCAGTATCTTTACATTGTAATTGCCTTTTGGCATCAAGTGAGCTGTTTTATTTCTTACTGAGCTTTACATAACCCTCACTTGCTTTTGCTTGCCTCTTCTTAACAATGTCTAGCACAAACACCACAAAATGCCCCTCAACTTTCTTTAGCCATTGTGTTATTTTGCACATATTCTCCGATGTTTAGATTATGCATTATTTTGGAGGTATGGATAACATTCATAACTAGGCAAAGGCTCAATAAATAACTGATCCCTGGAGAGGAAAATTATTATTTATTATTTATTTATTTGTTTTTGTTAATCAGGAAAGTCCACTCAGCTGGTGTGAGCCCATTTTCAGTGGAGGCCCAGGAATAAAAGCTCCAAAAACAATGTACATAATAAAGAATTTGTTTAGAGAGTTAATAACAGCATTTAACAATATACAAGAGTAATAACAGCATTTAACAATATACAAGAGTAATAATATAGGAGTCAGAAGTGACACAGTAACATAGGCAATGTATGGCTATATTTTATGGAAGACATGTATGCTTGGCAGGTATTCAATAGATCAGACAGATAATGATAATCTGCACATACACAATTTTTACACATCATGAGAGGCAGGGTGAGGCACACTGTGCTGTGATTGAGGGTGAGTGCACAATAGGGAGAGTGAAGAAGAGTGTGGGTATCTGAGGGATGAGTCAGGTTAGTAATCAGGTGACTGAGGAATTGGGGATGGCGCAAGGGCATAGCCAATGAGAGGAGAGATGTTGGTAGAGTGATTGTTTTGAATGACGGGACATTAGTTATAGTCCGTAGAGAAGGTGGAAGGACATTCCAGAGTTTAGCTACAGTGAAAGAGTAAAGGTATTGGCGTGCAGGGAGTTTAGATCTCTTAACTTGGATAAGTGATTGATTTTCAGATCTTAGCGAATGGTTTGGTTGATAAGGAGTCCGAAGTGAAGCCAGGGCTGGGCATTTGGAGGAATTGTAGATGAATTTGTGTGCTGTGGCTAGTTGTAGGTATGTGAGGTGTTGTGGGAGTTCTAGCCAGTTCAGGGATTGTAATGAGTGACAGTGATGGGAATAATGTTTTGCCCTGGTCACAAATTTAGTGATTTTGTTATAGCAGCTCTCCATTTTAGTTTTTAATGAGGATTGGATGTTTGTTAGAATGGGGGCACCATAGAGGAGAGGTAGGAGAAAAGTTTGGGTGAGTGTTTTTCTAGCAGAGTAGTTTAAAAAGTGTTTGTCGGTAGAGGGTACCAAGTTTTTGGTGTGTTTTTTGATGGTGTTGTGGATGTGTTGGTCAAAGGTTAAGTTGTCATCTAAGGTTACGCCAAGTAACTTGGTATAGGAAACTACCTCTAAGGCAGTCTTGTTGGAGGAGAAAATGATGAATTCAGATTTATTAATAGTGGTACTTTTTTTGGGCGTAAAGAGTAAGAGTTTGGTTTTATTTGGGTTGAGGGAGAGGTCATTATTTGTCATCCCGGTTTCGGTAATGGAAAAAGCATTCTGGGTGATGGTCAGAAGTTTGGTTTCAGAGTTACCAGAGCAGATAATAGTAGAATTTTCTGTGTATTGAACTACAGATCCATCAGTGAGAGTGGAGTGAAAGTCATTAATAAAAATACTGAACAGGAGGGGGCCTAAGATGGATCCTTGGGTAACTCCAGTGGAAGTATTGAGAAAGGAGAGAAGGAGTGTAACCATTTGATGGATTGTTGTCTGTTTGTCAGGTAACTGGTGGACCAGTTAAGGATGGGTGTGGACAAGCCTAGGTGTGAGAGCTTGGAAAGGAGGCGAGGATGGGAGAGGGTGTTGAAAGCCTTAGAGAGATCAAGAAAGAGTGCAGAGACAAGTTTACCATCATTGTGGTTGTGGTTAACAGTGTCTAGGAAGGATAGGAGCAGTTGTAGTACTATGGCCAGGGCGGAAGCCATGCTGAGTTGTGGAAAGTAGTTGGTTTTGGGATGATAATCCATAAGTTGAATTTGAATACATGTTTGCATTATTTTAGAAATAGGCAATAGAATGGTTATGAGGTGGAAATTTGAGATATCTGAATTATTACTGCCTTTGTGTAAGGGTATGATGTAAGATTTCTTCCAAATGGATGGTACATAGGCTTCTTGGATAGAGCTATTTATGAGAATGCTTATGGGGCAGCTGATGGATTTGGCTGACATTTGAAGGTATTCTGGGGGTAAGCTGTCTGGGGCAGTGCTACCAGGTTTGAGTTTAGCAGGAGTTTAGTAATAGTGGAAGTGGGAATATGAGAGAAAGAGAAAGTCTGGGGAGAATGGTTTTCTGGGGTATGGTGTGTTGCAATGGGGTTGCTGTTGTGAGTAGCTTAACGAAAGGTGGAGGCCAGTTTGGATATAGTGTCTATAAAGTAGGAGTTAAAAAGAGTAGCTAATTCAGCAGGGGTTTTGTCAGGGTTTGGGCAAGGATGGCTTTTGGTGCCAGGGTTTAATAGAGTGGAGACTGAATTCCAGAACTGCTTTGTGTTATAGTTGTGTTTGTTTTGGAGATGGAAGTAGTGCTGTTTTTTTATCATTAATAACTAGACGCTTTACTTGATTGCGGAGTTGTTTGAAAAGCTGGAGATCTATGGGGGTTTTAATATTGTGCCATTTTTTTCCATGCTCGGTCTCTGATATTCATAGTTTTTTTTTGTTTCTCTAGAAAGCCAGATTGCATGATTTGCTTTTATTCTCTTATTCCGGAGGGGGGCCATTCTATTGAGTATACTGAGGAAAGTTGAGTAGAAAAATTCAACTGCTTCATCTAGAGGCAAATATTTTAGAATGCTCCAAATAATTTTAATGTTTCGTTGAAGCTTGTAGGGTTGAAGTTAGCTAGCAGTCTAGTGGGTCTGTACTGGTGATCGTGATCATGTAAGGTTTTATGCAGTATTATGAACATTATTCCGTAGGGAGGAAAAACTTAGAAAGGACGGCTTATGGCTCAGGGAGTGTCTTTTCAAAAATGATGCCTCTCTGGAATGCTATAATTTTATAATAATTAAATCTACCTTTGTAAGCTAAATGTTTCAGAATACAAGACAGTTTTCACTTAAGAAAAAACAATGAGTTATAATACCAAAAAGGTGTCCATATCTTGTAGGCTGTGGAATTTGCTTAACTGCATTATTAAAGATCAGTGTGTCATTGTACATTCTGAGTTATTGTGCTGTAACATTGTCAGTGGGAGTTTGTATGTATCCCATGATGCTTTGAAAAGGGAGCAAAGGTTATGCATCTGACATGATTCTTTCTGGATGCACCCTCCCCACATTGTTTAAAGACTTTGGTTTCATTGTACTGTAATATATTTATTTATTTATTTCACATTTGTTGGTCCAACTGATCACAAGCACATTTTCAGTGGAGAGCCAAGGAGAAAAGCTTCAACAGTAATACTTTACATAATTACACATATTAGAATATTAATCAGATTACAAAGCATAATCAAAAAGAAAAATACAGCATAATTGCTAACATATACAGAGATATATAAATAAGCAGAGTTACATATGATTTGAGAAAAGTAACAAGGAGTATGCAATTTGCAGTCAGGAATTGTTGTGGTTAAGTATGTTCTGTGCAGTCTGAGAGTGGTCAGGTAGGATCTTGACAGGGGCAGATCCAATTTTTCTGGAGGAAGAGTTTTAGTTCTATTTTAAAGTTGTTTGTTTGTGTGATGTTTCGTAAGGTTGAGGGGAAGTTATTCCAGATTTTTGTTATAGACGATTTATAAAGGAGATTGCCTATGTTCATTTTTGGTGTACATGTTTTGAGAAGTAGTTTCTCTGAACTGTGGAGGGGATGAGGGGCGAATAGTAGGAAATTAAATTGGTGAGAGAGGGACAAGCAGCGGGTTTATTAAGTATGAGGTGGGTTAAGTGTAGTTGGGATAGTTTTAGATGGTGGGAGAATTCAAGCCATTGTAGGCTGCAGAGTGCTATGCAATGGTGGGTAGGATTTGGTAAGTTGGCTGCAAATTTGGCAATTTTATTATAGGCTTGTCCTAGCTTGGAGAATAGGCAGGCTTAGAGGTTGGTAAGGACTGGTGATCAGTAGAAGAGGCTGGGAAGGAGACAGGCTTGGGCTAGGGTGTGTCTGGATTCAGTAGAGAGGAATTCTGAGTTACGGTAAAGCAAGCCAAGTTTTTGCTTAGCTTTCTTAATTGCATGGTGTATGTGAAGATCAAATTTTAGCTGGTCATTAATAGTCATTCCAAGCAGTTTTGAGTTGGTGTCTACATCTATAATGGTATTATTCAGTGAGGAGCTAGAGAAGGTAGTCTTAAGGTAGTCATTATTTTTGGGGAGAAAGAGGAGAGTAGCTTAGTTTTTTGGGGGTTTAAGATAGCTGGTTATCAATTAGCCATTTTTCAACAAGAATAAAAGATTGGTGTGTGTCTGAAGTTTTGAGATTGAATTGGAGGAAGTAATCAGGGTGGAGTTGTCAGCATAATGTATGAGAGTATAGAGGGGGTGGAGGAGTGGAGGTCGTTAATAAAGATGTTGAAGAGAAGAGGTCCAAGAATAAAGCCCTGAGGTATGCTGCGTATATGGGTAGGAAAGAAGAGCAGGATGATTGCCATCTGACAGATTGAAGCCTGTCAGTGAGATAACTGGAAAACCATGAGAGAGTTGAGCTGGATAGATTAAGGTTAGTTAATTTAGTCAGTAGTTTGAGGTGTGATACCATGTCAAATGCTTTAGATAAGTCTAGGAACAGACATGAGACTAGATTATTGTTGTTCCTAGCTTCAGTGATGGTGTGGGTGAAGTATAGAAGGGCTGTAGAGGTGCTGTGGTGAGGCCGGAAACCATGTTGGGTAGATGTGAAGAGTTTGTTTTGGAGGAGGAAATTAAGTATTTGGATGTGAACACATTTCTCTAGCATCTTGGATAGTGGGGAAAGTATAGTAATAGGCCTGTAGTTAGAGAGATAATTGGAGTTTCCACCTTTGTGAAGGGGGATAATGTAGAAGGATTTCCAGATTTTGGGTACAGTAGCTTCTTTAATAGATCAATTAATAAGAACTGAGACTGGATAGGTGATGGAGGTTGCTGCAAGTTTGAGGAATTGAGGAGGAAGCATGTTGGCAGAGGGAGAACAGGGTTTTAGTTTGAGAAGTAGAGACTTTATGTAAGAAGTAGATACAGGGTTGAGAAAGAAACTTGTGTTATTGTTTGTAGGTAGGGGAGGTGTTTCTTGGTGGGAATTTTGGTTTGTATTAGTACATTTGCTTATGGAGTCAATGAAAAATTGGTTGAGGAGAGAGGCTGTCTCTTGGTCAGGGAGGTTAGGTTAGGGATTGGGTGTTTGAGGTTTACCAGAGTGGAGGAGAGAGTTAATAATTCTCCAGAAATTTTGGGAGTTTGATTGAGTAGTGGCCTGTGCATTAGTGTAGTAGGTCTTTTTATCATTGTATACTTGTTTCTTGGTATGGTTATTGAGTTCTTTAAATAGTTAGAGGTGGGATGGGGATTTACTTTTAAGCCAAGTTTTCCAGGCATTGTCTCTTTTGTGCATTAGTTGATGGGTACCTTTACTGAGCCAGGGGGTGTAATTAGACTTTATTCTAATTTTATGTGGGGGGGGGGGCAATTGAGTCTAGGGTGTTTAGGAAGATGCGGTTAAATTCAAGTACAGCATCTTGAAGAGGAAGAGAGTGCAAGATAGACCAGTTAATAGCAGAAAGACTGTCATTGAGAGTGGAGGGGTTGAAGTCTTTTAGTTTACGGCAGAATTTGTAAAGCTGTGATTTTTGTTGTTGGGGTGGATATCTCTGTATACTGATGGGTAGGTGGTCACTTAGGGCATCAGGAAGTGTAGTGGAGGTGTGATAGGGTTGGGGGTAGTTGCACAGGACCCAGTCAATTATTTTGCCTTGATCTGAATGACTGGACAGTCTTATGGGGTTGGAGATAAATTGGGTTAATAATATTGTCAGTGTGGTACTTTGAGAACAGTTTTCTACTGAATTGCTGCTTTATTTAAACCGTTTTTTGCTGTTGTGACTGTGATTTTATGCACTTTGATTTTCTAGTATTTCTGTATTTTATAACATAGGTTAGATTCAGACATGCTGAATATAGACTGTTTGGTATCATACGAGCACTAAAACTAGCTCTTTACTGACATACTGAAAGATCTGAGGCGTCCGTTGTTTCCAACTAACCATAAGTGCCTGCTTTTGCTCTTATATTGCACTTTTAATTTGTATTTGCATTCTACTGTCTGTTTGAATTGTCTGAACTGTTTTTTGCCACATTTTACTGTATACTGTACTAATTCAACTGTAGCATAGCTCATTTCCAGGTTTGCTGTTTCTGGGTCTGTTTTGTAACATCTGAGCATCAAATTCAATCCATCTTTGTTGGAGAAGGCCCTTCTGCACCCTTGTGGGAGGAGAGTGCTGTCTGGGTCCCACCTAATCAAGGAGGATGATTGGGCTAGAGTTCAGAGAGAGAGTGTCCTTATTAGCTAGTTTGAGTTAAAATGGTTATTTCTTGTTTTATTTAAGCCCCCATTTGCGCTTGTTTGTGCGTAACACACCAGAGTACAGTCCTGTGTAGTGATGGTTACTGTTGGTAGTTATAGATGCAGAAGTTTTGCTTTTTAAATTTTTCCCTTAGCTCTTTGCTTGTGGTCCTCCAGAGGTTTTTCGCAGCCCTGCTCTGCTGTCAGGTGGAACACTAAGCCTAGCCTCAGAGGTACCAACACACCTCTCGCCCACTAACTATTCTTAAGTGTGACCTCTTTTCCTGATCATATGAATTTACCTAACACTATGGATGGACAATTTCCCGCAGTTTCTCCAGCCATCTTTGTCGACATGGGCATCTTGAGGCAGTGTAGCAACTGCCTCATATTCACCAACAACCCTCTACTCCTAGTCCACACAAACTCAACATATGAGAGATGCAACTATATCAAGAACCTTGAATGCATGCTCTCTCACACACGAGTCAGTACATATGACAACGAGTGGGTTGTTAACATTCACACCTCCCCTCCTACTCCACCCAAACTCACATCACACATATCTACATATGTGGAGGTCCTCACCAGAAACATAGCTAAACATCACAGACCTCCCAAACACAAACACAAGAACGCTACACATAATACTTCCTCTGCAGAACACAATACACATAATAGCTCATGCACCAGTATCTCACCTGTCAAGCCCTTAAGGCAAAACACAAAACCAAACATATTAGTCATAGGTGATTCCATCATGAGACACATAGATATCCTTCTCACCAGGCTGGATAAGGAAAAGTCACGGTCAGCTGTCTGTCAGGTCCCAGAATCTACCATATTACACATGCACTCAAGTCTCTCAACAACAGGTGCTGTTATGACTCTGTCATAGTCCATGTTGGTGTGAATGACTTGAGACATACCCCTCTGGACTATATGAAGAGAGACATTATTGAGCTTTCAGACTATGTGTCTCAGGCAGATATGTCCCTAGCCTTAAGCAACATTTTACCTTCACCTAAGATGATGCCTCAATACAAACACAAAATGATTAGCTTCAATAATTAGCTTAGTTTCTGGTGTCATTCTGAGAGGATCCAGTACCTGTTACCCTGGGATGTCATGATCAACAGACCTCAGTGCTTTGCCAGAGATGGTCTTCATCTGTCACCCCTGGGATTTCGGTTACTGGCTAAGGCTCTTGTCACCCCCATAGTGCCTTTTTAGGCAGTGTCTCAAGGACAAAATTCCCGATGTAAAAATTCCATCTGGAAACAACCTCAAGGTTATGCTACTAAACACTAGGAGTCTTAGCATGAAACTGTACTCACTAGAAGCAGTCCTCACCTTGGAAGAGGCAGACATTTGTGCAGTCATGGAGACCTGGTTCAAGGGTGTGGAGAAAAGCCAAGCCATACTGGATTACACCTCCTTCCACACCTTCAGACCACAAACTGAAGGCATGAAAACTTAGTGAGGTGGTCTATCAATATTCATTAAAGATAAATACACCTCCAGATTGGTTAAACAGTATGATTCCCTGGAGATACTTCAGGTGCAATTAACTGTTGGTAGGACACCTGTTCAAGTCACTGCCAGCTACAAGACCCCTTCCATGAATCAGGACACCCATTTGGATTTACTTGAGTCTATCAAAATACATCAGAACACCATGGTTTTGGGTGACTTTAACTACCCATCGATTGACTGGGTAAATTACTTGTGCTCAAACTCACTTGTCCAAAGGTTCCTCGACTTCGTTAACTCCAGTGCCCAGAACCAGTCGGTTGACACTCCCACAAGGGATGCCAGCATCCTGGATCTGGTGCTTAACAATATGGAGGACCACTGTAGCACCCTTACTGTGAGGTATTTCCTGGTGAGATATGACCACAGATCAGTCTCATTCGAAGTAACTATCACACCTGACCACCACCTCCCAGCAGAAACTAAACTAAAAAAACTTCTCCAAAGCAGATTATATCCTCTTACAGGGTTGGTATAAATAGCTATACTGTACCTCCCCCCTCAGATGGAACTGGCAACTATGCCAGGTTCTACACCAATGCTTTATACAAACACTGTATAACTGCATTGACTAAGCCGTACCTGATAGGACAAAATCAAGCTCCTCAAGGAAGAGCAAATCTGACTGGTGGACAATTGATATTAACAGGTTTTAAAATAATAATAAGAAATTGCTGTTTAAGAGTATGAAGGAGCGATCTGTAAACTGGAAACACTCCCTCCTCAGCTTGAACAAGCAAATAACACTTCTTGTGAAGTCCTCCATAACAAACTATGAATCCAAATTAGCTTCCTCAACTAAGGACAACCATAAGGCATTCTTTAGTTACATCCGTAATCTAAAAGGAAAGGCCCATATCTGTGCCAAACTGGTAGTTAATGATACCACATATACTGAGCCTGTGGACATAGCTAACCTGTTGGCTGACAGGTTCTGTGAAAACTTCACTCCCCTGTCCCCACCACACAGACCCCATGACATCCCTACTGTCTGTCTCCTACCTTGTATCTCTAAAGAGCAGGTTGTAAATGCCCTCTCTAAAGCCAAAAACAGTATCTACGGGACCTGATAACATCCCAGGCTGTGTTCTACGTGGGCTCCAACAAGAATTAGCAACACCATTGGGTACACTTTTCAGTCATAGTCTAAGCACTGGCTTCATCCCAACTCAATGGAAAATGGCCACTGTTATCCCGTTGCACAAAGGAAGTGCTTCCTCTGAGCCCAGGAACTATAGACCTATTGGCCTGACTAGCCTTATCTGCACGGCCATGGAGCAAATCATCATGGACCTTATCAGCAAAGATATAGGTAATTTCCAAACACTTGACCCTGCTCAGTTTGGATTTGTCAGGGGGAGATCATGCCTATTAAACCTGGTAGACTTCTTCGACACAGTAACTCAAGTCCCAGGATGAGGGGAAATCTGTGCATACAGCCTGCATAGACTTAGCCAAGGCATTTGACACTATCCCCCACTCAGGCATCATTGATAAACTCACCCAGCTAGGTATCAACCCTTATATTGTTAGATGAGTCACTAACTGGCTCACTGATAGAACCCATATAGTCAAAATAGGGGAATCCACCTCCAACAGTACACCTGTAACCAGTGGTGTTCCACAAAGATCAGTCCTGAGACCTCTACTGTTTGGAATCTATTTCTCCGAAGTACAAGCAAAAACTAAAGGTCTGTGGCTGACAAAGTTTGCTGATGATTGCAAACTGGGAGCAGTCATAGAAACTCTAAATGATGCAAGCATCCTGTAAGAGGGTCTTACACAAACAAATGATTGGTGCGAAAAAATGTATCATCATTCCTTTTGGTAAGAGCGATGTTCCTGCTATCACATCAATAGCAGCACCCTAAGTATGCACTCAGTGGTAAGAGACCTCTCCACACAGGTTGACAGCAACCTGATCACCATGTCTCCACAGTGGTAAGAAGGACATTCTCTATTGCTCACCTCATAAGTAAGGGCATTGCCTCCAGAAAATGTATTTATTTTATTTTACATTTGTTGACTGGGATAGTCCGACTGGATACTTGTCCATTTTCAGCGGAGGCCCAGGGATAAAAGCTCCATACATACATACAGAAAAACTGTTACATTAATCAAGTTAAAGCACTGTTACAGATACAATACATATGATAAAAGTCATTCATTCTGTCATATATAAATCTGATTTGTTATAGATTAACAATTAGGAATCAATGTAGGGCTGGCCAAAAGACCTCTTTAGCACATGTTTATATTGCCAGAGTTAGTCAGGATTAGAGAAAGGACATAGCCATTGCATTTTAAAGTACTGTTTTAGATTTTTTTGAATTGGGTTAGAACTGTTCTGAAGTAAGCTCAGCAGGAAGTGAGTTCCATATTTTATCAACAGAGCTGGCATATAGAGAGTCGCCAGATGAGTTGTTACTTTTGAGGGTTTGGACTAGTAATTTATTGGATGAGCAAAGTGTCTTGAAGTTGCTGTAAGGGGTGATAATTTTTGTAAATACGGGTGTGTTTTCAGGTTGGTAGATAATTTTATGTGCTACTATTAGCTGATTGTACTGAAGTTGGGTAGGCAATTCTAGCCACCCTAGATTCTTTAGGTTCAGACAGTGGTGTGTTTTGTATGCTGCTCCAGTGGCAAATCTAGCAATATGATTAAAGCAGCTAGAGATTAAAGCAGTTAGAGAGTTTATTACTGCAGACTTACTCAAGTTCATGAATAGAGGGGATGCATAAAGGAGGGTGGAAAGTAGATGTGTACAGGCAATTACCGTCCTAGCTAGTGGAGTGAGGAAAGGTTTGATCTTGTATAGTGAGCCAAGTTTTTTATTAACTTTTTTAATAGTTTGATTAATATGCATAATCAAACTTGAGGCTATTATCAACTATTACACCTAAGAGTTTGGTACAGGGATCCGAGACAAAGACAGTGCCATTGTTAGATTTTATAGTAAAGTTTGGAGCGGAGGCTTTACGAGTGGGGAAGAAAAGCAGTAGCTTTGTTTTTTTAAGATTTAATAGGCGGCATTGCTTACAGAGCCAATTTTCAACAGTATTAAAAACATTTTGGGATAGAGTCTGCAGACTTAAAGGGGAGGTGGCAGAGCAAATCAAAGTGGAGTCATCTGCATATTGAATGCAGGTGGCTGTTAGGATGACTGTGTACAGGTCATTAATAAAGATAGAAAATAATAGGGGTCTTAAAATAGAGCCCTGAGGGACACCAAGGGTGATAGGTAGAAGGGAAGATAGTTTGTTCTGCCATAGTACAGCCTGTTGTCTACCACTCAGATAAGATTTGAACCATTGGATAGCCTGGACATCTAGGGGAATAGTTTTAAGTGTGTGTATGAGTAGTTGGTGGTTGACCATGTCAAAGGCTTTCAAGAGATCAAGAAAGAGGGAAGAAGAAAGCTTATTGTTGTTTTGGTTTTGATTAATAACATTGGAGAAGGAGAGGAGGGCTGTGGTTGTACTGTGAAATGGTCTAAAACCATGCTGTGAGTTAGCCAGGAGATTGTGCTGAATGAGATGGCTCAGGAGTTGTTTATGGATGCACTTCTCCATAATTTTAGCCAGGGATGACAAAATATAGGTCTGTAACTTGATAGTTCAGTGGAACTGCCCCCTTTGTGGAGTGGACTAACATGGAATGTCTTCCAGATGGAGGGGATAGTGGCTTAGGTTCATAGGTTCATAGATTAGTACTAAGCTAACTGCCCTTGCGAGCCATTTTAAGCCTAGCCAATTATCCCTTGTGAGACTCGAACCCCGCACCTTGTGTTTGTAAGGCAAACACCTTATCCATTAGGCCACCCTCCCAACCCTTTAAGATTAGTACTAAGCTTACTGCCCTTGCGAGCCATTTTAAGCTTAGCCAATTATCCCTTGTGAGACTCAAACCCTGCACCTTGTGTTTGTAAGGCAAACACTTTAACCATTAGGCCACCCTCCCAAGTTCTATTGATCAGGATAGAGATTGGGTATGCTATGTCATCTGAAGCTTTTTGTAGATACTCAGCTGGGAGGAGATCCGCTGCAAGGGGGGTAGGTTTTAGTTTCTTGATTAGGGCACGGATAAGTGATGTGGAAACTGGTTGAAAGTTAAAGGGGAGTTGAGAATTAGGTGCGGTGGTGTTAGGACTTGGCAACTGGGAGATAGTTGGTTAGCTAGTAACTGGATAGTTTCTGTGAAGAAACTATTAAAGGAATTGGCAACATCTTCCAAAGGTTTTTGGATGGTAGCCGAGGGGAAAGTTTTGTGCATTTCCCTGTTTAAGTTTATTTATGTCTGCCCAAAACTTTTGTGGATTGTTTTGATGCTTCTGTTGTAAATGGCAGTAAAAGTTTTTTTTAATCTATGGTGGTAGATTTTTTAGTGTTGTTCCTTAGTTGTCTAAATCCAAGTTGATCTAAGGGGGATTTTGTGATATGCCAAGTGGTCCAAGCTTTGTTTCTAAGTAAGATCATTTGTCTGGTTTCTTTTGAAAGCCATGGAGAAACTTTTACTTTAGTGCTTATAGAACATGCAGGTGCATGGGTATCAAGGATGGCTAGGAATTTGGTGATGAAAATATAATACAGCTTCTACAAGTGGTAGATGTTTTAGGAGTGCCCAATTACATGCTTTGAGTTCATTTTGGAAATTATCAGGGTTAAAGTTTTTGTTGTTTCTAATTGTTTTGTAATCAGATTGGTGGGGGATGTCAGTCTTATGCCTGATTATATAGGTAAGAAAATGGTCACTTATGTCTTCAGGTTGAGTACCAGCCCTATACATGTGGGGATGGCTATTAATGAGTATCCAATCTAGGATACTATCTTTGTTGTTAGGTTTACTGATCCTAGTAGGGGAGGATATGATCTGAGTAAATAAGTATAGATTTGCATAGATGGTCAGAGATTCTGAGGAACAAATATTCCAGTCAATGTTGAAATCTCCTAGAACAATGGTTTCTTAAGGGTAGTTACTAGACAGCCAAGAGAGGGTATCTTCTAGGGTGTTTGCGTTATTACCTGGGGGAATGTAGACACAGGCTATGTTAATACTTTTGATGTTAAGTTGTCAATCTCGCCTTCATTCTTTCTGGATGGGTTCAGAGCCGATCCTCGGCTCCGACTCGGCACTTGCTAAGCTCGAGAGCTAATTTTACCAGCTCGAGGCAACCCTATATCCCATGATGCAAGGCGGAGACTACCCAGATCTCGTTTGCCGCTTCGCTAACGAGGTGCCTCTTTTACCAGCTCTAGGTAAGTTTTCTTAATAATAAGACTTTTAGTCTCATCCCTTTTATTTTTCATAACCTTAGTTGTTTTGTGAACCTTAACGTTTATTTTAACCCTATTCCCGTTAGTGTTCCCTTTTTTTCGGGTTATTTATCCCCTTCCCTAGGTTAGGCCTTAGGCCCTTCCCTTTCCTAATTTTTCCTGTCAGGGATTTTTGTGTCTGTTTGTGTGTTGTATCCCTGTTTAGTTTAGATTTTTGGATTGGGTGTTATTTGTGTGTGTGTGTCTGTGTTTTTCCTGTCAACTTGTGTTTCCTCGACACAGCTATGCCGAAGGACACAAAGGTCTCAGGCTTCAAGAAGTGTGACTCGTGCTGTCAGAAGATGCCTCTGACAGATGGTCACACTTCTTGTGTTTACTGCCTGGGACCTCTGCACCTGCAGGACTCTTGTGCTATCTGTCATGCCTTCAGCCCAAGAGTCCTGCAGGAGCGCAGAAATAAGTTAATATTGAGGGGCTTATTAAAGCCCGAGAGCTCCCCGACTAAGTCGGCTCTGGGGAAGCCCTCGAAACCTGTTAAGCCTTCGGCTGCAAGTCCCAAGCCGTCGGCTACTGGTTCAACTTCTTTAGTGTCGAGATTGGCTCCGGCCGGAGCCGATCCTTCCATTCTAGAAGTCACAGTATCGGCTCCATCCGGCACTGATACTGCCAGATCTGGACACTCAGTGTCGGCTCTGGCTGGAGCCGACGTATCCTCGGCTCCTTCGGCTCCACCTATCTCTAAAAAGAGATCTCGATTCCCCCTCATTGGAATTGATATGTTTGGCTCCAAGATCACCCCTGCTCTCAGAACGGAGCCATCGGAGCCGTTCTTCTCGGTCGTCCAGGCTGTCTGATCACGAACTTGAGAGAGTGGTGAGTAGACTATTAAAGTCTCAGGCATTGGCCCAAATGCTCCATAGCCTGTCTCAACAGACGGTAGCTATTTCACATCCACCTAATATTCCTTCTTCGACTCTCTTACAGAGCTCGGAGCCGGAGCTCCTTGGAGCTGTGACTGTTGTAGCTTCGGAGCCGATACCACCCCTTTCGGCTCCGTTGTCCTCTGCTCCGATTTCCTCCTTGAGGCCTTCATTGGAGGGATCCGGGTGTCTGGTCTCTCTCGTCGGCTCCGAGGGGGCGAGTGGCATCGGATCCTTGTCCGACCCCGTTCTCCCTCTCGGGGCTTCGGTGCTGGTGAGCTCAGCCCCGACATCTGCCTCGGAGCCTTCCCTCTTGGTGAGGCCTGGAGTTCCTATCTCTTCGGAGCGGGAATCTTCTGGTCTCTCTGATGGGGGAGCCTTCGAGGTGATGAGGAGTGTACTAGCCCCCGGGCATAGTCAATGGTCAGTTCCATCAGCTCCTCCCACTACAGTGCCTGCTGACGTCTCTTCCCACTCTCTTGCTCCCGGACCCAGAGATCCAACGCCTCAGGTTTCCCCACTGGGAATATCTTCCTCTTCCGAGGCTTCTCCTGATCCATCAGGTGAACCTCCACGTAAGAGGACATGTAAGAGAAAACATCTAGACTCCCCTGTGTCTATTACATCTGATACTGACTTGGATGAGTTGGAGGGATCCCTAAGGTCCTCCTCTGAGGATGTCTCTTTTTCAGACATCCTTGAACTCCTTAAGCAGTGGGGGAACTGGCCCTCCCTTAATCCTTCCGAGGATGAGTCAGTATACCTGGAGGCGTTCGGATCTCGACCCTCCACCTCCTGGGTGTCTCCACCTTTCGACCCTCTTATGGACGTAGTGGCTCAGAAGGTGTGGATGGCCCCGGATTCGGTGGAACCTATTCCTAGGAGGCCTTCTAAATTCATTACAGCCCCACCAGATAGGCAATATTTGACAAAAGGTGTCCCAGTTGATGCCATGGTGGTGGCTGCAGCCACCAAGAAGGAACTAGCTGATCCTTCATTACCTGTCCATCCTCCTAACAAGGATTCTAGGACTATGGACAGGTACGGCAAGCGGATTTTTTCTTCAGCGACCTTTGCCATGCGATCGCTGAACTACTTGTGTCACTTCACCCGCCTTCAAAGAGATGTTCTTAAAGAGTTGGGAGAAGTTTTACAGGATCCGTCAGCTGCTGGGTCTCAGGATAAGATTAGCTCACAGCTAGGAATCCTTAACTCCATTGTTAACTCCTCCATGCGGCTCATTTCTTATGCAGCCGATGGAGCGAGTAGGGCCGCAGGCACAGGAGTGGCTTTAAGGCGTCAGTCCTGGATGCGGCTTTGTAATTTTGCAGACCCCTTCAAGGCGTCCTTCACAAACTCCCCTTTTGATGGCTCGACCTTGTTCGGGCCTCAAGTGAAAGACACTTTGACTAGATGCGAACAAGATGGCAAGACTCTTTCTGCCGTAGGAGTCCGTTTCTCCACCCCTTCAAGACCTTACCCAAAAGGTCAGAAGGGAGGGAAGATGTGGTTCCGCAAATCTCAAGGAGTCACGCCTGACGCACAAGGTCAGTTTACCCCACAGAGGCAGAGGGGGTAACAACAACAGACGCCGCCCTAGGGGCAGAGGGGGGTCCACAGAATCAGGGTAGCAGAGAGCCTCTTTCTGACAAACCCTTCCAGCATCCCTAAGATGTTGCCCGATTGTCCACCTTCAGAGGCAGTCGGGGGAATATTATCACTGTACCCAATAGCCTGGCTTTCCCTTTCTCAAGACAAATGGGTACAGTCGATTATATCCGAGGGTTACAAAATTCCCTTTATTCAAACCCCAGTTCAGCAAAAGGGAACCCTTCCAGACGTTCCACCCGGTCTAAGGGAACTAGCAGTACCAGAGATATCAAAACTGCCAGCAAAAAGAGCCATCCAGCCAGTCCCAGCAGACCAAATAGGATCCGGAATCTACTCAAGGTTCATTTTAGTACCAAAAAAGACAGGGGACTGGAGACCAATATTAGATCTGAGCAAACTAAACAAGTTTGTAAAGAAAACAAGATTCCGGATGGTCACGCTTCAGTCCATTCTACCCTTTCTGGGCAAGGACAATTGGATGTGCTCGGTAGATCTTCAGGATGCGTACTATCACATAAAAATTCACAGGCGCTCCAGAAGATTTCTCCGCTTTTGGCTGCGGACCAGTCACTTCCAATTCAGGGCCCTGCCCTTTGGACTCACTACAGCCCCCAGAGTGTTCACCAAATGTATGGCAGCAGTTACGGCTCACCTGAGACGTCAAGGATTCCAGGTGTTTCCATATCTAGACGACTGGCTCCTCACTGCCACCACCAGGCATCAACTTCTCCAGGCCAGAGATTACACCATTCACATTTGCAGAGGGCTAGGGATTTCTATAAATTTCGAAAAATCTGCCTTGTTGCCTTGTCAATCTATTACTTTTATAGGCGCAAAATTGGACACCGTACAACTTTCAGCAAAGTTAACTGACCAAAGGATCTTGGACATTCAAAGTCACATCCAGGTGATTCTTCTCAGCTACAAAATTCAGGCCAGATTTGCTCTGAAAGTATTGGGTCTTATGGCGGCCGCCATAACACTTCTTCCCTTCGCCCGTTTTTACATGCGTCTTCTACAATGGATGCTATTCGCCCAATGGTCCTTTCAACAACTACACATGCGTCACAGGATCATAATAACTCCAACTTGCAAAAGGCATCTGACCTGGTGGATATCGTCCCCTCAAGTCCATCAGGGCAGACCCTTTGTTCCTCCTGCCCCGGTTGCCATGGTTACATCGGACGCCTCCCTGATCAGGTGTGGGGGGGGCATTATCAGGGCAGGATGGTCCATGGCACTTGGCAACCTTTCGAATACCATCTGCACATAAATGTCCTAGAGATGAGAGTAGTGATTTTAACGTTGCAAGCCCTCAATGACTCTCTTCCCCTGGGAACTATTGCAGTCCAAATGGACAATATGTCCGTAGTGTGGTGTATCAACAAACAGGGTGGAACCAAGTCCTATCCACTGTGTCGAGAGGCTCTCAGACTTTGGCAGTGGGCAATCTCTTCTCAGCAGTTTCTGATAGCAATGCATATCCCCGGGAAATCCAACATTATAGCGGACAGGTTGAGCAGAGCTATTCTCATGCCTCACGAGTGGTCTCTCAAACAATCAGTGATGGAAGAGATTTTTCAGGAGTGGGGCCTTCCTTGCTGCGACCGTTTTGCTACACCTCAAAACAGCAAATGCCCAGACTTCTTCTCTCTCTTCCCCCTTCCAGGCCATCCCCCCAGAGACGCTCTAACCCAAGATTGGCCCCGGGGACTTCTTTATGCTTTTCCCTCTTTTCCTCTGATACCTCAAGTAATTCAGAAAGCAACCGCCTTGAGAGCCAAGTTGATTCTCATTGCCCCTTATTGGCCTCAACAGATATGGTTTCCGTTCCTACATCAATATCTCTTGGTACAGCCATGGCACCTGGACCCGGTTCCAGATCTTCTGGCCCACCAGTCGGGGCAGCTGCACCAATCCATACCTTCTCTCAACCTCACTGCTTGGTTGCCCCACTTCCATCCTTAGCCAGGCTTCCTATGATTTCTAATCCCATCCGGGATATCATAGTAGCTTCCTTAAAATCTTCTACCAGAAGGATTTACACTAGTAAATGGCAACGTTTCTCCTTCTGGGCAAAAGCTAGGAATATAGACCCCTATACTGCTCCGATTCATTCGGTCTTGGACTTCCTAGCTGAGATTTTTCATTCAGGATCCTCTTCCTCCACAGTAAAAGTTCAGCTGGCAGCCATTTCGAATTTTCATATAGGCCTTTTGGACCACAACATTATGTCACATAAACTTTGCAAGGCATTCCTTTGAGGTATCTTTTTACTTAAACCTCCGATTAGAGACCCCCCACCACAGTGGGATCTAAATGTAATTTTAACATCCTTGATTCTCCCCCCTTTCGAACCTGCGGCTGCCTGTTCGTTGAAACTTCTTTCTTGGAAGACACTCTTTCTAGTCGCCATTACTTTTGCCAGGAGAGTATCTGAGATTCATGCTCTCTGCATTCGTCCTCCCTACTTAATCTTCCACAAAGACAGGGTATCTCTAAGGACTAATCCATCTTTCTTACCCAAAGTGGCATCGCAGAAGAACTTAAATCAATCCATTGATCTTCCAGTTTTTTCCCAAACTATTCTGATAGAGCGGAACAAAAATTACATTGTCTTGATGTTCACCGCCAGCTCAGATATTATCTAGACAAAACTAAACATTTTAGGAAATCTGATCAACTGTTTCTATCCTATGCAGAGAACAGGAAAGGCCTTCCAGTTTCCAAGGTGACTTTATCTAGATGGCTGTCTTCTGTGATTACTTACATTTATCAGCTCAGAGGCAAAGAGTTTATTTCTAGGCCAAAAGCCCATTCTACCAGAGCTCTAGCTACATCTACAGCCTTTCAGGCTAGACTTCCAATAGACACTATTTGTGCAGCAGCCACATGGGCTTCTCCTCATACCTTTGTTTCACATTACAAATTAGACTTGGCCTCCAGAGACAGAGCGAATTTTGGTTCCACCGTTCTCAAGAGTCTGTTCCATTGAGCCACCCAGGATAGAGGTGCTAGGGATGCGGTCCCATCCAGCAAGAATGAAGGCGAGATTGACAACTTAACATTAAGAAGTTATGTACCTACCATAACGTTCCATGTTAGTTGTCTTCTCGCCTTCTTTCTTGCCCCTCCATCCCCCTAGCCTGGTCAGACCGAGAAGATTATGCCTCTTCTCTTAAGAGGCTTTATCCTTTTTCTAGCTAATCAGCTTCTAGTGTCACTAGATTAGGTTGATCCTTTTCAGAGGATTATGATGATTATGATTGTCATTTTTAGTATGTTACTTTTTCTTCCTCCTTTTCAGTTGGAAGAATATATTCCATAATTTCCTTAGCTACCAAATGAGATCTGGGTAGTCTCCGCCTTGCATCATGGGATAAAGGGTTGCCTCGAGCTGGTAAAATTAGCTCTCGAGCTTAGCAAGTGCCGAGTCGGAGCCGATACCCCATCCAGCAAGAAAGAAGGCGAGAGAAGACAACTAACATGGAACGTTATGGTAGGTACATAACTTCTTATTTTTATTAATTTGAAGCTTTGTAATGAGAATTTCAGCATTATCAACACAGGGTGGTTGTGTGGAATCAGAGGTCACATCTAGAGTAGTTTTGTATAGTACAGCTACCCCTCCTCCCTTCCTAGTGGTATGGTCTAACCTTAGTATGTTATAACCTGGGGTAAAACCTCATTATCTGCTGTTGATGGTTTTAACCAGGTTTCAGTAAGCCAAAGTATATCCAGGGAATGTGTATTAAGAGTGCATGTATCTGGTGGACCTTATTATTTAAGCTTCTAATATTTAGGTTACTAACCAGGAGTAAGTTCAAAGGTCTATTTAAAGTTCATAAGTTAGTGGGAATAGTAGAACTGGGGCTAGGATCGACTAGTGAGGTTGGGCCAAGGTTTGGATGAAAGTCCCCATCCCTTGTGAGATTGCCATGTTGTCTAATTGCAAGCTTTAGGAATTTAAATATTAGTCTTAGGTAATTCTTGGTTTTGGGGTTGATATATCTGGATCTAATGGGTTGGTGATATTTTGTCTCCATGGAGTTAGTTGTAAGGGGGATTATTAAGTGGTCTAATTTAATTTTTATTACTACAGTGGTGGTTTGGCTTCTTGGGTAGTGGTAGCCTAGGTAGGACACTAACAGACGCATTGTCTAGATATTAGCTTTGATTTTTGCCCAACTTGAGTAGAGAGATAATTAGGATAGGTAGGTAAGGATGGTCCTGATAATGCCTGGAGAGTTGTTGATTGGTTCTAAAAAGAGGGGGGGGTGGTTTTAGAGCTATACATTTAGGACTAGTAGATGAGGGTGGGAGTTGGGGGCAGGGTGGAGCGCTGTGCGAGCCTGAGCACAGTGGGGCTTAACCTGACCACAAGATCTGTAGGACCTGTATAAACATGTAAGTACAAAAAATACTTTATTACCCTTGTTCTTGCCTTCAGTATACAATTTTTTATGTAGTATACTGTTAGTAATCACTTTTTGCAGCCTTTTTGCACATTCAGCTTTCTTCTGCCAATTTTCTGTTATTTTTGTAGTTTTAGGGCTGCTTAGAAACTTAGATATGTTCACTAGGAAATCCTTAGAGATAGATATAGGAGTAACCCAGTTTAGTATTTTAGGGTTGATTCTGGGGCTTTGAGGGATTACTAGTAGTGCTGTAGACCCAGTATAGCGAAACAATATAGTACATACAGTACATACATACAGACAGGATAAGGTAATATTAACCTTGGCAGATTGTTTCAGAGTTAAGGGACAGTGCAGGAAAGTTTCCAGTTAGGTTTCAACAGGGGAGGTGTCCTTCTAGCATTCAAGCCTTTCAGGGATCTAGCAGATAGAGGGGGATAGAACCTGATGATGATAGATGATAGAAAAAAAGAAGTTATAACCTTAGAGCTTTTGTGTGATTGACTGAACTCAAACAGTCATGAATCAACTGGACAAGAAAGCAAGAAAACTGTTTCATGTTTATCAAATGACACATAAAAACAGTAAATACCAAGACTGTATGTCTCCTTATCTGAGGGAGGTATGGTCCTCCTCAAAATGGACTACATGTAGAGCTCTGCAACTGTGGGACTGTAAATATATTTGCTGACATCATCAGATCCAAACAGTGATAAAGCAAGAAGAGAAGAAATCTAAAATGACATCTTTGCTTAGTTTAGCAAAAGCATTTCAGAAAGAACTGGGGAATGGAAATGTAAAATCAAGCTAAAGTAAAAGGGAATCAGGCAGCAACTGAAAGTACCAAAAAGCAAAAGAAAGAATATAAAGAAAAGGACCAAAAGAAAAGAAAATTGGAAAGTCTACACCACAAATATAGTGGTAATAATAGAAAACTTTGAAAACAGCTATATGTCGACACAAGATCTGATGCAGGAATTTTTAAAGAGAGGTGAATTTAAACCAAACAACAAAAGACTAATAACGGTAACCCAATACGTGTACTTTGGTTTACAAAGTCCAGAGATAAAGTGGGAGAAACAAGCAGATGCTATTTCGGTAAAACATAAGGGGAAAATGTGCACACCTTTGTGGGTGGGGTACACCCATGGCTGAGGACTGTATACTGAAAGATACAGTAATGTGGCAAAACTGTTGCACTGTGGATTGTGCAAACACTGCAATGCAGGAACAGCTGAGAAGCATTGGAAACACTATCGACAGCAATTAAGCTTGGATCACATGGGAACATCCAGTAATAGCAGCTGAGAAAATAGATGCTAGAAAAACAGACATAGTAGTTCAAGAAAAAAAGACAGAAATAGCATTAATTACTGAAATAGCTACCTAAACCCAATGATTACAGGGTCTTGCATGCTGAAAGGGACAAAGTAATAAAATACCAGGATTTGCAAGCCAAAATAAGAGCAATGTGGAAAAGAGATAGTTCCAAAAGAAGTAGGAGGAACTGGAAAAAAAATACAATCGTACTTACATTTTTCTACCAATATATGTAATCCTGTATTTATTTACTGACATTTGATTACCGGGAAAGTCCAGCTTGGTAGGAGCCCATTTTTCAGCAGAGGTCCAGGGAGAAAAGCTCCAAAGTATAACAAAACATTTTAAGAGCAATAATTTTACAGCCTTTAAAAATAATACAAAAAAGAAATGCAGTTTAAAGAAGTATACCAAATTAGACATAATATGAAAACACTGGTTAAGAACAGATACAAGTTATATGACAATGAATAATACTTAAAGAAACCTTAGCCAGTTTATAGAGAAATCACAGGTAAGATGGTATAATACAAATGGGAATTGCAATAAGAAGAGAGAGAAACACAGGCTTATAGTATGTTTAGAGAGAAAGCCAGGGGAGAGAAATTGATAGAAGTAAGGAAGTGAGTAAAGAAGGGAGAGTAAAGGGGTGTAAGGTATGAACAGGTATTAGTTTACATTCAGGGATATAACTTATCCTAGCACTGAGCAAGAACAGAGCCAGCTTGTGGCTAGGAAGTCCTTATGAATGGTTTTGAAGGATGGGAGGGAGGGTATTGACCTGATGGATACTGATAAGGAGTTTCAGGCCTTAGCAAGATGTTATGAGTATAGAAAATGCAAAGCAGATTTGATAGATTTGTGGACAGACAGGAGTTTTTGGTCATTGGATCACAATGATCGATTGGGAACATAGTTGTGTTGAATGTTATTTAGTGCTGGACAAGCAGATGAATCCTGTATAATTTTATAGGTGGTAAGAAGCTGCATATATGTTAGTTGATGGGGTAGTTCTAACCAATTTAGACTTTTTAGTGCTATACAGTGGCCATTATTGTGAATAATTTGCATGAAAAGTGACTTCAATGGTTGTATTATCAAGAGACAGAAGACTTCAAATTTTGTTTTTTCATGGAAGAGGGATTTGGGGAAAAAAGTAGTAGTTTGCTTTTTTAGAGTTGAACACAAATTGTGACTTACAAAGCCATGTTTCAGTTGCTGTTAAAGCTTCTTGATTAATTTTTTGGAGGTGTGTTACACTGTCAGATGTGCAAATAAGTGTGGTGTCATCTGCATAAGGTATTACGGAGGCCTGTTGTGTGGAGGGTGTTGGTGAGAATGTTAAATAAAAGGGGACCAAGGATACAGCCATGAACGTAAAGTACAACGGTGGTGACTGGAAGGTACGGAGACAGGGTGGTGTGCAATTTTGCTGACTGATACCTATTGGATAGGTAGCTTTTGAACCACAGAGTGGTGAGCTGAGCTAGACCTAGTGAGGACATTTGAAGTAGAAGTTTGCTGTAACAAACTGTGTCAAAGGCTTCGGACAAGTCTAGAAATAAGGAAGAGACTAGTCTGCTGTTATCTCTAGCTTTATTGATAATATCTATAATTCATCCTCAAGTCAAATTATAATAGACAGTAATCCGTTTATACAGAACCTGCTGGAGGGACAGGTTCCTAACCCAGAAACTACCCATACTCTGGAATAAACTTCCCATTCATGTCAAACAGAGCACTTCACTAGCCTTCTTCAAGAAAAATCTTGATGAGTGGACGGGTAGCAGGAAATTCACCCCGGGGATCATTCCATCAGCCTCACTCGATAGGGGTACAAGAACTAATGTCCGGCAACAGGACTGGGAATATTCTTGGGCTAGGCTTGTGTTGGCTCCAGGGCCATTAGCCTAGTACTCACCTATGAACCCAGTATAAAGCAATTAGCAGAATGGTACAAAGCAGAACAAGATTTATTTAATTTCCTGAATGCAGAAACCTGTTAGACAGGAAGATGAAGTAACTGGCATAGTAAGGGGTCCTCAGAGTGCAGGGACAACTCTGTCAGTGGGGGGTGTGTGTGTTAGAAAATAATTTCCACAACAGGTAGGCAGGTATTTCACTAGATGATGTTAATACATAGCAACGTTCATTTGCTTTCTGTATGAATTGCAGGAGGAGGCAATTCTGTGAACACTGCAGCTTCAGAGGAGAGCACTCTTAGCAAACACCAAAGACCAAGCACAATATTTACTCCATGAACTTTAAGCATTCCTATCATGGTATTAGTAACCAGAAATATCTAAAGAAATTAAAAAAAGTAGCGAGGGTGATGTTCTGGTCTGCTGCAATGCTGACACCTTCTGGTGAAAGAGATTATGGCATACAAAACTAAGGAGCCCTCTGAATTAGTTAAACTGCGCTTGAATGCTGCGTTATTTTACAGGTAGGTGAACTTCAGGCCTTTCTACAGTCACAATCTTATTACATAAGAAGTAAAATAACATTTAAATTCACAAAACAATGATGATACAGGTTCAAATAAACATTCAATGCAGAGACAGTAAGATAATTACATTAGACGTACCAAGATAAATGTTATAGCATATTTAAACGGGAAAAGTGCAAAGTAGCTTAGAAGACAATGTGAAAGCATGGCTTCTTTAGTAAGGAATTCCTTGCAGGAGTTTTTGAAATTACACACAGCTGTTTGGGGTTAGTATAATAGTGAAGATGTTAACCTCACAGACACAAGCTACCAGGTTTCATTCTTAACTTTGGAAGGAAAATTGTTTATGCTTAAAATGGCACACATGGGCAGCTAGCCTAGTACTTACCTCCTGGGTGAAAGGAAAGGCTAAGAAGCAAATAATAACTCCCACGCACCCCACAAATAACAGGTAATCAATGCTTGACTCTTATTCAACCTATTTTTTAACTTCTGAAGGAAGAGACCCGCTCCCATGGGGTGATGCTGGATAAAGATGCAAAATCAATGTAGGCAAGGTGAAACAAACCGGTCATTGGAGCAGCTGGGGAGGCAACAGGATGGTTTAAGATCATGTAGAGTTAGGAGAAATAAGGATAAAAGCATGCACACACACACACACACACACACACACACACACACACACACACACACACACACACACACACACACACACACACACACACACACACACAAACAGTGCATGTTAGCAGTACAGGTGTAGTTTCATGCAGAAAACTGCACCACTAATTTTAATGTTGTAAAAGGCACAGTAGAGATGCCTTAACAGTATTACACTGTTGACATAATTTTATTATTACAGCATCTCTACTTCTGGAAACAGACATTACTACACTACATTCAGTTCCAGCCATCTGATACAAAGCAATACAGGCTGTTTTGTTACTTTATGGTCAATGACACAGAACACCCTACTTCCCCATTATTTGCTTCATGCATTTAGGATAATATTTAACATTAGGTTTAAATCTGTAAAATTAGACACACAGCCTCAACAGTTATGCTTTGTCAAGAAGTTAAAAGAAGAGAAGTTCTTTTTCTACATTCCCTTTCCAGAAGACCAACTCCAATTTCCAGTAAAGTGCATTTAAAATCCTTACTGTTACAGCACATGAGAATAAGTAACGCAGGTGCCCTGAGTAGAATGTTGACTCTGTGATGCTCACCAGCGTAATACAAGTGCCCTGAATAGAATGCTGAGTCTGTGATGCTCACCAGGACTAACACAGGTGCCCTACTTAGAATGCTGAGTCTGAAATGTTCACAAGGAGTAACACAGATGCCCTGCTTAGAATGCTGAGTCTGTGATGTTCACAAGGAGTAACACAGGTGCCCTGCAAAGAATGCTGAGTCTGTGATCCTCACCAAGAGCAACACAGGTGCCCTGCTTAGAATGTGGATTATGTGATGTTCACCAGAAGTAACAAAGGTGCTCTGCGTAGAATGCTGATTCTGTGATGCTCACCAGGAGTAACACAGGTGCCCTGCATAGAATGCTGAGTCTGTGATCCTCACCAGGAGAAACACAGGTGCCCTGCTTAGAATGTGGATTCTGTGACGTTCACCAGAAGTAACAAAGGTGCTCTGCGTAGAATGCTGATTCTGTGATGCTCACCAGGAGTAACACAGGTGCCCTGCATAGAATGCTGACTCTGTGATGCTCACCAGGTGTAATACAGGTGCCCTATGCAGAATGCTGATTCTGTGTTGCTCACCAGGAGTAACACACGTGCCCTGCAAAGAATGCTGAGTCTGTGATCCTCACCAGGAGCAACACAGGTGTCCTGCTTAGAATGTGGATTCTGTGATGTTCACCAGAAGTAACAAAGGTGCTCTGCGTAGAATGCTGATTCTGTGATGCTTACCAGGAGTAACACAGGTGCCCTGCATAGAATGCTGATTATGTGATGCTCACCAGGCATAATACAGGTGCCCTGCATAGAATGCTGATTCTGTGATGCTCACCAGGAGTAACACAGGTGCCCTGCATAGAATGCTGATTCTGTGATGCTCACCAGGAGTAACACAGGTGCCCTGTATAGAATGCTGAGTCTTTGATGCTCACCAGAAGTAACAAAGGTGCTCTGCATAGAATGCTGAGTCTGTGATGCTCACCAGAAGTAACAATGGTGACCTGCGCAGAATGCTGAGTCTGTGATGCTCCCCAAGAGTAGCATAGGTGCCCTGCATAGAATGCAGGTTCTGTGATGCTCACTAGAAGTAACACAAGTGTGCCCTGCATAGAATGCTGATTCTGTGATGCTCACCAGGAGTAACACAGGTGCCCTGCTTAGAATGTAGAGTCTGTGATGCTCAGCAGGAGTAAAACAGGTGCTCTGTGTAGAATGCTGAGTCTGTGATACTCACCAGGGGTAACACAAGTTCCCTGCATAGAATGCTGATTCTGTGATGCTCACCAGGAGTAATACATGTGCCCTGAGTAGAATGCTGACTCTGTGATGCTCACCAGAAGTAACACAGGTGCCATGCATAGAATGCTGACTCTGTGATGCTCACCAAGCATAATACAGGTTCCCTGAGTAGAATGCTGACTCTATGATGCTCACCAGGCATAATACATGTGCCCTGACTAGAATGCTGACTATGTGATGCTCACCAGAAGTAACACAGGTGCTCTGCGTGGAATGCTGAGTCTGTGATGCTCACCAGGACTAGAGGTTTAAAGAACAGAAAATGGCTGGATGGCTCACCGGGTTTACATATAGAGACACACATGCACACACACAAATTAATTTTACGTGTGTGTGTGTGTGTGTGTGTGTGTGTGTGTGTGTGTGTGTATATATATATATATATATATATATATATATATATATATTATATATATATATATATATATATATATATATATATATATATATATATATATACATACACACGCACACACACACACACATACATACAGTGGATATAAAAAGTTTACACGCCCCTGTTAAAAATGCCTGGTTTATGTGATATAAAGAATGAGATCACAATAAATAATTTCAAAACTTTTCCCACCGTTAATGTGACCTATAACCTGTACAATTCTATAGAAAAACAAACAAATCTGTTAGGGGAAAATATATAAAAAAATAAAAAAAAGTACAATAAGCTGGTTGCATAAGTGTACACACCCTTAAACTAATATATATATAAACATGCACATACAAGCATATGTTTTCAAAATGCATTTTCTTTGAATGCATTTTGTTCAAATCGAACAATGAATGAAATGCATATCAAAAGGAATGCATTAAAGACTGGTAATTTTCAGAGATCATTGAATACTAGGGATACAGTAGTTTTCTCTTTTCTCTGAGATTGTGCAATCTTGTTTTTGTTATATGTGTGGGAGAGTCAGCCCCCCCCCAATGAGGGAGATACAGGGAAGCTTGATCTGTTGCAAAAAAGTTATTTTTATGTTTTGCACTCTGTTTTATGAGTGCATTTTTTAAATATAATTCGCACACATTACATTTAAGCTCTTTTTTCTTATGAAATATAAAGTATAGAATGGATTAGATATGACACTCACCCCACTCCCAACTTTATTTCTTTCCTCGTTAGATATTCCCTGTGTACAGATGAAGCACCATGCTATTGTCCAGGTAATGGGCAAGGATGCTCTGTAAACTCCCTATATTTGACACCATGTCATGGTGCATATTCATGTTCCTGTATTTCTGTGTGCTCCTGGTCACTAAGTGCATCAAACCCCAAGATCACAAGCCACCATAGTAGATAACCAATGATCATGGTCTGGCTCTTCAACGACACTACTGGAGGTTGTGGTCCCTGACTTCTTCCAACCTCATAAATCCAAAAAGACAAAGCCAGCACCCGACTCCTGAGGCATATTAAAAGTTTTTTTATTAATTATTGCATAATAAGACAGCAAAAAGTAACTTAGTACACCAACATGGTTATACCGGTTTTGGCAACAGCCTTCCTCAGCAACCAAACATGATGCAAAAATGGATAAACCTAACATGCTGTCTTCCTTTTCTTATTTAACGTTTACAGATCTGGAGCGCCCTCTGGTGTATAAAGAGGAGATGCAAAACTGACAATTCACATATAACAAAAACAATTATATACAGACAACCCAAAAATGAATAAAAATACATAATTTCAGTGGGTATGCTTTAAAATTGATCATTCAAGCCAGGGGAAAAAAGAGCCCCCACAACTGAAATTATGTATTTTTATTCATTTTGGTTTGTATACCACATTCACCTCCCCGTGACCCTTTCCTATCTTACAGTGTTGCTATCACCTGCCACTGTGTTCCCCCACCTGTGTGGGTGGTGATTGTGCCCTGCCTACCCCTAAACCTGCGCAGCATGTTTACATATGATGTAAAAGGGTGCAGTTCATGCACTGCCCTGCTCATCATGGGTATGAGAAGGCACGCAACATGTTACTCTCTGCTGTCTATGTCATGAAACACAGAAGTGGACCAGACACCATATCTCTGGCAATGTCACATTGTACCATACCCCTTCTGCCTTGCCAGGGTAAAGCAGCTATCTCTTCATATGCAGACTCTGCAACTGCTTTTCCTCTGCTGACCCTGCTGTTATGCTGGACACCTACTGAGGTGTTTCCTTGCTGTACCAGCTGTTTACAACAGTACCATAATATCTAACATGGCACAGATGACAAAGACTCAGCTATAGATCTCGGGTCTGTATATCAGTGACCCATCTGAAGTGTCAAGATACAGGAAGCAGCCTTTGAATTGTCCACACTCATGCTCCACAACATGCCATGTTTCAGCATGGATTAGTGTACATCATCTCTGCCAAGGGGCTATAGAAAGGGGCAGTCATTCAGAGGTCTAGTGTATAACCAGCATCACCAACAGTCTCTTTACTATATGAGCATCCTTACGAATCATCTTAATATTTCCATCTGGGAGTTTAATTTCAAAAGTTTAATCTTGCAGTAAAGTTCAATGCAGTGTGCTGAATCATGTGAGCTGGTGGAGTGCTTTTTGTGGTTCTTTGCCCTTTTCTCTACTGTGAAGCTGTAAGTTTGGAGAGGTGGAGCCCCCCACACAGAGAGAGAGGTTGGGATATACAAGTCACTTATGGTACATTCTGTGGTTCTATAAATGGCCAAGGCATGACACAGTGTTGTTACTGGCCACTAATACAGCTGTTCTACTAGAGCTGCCACAACTCCTATCATTTCCACTCACCGCAACAAAATAAATCTTCTGTGTTCAGTATAAGCATGTGCCATCTGAAGTGCATCTGTTTTATAAGATTCAGAATTATTCTGCCAGGTTTGAAGTCATGATTTGCATAATTTATGTGCCATATTTGCATACTGGGTTCCTCTGTATCCAAAGGTTAGAGAGTAAAAAATGTTGCAGTTAATCTCTGGTTGTCAAAGGTGTACATTCTGATTCAGCAATCACTGGATGTGTGATAAGGGCTGTCAAATCTTTTTAGTAGCTACTGAGACTTAGCCCCCCTAAAGTGGAAAGTGCAAATATTCAGGAAAGGGCAATGTTTAATGATTTCATCAATAGACTAATTAACCATTATATTGATAACCATGTGGCATCCAGCCCACATGAAGTCTGTGTACACAGACCTAGATTGCTCTTTTAGACAGATAGCACTCCATTAAACCAACTCCAAACCTCACAGTTGCTTTTCCCCTTTAGCCCACATTAGTTGGCATGTGGAAATGTGAATTTGCACTGTCCATCTGTCTCTGCAGCCAGCTTGGTTGAAATGGGCATCCTAAGATGTTGTAGTAATTGCTGCATGTTTACTGAGAACCACCCACTACTTAAATTCACACAGTGTGAGAGATGTTATTATTTAATGTTATTGGAGGCAAAGCTCTCACACGCAGCCATTACAAATAACAAGGAGGCTGTCAGTACTACGCAACACCACACATAACCAGTATCACACACCTACATATTTTGATTAACAGTAATCTACCTAAACCACAAAGGCATTCTAAATGTTACTTAAGAAACAAGTACTCTCAGCAACCTCACAGACTCGAAATACAGGCAGCACCCAATATGACAGATGCATCTAAGAGTCATTGTGTCTCAATTCAAAAATCCATAAGGCAAATCTCCACACAATGCAATATCCTAGTTACAGGTAACGCCATAGTGAGACACACTGATGCGCCACTACCAGGATGTGCAAGGAGGGGTCACATGCTTATCAGGTGCCATGATATGCCATATCACACATGCATGCAAGTACACATATAACACAGTCACAGTGCATGTAGGTGTGAATTACCTGAGATGCATTTCTCCCTGGATCATATGAAGAGCAACATGATGGAGCTCTTGTGATATGTGTCTGAGGCAGGTATGAACTTAACCTTGAGCAGCATTCTGCCATCACCAAGACTGATTCCACAATACGAACAAATGAAGGACTTCAGCAACTAGCTTATCTTCTGGTGTCATTCAAAGGGGATACAATATATATCTGCTTGGAAAGAGGTGTCAGACAGTCATGACTGCTTTTGCCAGGGATGGGCTGCAGTTATTCCACCCAAGACTTTTTTATATTGGCTAAATCCTTATCCACGTCCACAGTGCCTTTAACAAAGCAGAATCTGGATAACAAAAGTATTGGTGCATAATGCTAAAAGACTAAACAAAAATCCCACTCCTCACAAGCACTTATTATTTATTTATTTATTATTTATTTGACATTTATTGACCAAGATAGTCCAACTGAGCTGTTGCACGTTTCAGTGGAAGCCCGGGGAGAAAAGCTCCATACACAAAAAATAATAATAATAAAAGAAAACATAAAAATAGTACAATATCTAGAATAGTAACTCCATAGATTACAATAAAAAAATGAACAATCTTTTGTGTCACAGGTTATGGAAAAGCATTGGTTAGTTCAAGATAGGTTTGAAAAGGCAATTAAAAGCAGTTAGTCTCAGATATTTACAAGACAGTGACATTAAGCACATCGGAGGAAGAGGTGTTTGGAGAATTCATTTCTAGAGGTCGTGTATGGAGCATAATGAGATCATTTAGGAAAAGGGTGCAATTTAAAGTGCATTATACACAGTATTAGAGGTGTCAGGGGATTTAGATTTTGTAGTCAGGAGTGCTAAAGCAAGCATGAAGGCAGATTTACCAGACAGGCTGGAGTTAGCGAGTAACAAAATCAGGAAAACTGTTTACAGTGGCAAGTCCTAGTGCTAGTTAGAATGTTTTTGAGAGCAATTTTGAATTGTTCTAGGTGGTTTATACTTCTAATAGCTAGGGAAAGTTTGTTCCAAGGAGGGGATTAACTGTACAGATTATGTCCTATTGTAGTTTTTGGCTTGTAGATTTGCAATAGATTTTGATCAGAGCTTCTGTGAGCCCTGGTAGGGATGTAGAGGGAGACAAGTGAGGAGATATCAGGACACGGACACATGATGGCTTATACAGGATGGAATGTATGAGCTGTAGCTGAGAGAGAAGTAGTTGGTGAGGAAATTCTAACCAGTTTAATGCTTTAAGAGAAAGACAGTGGTGAGGTTTAAAGGTTTGTTAGCTACAAATCACACTACTTTATTATACATGATTTCTAGTTTTTGATAAGAGAGAGGTCTGTAGGCTGGTGAGGATTTCTGAGCCATGGAACAGACTAGGGAAAAGACAGGCATGTGAATGAAAGATTTTATCCTCATTTGATAGGAATTTTTTGTTTCTGTAGAGCAATCAAAGTTTTTGATGGGTTTTCTTGATGCAATCGAGAACATGAAGGTCAAATTTGAGTTGATCATCCATTGTGCCTCCATGAAGCTTAGTATGTGATTCAACTGTGATGGAAGTGTTGTTAAGGGATGAAACAGAGAAGGAGGGTTTAAGGTGTTTGAAGGATGTAGGTAGAAAAAGCAAGAGTTTAGTCTTTTTAGGATTTAAGATTAGCTGGTTATTGGATAGCCAGTTTTCAATAGCTTTGAAGGATTTTTGGGTAAGGGTGTTCAGATCTGAGAGGTCATCAGCATATTGTATGAGAGATGATTGTGAACAAGATGTATACAGGAGGTTGGTAAAGATGTTGAACAATAATGGACCAAGTATTGATCCTTGAGGGACTCCCATCTTGACAGGGAGAGCAGGAGATAGTGTGGAAAGCCATTTAACAGATTGCTGGAAAGTACTGATACATATGCATTGACATACAGACCTGGTTCAAGAATGAGAGCATTCCATCACTGCAGGGTTCAAGACCAGTGAGAGCACTTCATCATCGCCGGGTTCAAGACCAATGAGAGTACTCCATCACTGCAGGGATCAAGACCAGTGAGAGCACTCCATCAGTGCAAAGATCAAGACCAATGAGAGCACTCCATCAGTGTAGGGATCAAGACCAATGAGAGCACTCCATTGGTGCAGTTTTCAACACCAGTGATAGTACACATCAGTGCAGGGTTTAACTCATTCACTCCAATGGATCTCAGGAAGTTTGCACTGTAACTTCCAATGGGTGGAGCCTAAGTCTTTTGAAAGAATCAAATTATATCCTCACATTTCAAACAAATGTTCATATCTCTGGAACCATATGGGTTATGAAAGAAGTATAAATGGCAAACCCTTCAGCAAAAACTATTTTTATAGAGGTAGTATTCCTTAGTTTCTAGGTCTTTTATTTTATAAGTCACAGTAAACACAGTAGCTATTATGTTTGTAATATTTTGTAAACAACTTACAATATCTCAGCAACCACTTGAGTTACACACAGACTGTCAGTAGCATTTTATTCATCTTGCTGAGAACTTTCATATGAGGCTAAGGAGTTCTATCTGTGTTACTTGGTTGTTGAGATATTTAAAAAAAAAAATAAAAACTATATTTATGTACCATGACTATATTTATGTACCATATACCATGAAAACAACAGTTAATATACCTGCAGTAGACAGAGGTGAAATATTAATGCAGTTGAGTTTGCCATTGTATAAGCTTTAAGAATAAATATTTTAAAAACTTGTACATAGCATGGTTTTGGAATTATTGTTGCAAATATGAATAAGCAATATTTGATGCCTAGAGACATCAGTAGGAGTTAAATGCAGATGCACCTGGAGGCATCACTCGGATGTAATGAGTTAAGGGCAATGATAGCACTGTATCAGTACCAGATTTAAGACCAATGAAAGCACTCCCACAATGCAGGGTTCAAGACCAATGAGAGCACTCCCACAGTTCAGGGTTCAATACCAATGAGAGTACTCCCTCAGTGCAGGTTTTAAGACCAATGAGAACACTCCCTCACTGCATGCTTTAAGACCAATGAGAACATTCTGTCAGTGAAGGGTTTAAGACCAATGACAGCACCACATCATCACTGAGTTTAAGACCAATGAGTGCACTGTGTCAGTGCAGGGTTCAAAATCAATGAGAGCACTCAATCAGTGCAGGGTTTAAGACCAATGACAGCATCCAGTCAGTACAGGGTTTAATACCAATGAGTTCACTCCATCACTTGAGGGTTTAATGCCAATGAGAGCACTCCATTAATGCAGGGTTTAAGGCTAAGGAGAGCACTCCACCAGTGCAGGATTTCAATGTCTACCACATGTTTAGGACCACCACATAAAGACAGCATTGTTTCCATATTCTTAAAAATATATATTTCACCTCCAGATTTGTTAGACAAGATAATGATCTGAACTCCTCCAAATCCAACTTACTATTGATAAAACCCCTTTTCATATCATAGTTAACTAGAGGAGCCCCTCTATGCCCCCCCTCAGCCCATTTCTCATACATAACTAGTATGGAGTCCCTATGCATTAAGCCAAACATTATTCTCCTAGGAGATTTCAACTACCCCTACATTAACTATACATCCACAAAATGTATGCCCAGAGATTTCCAGACTTCATCAAGGCAAACTCTCTGGACCACTTAGTACATATCTCAACTAGGCTGATAAAATCCTGGATTTGGTCTTTGCCAATACAGAACAGTGTGGCTTCCAACCAATTGTTATTTCCTCCCTAGTCAAATCGGACCAGAAATCAGTCATGTTTTTCCATGTGACTGAAGCCAGAAGCATCTGCCAGCACACTGCTAATCAGATATTCTAACCTGATGACCACATTGCTAATAAACAATCCTTTACTACCAAATTCTAAGTACATGTTTATAGCTGCACAGACTCATCTGTATCTCACTGAAGTAACTACAACAACAAATTTAAAAATAAATCTCTGTGGAAGAACCCAAATGTAAAACAGGATCTATGATAAAAGACAAAAAAACTAACTGCAAGTAAAAATAAATTTAACTCTCAAGATGTTAAAAATGTTCCTGATAAACTTAACAAGGTACTCAAGACCCTAATCAAATCAACCAAAGCCATATGGGGGAAGGTAAAAACAGCCACCCAGATGAAGGATAATCACAAAGCTTTCTTAAACTACATTAGTAACTTCAGGGAAAAATGCCCAAAACTGCCCAGAGTCAACAGTAAATGATATTACTCATACACAGAGGACCTAGAAAATTTGCTAGCAGACAAATATAGCTCAAACTTCATTCCCCAACTGTGCTCCTAGATAACATACCAGCATTTATACCGTCCTCTCATACCTCCCAAGAATAAGTCTTCAAGGTACTATCAGTGGCAAACAACACTACTTCATAGGGCCAGATAACATACATGCTGCCTACTGGTCAGTGTGAAACAGGACTTGTCAGACCACACTACTCAGTATCATCCTCCTAACAGGCTTCATACTGTATGAACAAGAGTATACAAAGTCACTACCTTGCAAAAAGGTGGGTTGTTAATGGACTTGGATAATTTCAGACACATAAGACTGACCAGCATTATTAGTATGGCTGTGGAAAGGGTTATTATGGAATTAATATAGAAGGACATAGGCAACCAAACACTTTACCAAGTCAGTTCAAATTCAATAACAGCAAGGTTATTGAAGCAATGGAAAAGGGCAAATCAGTACACATTGCATATCCAGAATTCACAAAGGCATCTGACACCATCCAACATTCAAGCCTTGTAGATAAACTCTCCTAGTTAAATGTAAATCACCATGTAACTCGTCGGATAGCAAACTGGGTCAGAAACAGAATCCAGGAAATTAGGGTGGGTGGTCTTAACTCCTCCAACAGACTCAGTCACTAGTGGTACATCCCAGGGCTCAGTCCTTTGGCTACTCCTCCTTGGTATTTACTTCGCGAATGTCAAAGCAAATGTTAAAGGTTTATGGCTGACTAAGTTGGCAGATGACCATAACCTTGGTGTCATCATAACTCTTTAGAAGACAACAAGATCCTCCAAGGAGGCCTTTTCCAACCATGAACTAAATGCTAAGAAATGTATAGCAGTATCCTTCTGCAAGCACAACTTCCCCTGTAACTATCACACTGACAACACACCCCTGAATGTTGATCCTGTAGTCAGGAATCTGGAAACATCTGTCAATAAACTATCCTTTGATTATCACATATCCACTATTGCAAGGAAGTCTTTTTTCAATGCACAGCTTGTATATAAAGGTATGGTGCCCAGGTCCATGGATGTAATCATTCCATTGTACTTGACTGTAGTTAGGCCAATCACTGAATATAATGCCCGTGTCTGTATGCACTTATACAAACAATTCTCATAAACAGAATAAGCACAGTCTTGTCATAAAACAAAACAAAACAAACAAAAAAAGAAAAATCAAAGGCCTAAATAACAAAAATTATGCAGGCCATCTCAAATCTTTGTCGCACTTTTCTGTATCATACAGGTGCTAAGAGGAGACCTCTGCCTCACATAAATTGCCTCAACAGGCCTTATCCTGTCAAGCTTACTACACATTTGCAAACCTAATGGTAGTAACACCCAATAAGGGATTTCAATCTCTTTTGCAGCATAAACAGGGCATACTGGAAGTAGATGTACGAATTACAAATAAAACTGCTTCTATAGAGTCTTCCATTCCACATAAAACAAAGTACTTCTCTTACTCTGTTCAAATGTAATTTAGATGAATGGATGAGAAACTGTTAATTCATCCCAGGTTTAGTCCCATAGAAAGAGGCAACAGGTAAATGTCCCAACATTACCCTTGTATTGCCTCTAATGTTATTCATACACAAAATATATGGGCTCAAATACTCCCACAGGAATGTAAGACTAGGCCTCCTATGATCCTCCTAAATCAATAGCCTAGGCAGCATCTATGACCCAGTTTGTCCTCATGTTAAAACTGTGGGTAACAGGAAGAAAACAGCAAGCTAAGTCACTGCACGTGTAGAAAGTAGTAGTAAGTTGACAGCAAGCTAAGTCAGTGCACGTGTAGAAAGTGGTAACAAGTCGACAGCAAGCTAAGTCGCTGCACATGTAGAAAGTGTTAGTAAGTCGACAGAAGCTAAGTCACTGCATGTGTAGAAAGTGGTAGTAAGTCGACAGCAAGCTAAGTCACTACACGTGTAGAAAGTGGTAGTAAGTCTATAAGAAGAGCAGCAAGTAACTATGAGATCAAGGTTGCAGAAAATGTTTGGAATAACAACAAAAAGGCCTCATTTACACACTTAAAATCTGATGGAAAGTATGCAAGCTCTAGTATTACCTTAAAATATCAAGATATCTGTAACTAATCCAAACTAGTAACAGTATTAGGTTTTTTTTTATAAAAATCTAGCTAGCAGACAAACGCATCATCCAGACTTTGATATCTCTGGTAAGTGCACTGTTATCTCAGATGATTCTGTCTCTAAAGCCCTAAAAGTAATTAAGCCAAATTCAACAGCCGGCCTGGATGGTGTAAACTTTTTTTTGCATGGTATGGCAAAATGTTTGCTGCCTTTTCCCTTGGACCAGTTTCAAAGAACAGTGGAAGAAGGATCTGTACCAGATACTTGGAAGGAAACAATAGCAGTACATAGACCTAAACATCAATTCTACCGTACAACTGACAGTTACAGGCCAATCAGTACAACATATAAACGCTATGAGAGGGTACTCTCGCACCTTTCAGCACCCTCTCAATTTTAAGTTAGACAGTTTCCAAAAGGATTTTCCACCCATCTGCTCTTAACAAAATTAATTAGTTTTTTATAAGCATATTATAGATCAGAGTGCATGTGCTGTACCTTTAAGAAGCATATCAAGGACTCAAGGGCGCCCGCAGGCAGGTGCAAGGGGGTGCACTTGCAACCCCCTGGAAACGGATGATTTTATTTTAATTTAAAAAAAAAAGTTTTTTTTAAAGGGCGTTCCTCTTTAAGAATGCCCTTTGCATACTGTCCAGTCGCACAGATGCAACAAGTGTTTGCAACCTGTTTTCATCTTCTGTGCATAGGCGCCGCCCGGAACCATAGCACTTTTCAGCAGCAAAGACCTGTTTTAGGACCCAACAGTCTCGCGTGCGTCGCATGAATTTTAAACGCAAATGTGCGTGGGAAGGGAATCTCATCATTGCTGCCAGAGAGTCGCCCACAGTAAGGTAAGGAGTTAGGAGTGTGAAATTCCAGTTTGGTTGAGTTTTTCTTGCAGTTTTTACTGCCTTATTCTATCTACAAACCTGTCCTGGCACAGGTCATGGACACTGAGGTTTCTTTTGCCTGTCTGTATACATTACAGACATTTGAGTTTCATGCCAACACAAAAACTGTTATAATATAAACTTTCTAAGTTTGTAAGAGCAATATTTAAAAATCATCCCTATTTTTGTGCTTTTCTCATGCTATTATTTATGGCTTTGTCCAGATTTGTTGCTCTAAGAAGTTGAGAAGTATACTTAGTAGAATAGAAAGTATGAGTTTTTTCCTGGTATGAATGCATGGCATATTCTCATAATTACATTAATAACTTCAGCCAAAGGCTATTTATATGGTACTCCATGGTATCACCTGAAGGTATACACAAGGCCTAAACAATTGTGCACTGATAGTTGGTGTCTAACCATCTCTGCTTAGTAGATATTTACATTTGTTTATCCATTAACTATTCAAATATGTATAGTATTGATAATTATTGCAAATATTTAAAAAATGGAATGCGTCTACACATCTAGTTTACAACCAAATGTAGAATACATCTACCTTAGCAAAAATCACACTGATAGTGGAGGTCTGTCTACTACAGTTACAGAGATATTACTTGTTTGAGTAATTATAGTATGTAAAATTATGTATTTAATTAATTGTTAAATATAAAATGATGATGTCTGGTTGACATGTCATTATGAAGAGGAGTGTGTGCTGAATAGCTTTCATATTTTAACTTTTTTGGTAATTTTTGTTTGTAAGATATATAATTTGTTTACAGCTAGACTGAAAAAGTTTAGTTCAGGTGAAGGCTTGTCCAGCCAAGAACCCCCCAGGTGTAGGTGGTGTGAAATTCCACTCAAGCTAGACATGAAAGAGTTAATATACCCCTATACCTGAGAGCTAAAGTTATATATCAGATGTATGCTTCTAGGAAGGTTAAAGCTTTGGTACCCCAGATGGACATCAGCAGTGAAAACCCCATCTATTTGGAATATTGTAGGACATCTACTGTTATGATAACTTCTTACACAAACTGTAATTTACCACTTGCATCAAGGAGGGATACCCAAGATAAGCTTGGGTGAGAGAATTTGTGGGTGACAATCCAATTGCCTGAGCTAGTATTGTATGTATCTAGGATACTGGTTTGGTGTACGATGCAGTGGTAGTTTATTAAAAAGAGGGGGGATACAATGGAATAGGAAGGGCTCAGACAAATGTGTCCTATCTTTTTATTTTTCATATAGATTAAGGTCCTTTATGTGTGTAACAGCAAAACCAGCAAATCAGCCACAGAAGTCAAAATTTGTTTAAGAATGTGTTTAATACCAAAGATAGGTTAAAAACATCCACAGTTTAGTGCTTTCATCTGTAACACAAAGGCATCAGAACTATGAATGTACTGGTTTTGGAAGCCATTTTACAACTTAAGTGCAAAAGACGCACCTCCCATGTAAACCAATCACAACTTATTGTAGCTGAAATCAACATGAAACAGAAAAAAAATGAAGTAACACTAAAAATAAGTCAAAGCTTTTAAAACCTGAACCAAAACACCTAAATACTAACTAGGCAAAAAATACTAACTAAACAAAAAATGTTTGATGAAACACAAACTCATATTCTGATGGCTCTCCTTTATAGTTCACTACTAACAGTAATGTTGTCATTTAAACTGGGAAAGTTGATAGCATCCAGCTTAAGCTACCATGACATTTCCTGGTTAAGTAGTTTGTTCTGCCGGTCCCCTACATAAGGAGGATTTTGTATTTGCTCAAGAACTAGAAATGTAAACTTGGTGAATTTGTCACAAACAATGGAATGCCTGGCCAGCGCACTTTTACTGTCCTTATCTTGAATATTGTAAACATGTTGATAGATATGCTTATTCAAAGCATTCTTACTTTTTCCCACATAGAAAGCAGGACAAGATGCACATGTAGCCTGGTAAATAACTCTGAGAAAAGCAATTGTAAGCTCCATCATGCACAGAAGAATCAATCTACTTAAAAGGGTGTCATAATAAGTGTCTATATAAGGGCACTGATGACAGTTCCCATATTTCCTGATAGATAAAAGTCCCATATGATGATCAATAGGTTACTCAAGAAGGGATTTTATGTTAGATTTAATTTTATAGGTAAAAGATGGTGGTGTAGAAAAAAAAAAACTATTTGATGCTTTCATCACATTGTATCATGAACAAGTTTGTTCACAAAATCTTTTCAGTGTCCTTGACACCCGAAGTGTAATGCAGGACCATATTACTTTAGCCATTAAATCCTGTTTGATTGTCTTTGTTGAGCTGGATCAGCCCTTTCATGATGATAGGGATATTTGGTGTTTTTCTCTGCCCATATTTCTTCTCTGGGTGAATCCAGAAGTGGTAGGGGGTAGCCATGATCCAAAAACATAGATCTTAGAATGTCGAATTGCTCAAGACACATTATGTCATCCAAGGTCAAGCGAGAGGTTCTAATAAATTGACTTTTTACCACCCCCCCCTCTTCTGATGGAAGGCATGGCAACTAGTGAAAAAAAAAAATGTTACAGTAAGTAGACTTTCTGTAAATCCTGGTAGTGAATTATTCATTAACTCCTTTTCTGATGTCAATGTCAAGATATTTAATCTGGTCACATACAAAGGAATATGTGAGCTTTAGAAAGGAGGTGCTCGCTTGTAACTGTAGTATGAATTCTTCAAGTTCATCAGCACTTTCTTTCCAAATGATAGGTAAATCATTGCAGTATCTGAAGTAGCCAGCACATTTTGAAAAGAGGGGGAGTTTTAAAAAGGCTCCAGGAGATCCCATGAGTCTCTTATAATATGTGGGAAGGAAACAGTTTTTTGAATTTTTGGTCTATAAATTTGGCCAGGGACTCTGTAACTGATCCACTAGCAGTTACAGTTGGACATGGTGGTGGTGGTGGTGGTGGGGGGGGGATTTAGGAATGCCAAAAATCTTTGGAATAATAGGAAAATTTACTCTAAGGAAATTTTATAAGCCTTGTGGAATTGTATCTAACAACTCATCCACTGTCACTTTAATGATCCTGCAGGCTATATTGATTTAATTTGTGAAAACAGCACTGTACACAATCATCATGCATAAGATGTAGTATATGCCCAGAGTAGTTAGCTCTGTCCATAATAACCATGCCCCCACCTTTGTCCAGTCTGATGCATCTAATATTCTGATTGTGAATTGTTGGAGAAGCTGTTCTGCTATAACCACATTTTTTAAAAGAATTGTATTGTTTTGCAACAGTGTGAGTATTTCTTTTTCACATCACTTCTCAAAAACATTGATAATTGGGTGTAAAGGGTGATTTGCTGTACTTTTCCTCAAACTTGTCAGGGGGTGTTGCAATTAACTTCTCCCCTAAACAGTACTTGAAAATTAAGCTTTCTGGTAAACAATTTTAAGTTGAGGAGAGTGTCATCCACCCTAGCCCTAGTGAAGGGGATGAAGTTAAACCTTTTCAAAAACAAACTATATTTCTCAGGGCCTATTACCATATCAGTAAAATTGTAAATGTGATATCCAAAAAAAGAAGCAATATTTACAGTACCTGAAGGCATAGTAGTGATCTCCTGGGTGAATAAATCAGTCAACATTGCTGATTCTGATTCACACACCCACTCTTGAGTTTCTTTTCTTCATCCTTCCCTTGGGATGGGGGTGGGAGTACCCTGACTGGTGAAAGTTGGATTGTTGCTTGTTGGCCAGTCTCTCTGATCTTCTCAAAGATATTTCCTCTAAAGGGATATTCAGTTGATTTGTTTCCTCGTTGTTGTCAGTATAAAAAGTCTCAACAAGATTGTTTTTGTTTGTTGTACCTGCAGGATTAGGGTGTACAGCTCTGTTATGATAATCTGAGTCATCCCAGAGTAATTTCTTGGTGTGTTTTTAAATTGAACAAGTTTGTTATCTATGGCCTGAAAGATGTTGTTAAACTGGGACATGTGAAAGTCTAAATCAGCAATGAGAGAATCTACTAGTTTAGTAACATCCTGTTTAAGTTTCATCAAATGCCTATCATTTTCTTTAATGAGCGGTTCAGCAAGTTCTAGACTTGTACGATCAAAAAAATCCAGCAGTTTATGGTGAAAGGGTGAATTTGCTTCTACATCTTGTGGGGACTTCCAGATATGGAGCCCTTTAAGTACATGGAGTCTCCATACACCTTCACCCAAAAGTAATTATCCAACTGTAGTGATTTAAATTTGTATAAACACATATCCAATACAGTAATTTGCTCTTGCAAGGATAAATAATGACCATAATCACAATCACAAGGAAATGGCTTTGGTCTTTTGGTAGGCTCTTAGGAAATACCTGTGTGTGTGTGTGTGTGTGTGTGTGTGTGTGTGTGTGTGTGTGTGTGTGTGTGTGTGTGTGTGTGTGTGTGTGTGTGTGTGTGTGTGTCTGGGTTTGTGGGTCTTGACCTAATCTTTTGTAAGTAGAGTGGTGTGTTCCTGATCTTTTCAGAACAGAGCAGTTTGTATACGATAAAAAAATGTCTTCCTAAGTATAGCTCTCTAAACTATTTAGAGATAAATTTACTGACTTGAGAGCAACTCAAGTTTAGCAATAAACAAACATTTACTCTGTTTCAGTATTGTGAGAGGGCAACATTTGGAAGATGTACATGTTTATTTACCTTATGAAACCATGCCTATATAAATGCTAATTTGGATATTGATTACTGTTTGTTACACATTTTTTGGGGATACTATGAAGAACATCTACATGTTAAATGCATAGACTGTCCAGAAACCAGTTTTTACAAAAAAAAAAAAAAAAAATTGATAGTTTTACAATTAACTGCCATGCATGGCTGTGTATAAATTTTAAAATGTGATAACACTGATCGTACTGAAAAAAATACTTGTGGAGGAGACCAGAAGTTTGCAAGAAATTCAGAAAAGTTAAGCATGCTTTTATTCTTGAAAATATGAGGTTACAGGATGGTTCTTTCCTACACCTTGCAAAACAAACTTGTGAAGCTGATTAGCCAGCAATAATCAGAGTCTGTAGGGGGACGTTCATTGTGGATTGATATCATAATAGTCTGCTTTCAGATATGAGGGATATAGTTAGTTTTCAATACTCTTTTTCTAAAGCTGAATAGCTTCTTGTGTTTATGGAACTAGTGGAGTATTACATGCAAAAGGTTTCACTGAGTATATTTGATTGCACAAATAAGGAATCCTAGTATCTCATCTAGTCCCATGAGCTAGTGTTTCTTACCTTACTGAGGGCATTGGTAACCATACTGAAAGTAACTTAGAAGTTTATTAGTAGTTACTGGACATGCAGTCCACGAGACCATTAAAGAGCCCATCCCAAATTCCCAGTTAACATAAAGCACTTATCTGGTTAAGTAATTCACTCAAGATCACACAATAAACAAATGAAGGCTGAAAGACTCAAACCCTGTACCAAAGGTAGTAGCTCATTAACAGATTGTTACCTTAACCCTTTGCACCATCTGCCAGATCTTGCCTGAGTTCTTATTGCAGGGAAGAATAGTGAATGGGGTTCCCCACAGTGGAGTGAAATTTGCTCCAAGCATATAAGCTAGAGTGTTGGCTATATCTGTTGGCTCCATTATGGAAATACTATTTTGTTTCTGCTCCTCATTTATTATTATTTTTTGCATGTGGTTGAAATATTGTTTCCACAATGGTAACTGAACAAGAAAGGTTTTCAGTTGGATAAGAGGTACTTCTTACATCTCTGAACACCCCCTTTCCACCAGTGGCTTCATCTCTTCTAGAAATATAGAACAACACAAAAAGCACTTCAGAACTGTATCTGCCACTTTACTGTAGCAGCAGGCAAGATGTTCGATCACTTTCAAGCAGTTAGCAGGCAAGACGACTTACAGAGACTCATTTCTGTCAAACAGCAGCATTATATGCCTGTCTATAGGCCTAATATCCATTAATGGGATGCTATTTCCTCATTTTGACTGCAATGGTAAACATAATGAGGCTATTGACATCAGTTCTCTTCCTCTTAATGAGGTACATGATGGTTGCTTATGTTAGGCTGATAAATACATCAAGAACTAAGCATATGAGATTTTGGAAACATAGTTTGAAAGGTGAATATTTAATACAGTAGACTGTGTGTATGTAGGAAGTAGGTATGTAAACGTGTGTGTGTGTGTGTGTGTGTGTGTGTGTGTGTGTGTGTGTGTGTGTGTGTGTGTGTGTGTGTGTGTGTGTGTGTGTGTGTGCGTGTGTGTATGTGTGTGTGTGTAAGAGGGAGGGGAGGGGTGTATGGGGGGTTCATACCTCACAATTATCCAGATTTTTGCCTCATATTTTCAGATTGTTTCTCATAAAATTGTGTTTTTTCTGGCAAATCATTGAAGACTGAAGTTGAGTTTTAGACTTCATATCCTCAGAAAATGCATACTAATGCAAACATTTTGTTCTATCCACTTTCTAAGGAGGTTGGAGTATGTATGTGTGTCATACCTCTTAACCGTACAGATTTTCACAGAGGTTGAGGTATGTGTGTGTGTTTCAGAGAGAGTGAAATGCCATATTTAAAGTCAGCAGGTGGAATTTATTTTCAAGGAATTGTGAGCTTCAAGGGAAGAGTAGTTTACTACTGCTCATGCTAAGTCTGCTTAAAATGTGCAACTGTTTTGTTTAGCAAATGGTATCACTGTTGTGGTGTAGAATTTCAAAACAGTCTTAGAAGCACAGTAGGTAGCATATTTGTATCTTAATGTAGAGGGCTGTAGGTTCTACTCCCACCACATGTAGATTTGTATTTTAAGGGGGTGGAGTGCTGCAGTCCTGAGTATGTCCTCCTTTTGATGAGATGCCTAATAACTATGAACCTGTGTTTCTGCTTGCCGCTTATTCCTATTGCAATATACAAGCTTAGCATTTTTTTTCAAATGTAACATAGGCAATTTATTGTTTAAGGGCAGTAGGCACTGAAATTGTAGATGAAACACTGAAATATAAAGCTGTTTTCTAGCAACAACCTCTCCATTAGTTTCAGATCTCTTTAATGTGAAATTATTCAAATGACTTTTACTTCTGCAGAGATTGTGCATATTGACTGATATTGGTAGATTGTAATGAGAGACATTTAAGTGGCCTTTTATGGTTGAAATGTTCTGAATTGGGCAATTTGTCATTATTGGTTCATATGTTTTGTTTCATTGCTTAATGGAAAAAATGTTCAAAACTATAAAACATACTCTAAGTGGTGCTGTATTAACAAGGGATATAATTCAGTTATTATATATTATAATTAATACAATCAGGAAGGTGAATCAAATCAGTTATGCATGGTTCTGAAATGTGTGCAAGGGGCCTATGATTTGAAAACAGTCCAAAGGTAAACTTAACCTGCCACTGGCCAGATGCATTTTCTTTGAATGTGGGTTTCAATGCTGTTTCAGTGCATGCGAGTTTCAAAGGTAGAAAAGTTTTAATGCTAAATCTGTTTTCATTGTAAGACTATCGCTTTGTTTAAGTTTAGCAAATGTCTATCAGTGTTTGTGCTATAAAATAGGAGGTTACTAGGCTATTGACCCTGAGGCCCTAAAATTTGAAATAAAAGTTGAAAATTAAAACCAAGTATCTGTAATCGTTGTAGAAGTAATGCATAAAACAGTATGCACACAGAGAGTTTTGAACAGTGTTTATGGCAACTGGGGAGAAATAGCCAAGTAATGGGATACTGGAATGGCTGCGTGTGTGTGTTGGGGAGGGGGGGGGGTCGAAGGTTGGTGCTTTGAAGGGGTTGGGGTTGTGGCGGTGCTCCGGGTTTGCACCCCCTGCAGAAAATCCTGTGGGCTCCCTTGCACGACTGAATGTGCACATATAAATAGCAGGCACTTGCTATACCCAGTGCCATTTTGAGAGTGCAGCCAGAGAGTGAGCATGCATGATTGCAACAGCTAGTTTGTATATAATTGACTTAAGTTAAAGTCAATAAGCTTCTATCGTGATGTCTTTGTATATAATAAAGCTGCTTGAACAAACCCACAAAGACTCTTCTATTGTGGCCAAAGTAGGAGAGTGACATGGTGTCAGAACTGGGATTCAATAGATTGATATTCAGAGCCATGAGGTCCAGAGATGACAGTGAAGGTAAACTAAGGGAAACAAGCATGAACAAGAGCCGGAAAAGAACCAAAGGTAATGAGAACTCACGTGAAAAGCTTATTTTATAAAACAGATAAAATGGAGCATTACAAGGGCACAAACATCATTATTAAACAAGCGGGTGGCACAAAAGGTTTATTAATTAAGCAAAATGTTTAAGATTAAGATATCTGATGAATCGATTATCAGAAAAGAAAATGAGTATGTTTAAAGCAAAATGCATATATTTAAAGCAAAACGAGTATGTTTAAAGCAAAACGAGTGTGTTTGAGGCAAAACGGGCATGTTTAGAGTAAAACGAGCACAACAAAAGTACAATGGTCATGAAAAGAGATTAAATGAGCAGAACGAATAAAACAAGGGCAGAAATGGCACATTAAGTGTAAATAAAGCAAGGCGATTGCATGTATTTTGGAAAAAGTGCTGTATTTTGGCATAACTACGACTTCATATTGTATCAAGGGCATAACTAAAGTTACTCGAAGTATCTCAAAGTGTGTAAAAGTGCTTACAGTGTGTGCTTATTATTTTGCATGTATTCTGAAGAGTTTATTTGTGTGCAAAGTGCAACTATTTCGTGAAGTACAGTCAAAGTATAGCCATTTCGAAAAGTTTCTTGTACTGGTTGTGTCTATTCGCATGTGCCACCATTACAGAGTGCTTCTTGCACTGTAAAGAATTACCTAGCAATGTATTGTCATTTGGGGGAAATTTCTGTGTGCTGTGTTCTGTTTATTCACAAAGTGCAATTACTTCGAAATGTTTCTGACTCTGAGCTTCTTTTGCCCAATTCATTCGCATTGTGCATTTATTTGAAATGTTTCTTAGACTGATAATAGGTGATTTGTTGCAGTACAGTAATTTCAAGAGGATTACAGTGCCAGAGAGACTTATTTCACAAAGTTCAGTTATACAGAGGCTTGTTGTGCTATTGGGCAAAGTTACAAATACTGGCATATATTTCTGGCATATGCATATGTGTTTGTGCATATTTGCAAAATCCTGCACTGGTATGTGTTAATATGGCAGACAGATTTTGAAAGCCTTTACCACTTGTATTTGATCAGAATATTGCAGAAAACTGGAGAATATTTGAGCAAGAGTATAATATTTTTATACAAGCATCTTATTTTAACAAAGATGCACGCACTAGGGCATTCATTTTGCTAAACCTAGCTGGGTCAGAGACCAATGAAAGAGAGTGCTCATTTGTGTATGCACCAGCAGTATATGAGGGAGAAGGTGAAAATCATCATATTGTTGTACAGGCTGAATCAAGGGAAGATCCCAAGTGTTTGAGGTGGAAATTCAGGGAAATGTATTACCCCCAGATGAATATTACATTAGAGAGGCATTTGTTTTACACAAGAGATCAGAAACTAGGGGAGACATTTGCAGCTTATATAACTGACCTGAGGAATAAAGCTAAAATGTGTCAGTTTGGTGACTTAAAGGATGAGTTAATAAAATACAGGCTTGTGTGTGGTATTAATAGTGCTGCTGTGAGAAAGACTTTGCTTTGTGACAGTGATTTAACGTTGAGTAAAGCCATAGAAATTTGTCAAATCCATGAAGTTACAGAAAAACACACAAGTATGCTAGCAAGTGACAACAGCATGGTCTCAGCAGGTACAAGAGGAAATGGGGATAGCATGCAACATGTGGCAAGCAAAAGCAGGCCTAAGCACATGGCAGCCACAGCCCCTGCTGTCTCACCAGGGAAACTATGTAGTTTTCCAGCAAGATCTAAGACTAGTTCAGTTAAAGAAGCATGCTCAGTGTAGTACAAACATGAATTAGCAAACCCAAGTCCCAGCTTTATTGTTAACTGTCGCATTTGTGGTGTCAACCATAAGTCTAAAAGAGAGAAATGCTTTGCATTTGGTCAGCAATGTCAGAAGTGTTAAAAATGGGACCATTTTCAAAAGTTTTGCAAATCAAGTAATCTTCACACAGTTGTAAAAAAGGGTCACGCAAAAAAGCAAATTGATCGAGTAGGGTTGCAGCAGTCTACTTTCTAAGTAGATGATGTATCAGTAATTGGTGAAAGAGCTGATGCAGTGAATTTATTGGCAGAGAGCGAAGTGTTTTATAACATCCAGATCGATGGTAAATCCACAGAGCTTAACATAGACAGTGGTTCAAAGTGTAATGTTATATCAGCAGACACGTTTACTAAAGTGAGAACTAATGAGCAACTCACTCTGGCCGGTAGTGCGAAACTTGTTGCTTATGGAGGTAAAGAAATTCAAACCGAGGGCTCAGTAATGCTTTCATGTTATTTGGCCAGGAACTGTTACAGCTTGATATTCTATGTAGTTTGAAGACCTGTGCAGTCATTATTGGGTCTCAAAGACAATTTGAGAATGAATCTGCTTTCTTTTACCAAAGGAGTTCATCACATAAGTGCATATCCAAGTTCCAATTTTTCTTAAGCCATTTTATCAGAGTATGTTGATGTTTTCGATGACAAATTGGGCAACTTTCCAGTTGTGTATTCCATGAAGTTATACCCAAAGGTCACTCCAGTAGTTAGACCAGCATGAAGAGTTCCAATAGCTATGCAGAATAAAGTCAAGGCTCAGATGGATAAAATGGTACAGCAAGGTGTAATTTGTCCAGTTACAGAACCAACTGAATGGGTATCGTCCATGGTAGCAGCTCACAAAAAAGGCTCAGATGAAATCAGAATATGTATTGACCCAAAAGATCTGAACAAAGCATTAAAGAGACAGCATCATCCAATGCGTACAGTCAAAGAGGTTGCAGCTCTCATATCAAATGCCACTGTTTTTTCTGTCTTGGATGCAAAAAGTTCATTTTGGCAAGTGATGCTTTATTGCAAATCCTCATTATTGACCACTTTTAGTACCCATTTTGGCAGATAAAGATTCCTAAGGACTCCATTTAGAATAAATTCTGCAAGTGAAGCCTTCCAGTGTGCAATGGAGCAAATTTTTTCAAGTTATCCTTGTGCCATAACAGTAGATGATATATTGGTTGGAGGCAATGGTGAAACAGACATGACAGAAACCTTAAGAGAGTTCTGGATAGAGCACATGAAGTGAACTTAAAGCTCAAGTCCTCTGAAGTGTAAATTCAGACTACCAGAAGTTACATATGTAGGTCATTTATTTACCAGTACTGGCTTGAGACCAGACCCGACCAAGCAAGCAGCTATTCTTGAGATGTCAGCACCAGACAATATTCAAACTCTACAGCGTTTCCTAGGCATGGTCAACTATTTAGGTACATTTATACCAGACTTCAGTGAGTTGACAGCACTTTTAAGAGAGCTGATGTGCAAAAATGTTACATTGTCTTGGTTAGAACAGCACCAGAAGGCATTTGAAGACCTTAAGCAGAAAATTGCTGTCCCACCTAAATTAACATACTATGATGTAAATAAACCAGTCACTCTTTCCTGTGATGCTTCAACATTTGGTCTTGGTGCAGTTATTCTTCAAGAGGACAGACCGGAAGCCTATGCATCTGGAACACTTAGCCAAACTGAAATGCAATATGTTCAAATTGAGAAAGAACTTTTGGCAATAGTATTTGCATGTTCAAAGTTTCATGATTATATATATGGTTAAGCTATTCAGATTGAAAATGATCACCAACCTCTAGTTACTATTCTAAAGAAGTCTATGCAATCAGCTCCAGCAAGATCACAAAGAGTGATGCTCAAATTGAAAAAGTACTACTTCAAAATGGTCTGTATGAAAGGCAACGACTTTATCTGGCTGATACCTTATCCAGATTGCCCAGAAATACAACAGAACAGCTTGACAGAGAATTTTGACTTTGACGTAACAGCAGTGTGTAATTTCTTTACTGCTAGACTTGATGAGCTGAGAGATCATATGAAGACTGATCCAATTTTGCAAAAGCTCAACCACTACATTAATGATGGATGGCTGTCAAAGCAATCTAGTGTACCACCTGAAGTGCAAACTTATTTTCCTTACAGAGATGAGATGTTGATGGGCGATGGCATTATTTTCAAAGGTCCTATAATTGTTGTTCCTGTTTCCTTACAACATTAATATATCCAAATTTTGTATCGTGGTCACCCAGGTTCTGCATATACTAAGAGAAGGGCGAGAGAACTAGTATTTTTTTCATTACTGAAAGACATTGATAAAGCACTTTCTTCTTGTTCAGTATGCAATAGTACTAAACCGCATATGCAAAGAGAATCACTTCAGCTAAGTCAAGTTCCTGAACTACCTTGGTCAACAGTAGCCACTGATGTCTTTGAGTGGGACAATCAACACTACTTAGTATTGGTAGACTCTTATTCAAACTGGTTTGAGATTGACTTGCTACCTAATCTAGCATCCATTACTGATATTACCAAGTTGAAATGTCATTTCTCAGTCCATGGTAGTCCACACAAAGTTATTTCTGACAATGGTGCTAAATTTACTAGTCAGTTCTTTCAGAAGTTTGCAAGAGAATGGGACTTTGTACATGTTACTAGCAGTCCTGAATACCCACAGTCAAATGGGCTAGCTGAACATGCAGTGCAGAGTGCAAAACAATTACTTGAAAGGTCAAAGCATGACAATACTGATGTCTCTTTGAATTTACTTAATCTCAGAAACATACTCCGTGACAATATACTTGGCTCACCTGCTCAAAGACTTGTATCCAGGCAAACCAGAACAACACTGCCTATTAGTTCCAGTTTATTGAGGCCTAAAGCTAAAAACAACACAACCATGAAAGCTCAATTATTCAAGACATGCTCTATCCAGCAGTCCAGTTATTATAAATTGAGCAGATTTCTTCGTCCATTGAAAGAAGGAGAGACAGTGAGGATACAAACAGTGAATGATTTTGACTGGATCCTACTTTGTAGAATCTGAGGGTGTGGAGTACAGGAGAAATCACAGACATCTTTTTCCTGTACCAGAATCATTATAGCAACATTGTTCTTCTGTGATACAGACTATGGATCTCAGAGCAAGTCAGACATTGTTCCCATCCCAGAACATGTCTCAACCTCTAATTCCATTCCTGAGGATGTTCCAGATATTCCCGAGGTTGAACATTCTGTACAGAGTTCCAGTTGCTAAATCTAATTCTCAGTTTTATGTCACATGATTCGGTCGTATTTCCAGGCCCAGAATGAAATACACAGCAACATGGGCATAACTGTATATATGCATCTAGTTCTATATAACTGCATGACAATGAACTATTTCCATTATCTGCATGCCAAATGTGATTTATAACATTCCATGATCTATTTCTCAAAAAGGGAGGATGCAGATCAGAGTGTATGTGCTGTATCTTTAAGAAGCATATCAAGAACTGAATGTGCACATATAAATACTGGGCACGTGCCATACCCAGAGCCATTTTGAGAGTGCAGCCAGAGAGTAAGCATGCATGCAATAGCTAGTTTGTATATAAGTTACTTAAGCTAAAGTCAGTAAACTTCTATAGTGACGAGTTTGTATAAAATAAAGCTGCATGAACAGAACCCAAGAAGACTCTTCTATTGAGTCCAAAGTAGGAGAGTGACACATATTATCAGTTAGTTGGACAATGGCCTTGCAGTTCATGTTGTCTATTCAAACCTTGCCAAAGCCTTCAACTATATATACTATGTAGACATTATGAAGATTAACCCATATCAAAGTCAAAGTCAAGTCAAAGAAAACTTTATTGTCATTCAGAACTACACAGCAGTGTAGCTGAACGAAATTACAATGCTTTGTTCTCAATGCAGGAAACAGTTGCACATATAGATAGAGAAAAATTAATAAAATATCACAGCAGAAATTTAATAAGTAGCAATTTGTAAGTAAAGTAGGACAGCAGTGACCCACACCCATCCCAGAACAGGAGACAAGGAAGCCAAGGAACAATATGAAGGTAAGATTGTCAAAGTAAAATTGGGACAATAGCAGCATATTTATGATTAGACTGAATTACTGCACAACTTGTATATTGCACTTTACAGCCCTTCAGTGTGTAGGGGAGCTACCTTAGTAATACACTGGGTTATTGCACATCCCTAAAATAAACTCCTTGATAGGCTAGTAATGTAACAGACATCATAGTTCGTTTTTCTCAAGAATTCAACAGTCTAATGGAGAGCAGAAAGAAACTGTTTTTTAGTCTGGTGGTCTTACAATGTGGGCTTCTGTATCTCCTGCCTGAGGACAGACAAGTGTAGAGACCATTGGCAGGATGCGTTGGATTGCTGGAAATCATTTTGGCCCTGTCGATGCACTGGCATTTGTGTAGATCTTCCAGAGGAGTAAGGGAGGTGCCAATGCTTCTTTCTGATGACCTTACAACTCTCTTGAGACCTTCTGATCCTGATTATTACAGCCGTTGGTCAGGACACTTTCAATGGTGCCCCAATAAAAGGTCTGTAGTATGGAGCTTGGTAATTTTGCCTTCCTAAACTTCCTTAGAAAGTGCAACAGTTGCTGAGCTTTCTTGACTGTGCTGGATACATGGACTGACCTGGATAAGTTCTCCATGAGATAAACACCCAAGAACTTTGTACTCTTGACCCTTTCCACTGTCATCCCTTTCATCATTAGAGGTTTGTGTGGTACTTGAGATCTTCTGAAATCAACAATTAACTCCTTTGGCTTGCTGACATTCAGTGCTAGATTGTTGCTGTCACACCATACCAGTAGTTGATCAATCTCATTCCTGTAGGCCTCCTCCTGTTTGTCTTTGACCAGGCTTATAACAGTGGTGTCATCCATGAGTTTAATGATCCTATTTGTCTCACGTGTGGCCATGCATTCATGTGTCAGCAGAGTGAAATGGAGAGGGCTTAAGACACACCCCTATAGTACTCCTGTGTTCAGGATGATACTTCCGTAGCTGTTGTCTCCCACATGAACCTTTAGAGGCCTTTCAGTAAGGAAGCGCAGAATCCAATTGCATAAATGAGAGTCTATGCCCAGTTGAAGTAGCTTCAATATCAGATTCTGAGGGATGACAGTGTTGAAGGCAGAACTGAAATCGATGAATAGCAGTCTTGCATAGCAGTTTTTGCCTTCTAAGTGGGTCAGTGTTTCATGGAGAGCTAGTGAGATGGCATCCCCTGTACTACGGTTTGCCCTGTATGTGAAGTGCAGTGTGTCCAGCATCACAGTTAAGATTGAGGCTATATGATCTTTCACCAGCCTCTCCAGGCACTTCATTAACATTGAGGTTAAAGCAACTGGTCGGTAGTCATTCAGAATTGTTGGCTGTGGTTTCTTGGGTAGAGGAATGATAGTTATCTCCTTGAAGCATTTCGGAACACTGGCTAGATGGAGTGAGGTGTTGAAGATGTCAGTGAGCACTGGAGCCAGTTCTGTCGCACATTCCCTTAGTACCCTGCCCATGATGTTGTCAGGGCCAGCTGCTTTCCTCAGGTTGACACGTTTTAGGGTTCTGGTCGATTGTATTGAAGCTCAGCACCATTGCATCCTTGTCTTCATGGAGTCTGCATGCTGTTGTTTTGTTGTCAGCATCAAACCTACTGAAGAATTTGTTCAGTTAGTTCAGAAACTCAGTGCTATCATCACATGAAGCTGATGTAGGCTGGTAGTCAGTGATGGTTTGAATTCCTTTCCATAGTTGCCTGGTATCCTTCTGGTCCCTGAAGTGACTTTGGATTTTTCTGTCATAGGATCTTTTAGCCTCTTTGATACCTTTGTTCAGTTTGGCTCTGGTCACACTTAAAGCTTCCATATCTTGGAATTTGAAAGCTGCATTTCTTACTTTCAAGAGCTCGTACACCTCACTAGTTAGCCAAGGTTTTTAATTTGCCTGTATAGTGATGAGTTTGGTGTTTGTTACACCCTCCACACACTTAGAAATGTAAGCTGTGACCGACTCAGTGTATGTGTCCAAGTCAACATGGTTGTTTGTCGCAGCAGCCTCTCTAAACACTGACCAGTCTGTACAGTCGAAACAGTCTTGTAGACCTGAGATTGCTCCCTCAGGCCAGATCCTTATTTGTTTTCTAGTCGGTGTGCTGGTTTTCAGTATGGATTTATAAGCTGGAACCAGCATGATGGCTATATATATATATATATATATGTATGTATGTATATATATATATATATATATATATAATATATATATATATATATATATATATATATATATATATATAAAATTAGATAGGTGAGGCTAACTGAATGATGGGCATAAAATGTTCAGTTAGAAATAAGGACAGCTATTTTGAGTATAACAGTATTAGGGTGAGTGTTCCAAGGAATCTGTTTTTGTCACTTACGGTCACCGTGTCCTCCAAGGTTCTTGTTTCCATCCAAAGGGTATGAAGTTTAATGCCAAAAAGTGTACAGCAATACACTATGACATCCATAATCCTGTGTTCTCATATGCTTTCAGCCAGCCGTCACAGATGTGAGGGACTTGCGATATTAAGAGACTAACCTTTAAAGTTTAATGACCATATTGAATCAGTTGAAAGAGAATTTCTGTGGTTTAATCAGAGATACTCTGTGATGTGTCACCAGAAAGGATAAAAAAAGTGTCTTCTCCTCATTATTTATTATGACATTGCAACCTGTTATTGAATACTGTGGATCCTTCTGCATCTTTAATGTGTCACAACAGAAGAAGATATAACACATCGAAAAGATATACACAAAGCAGTTAACTGGAATTGATTAGATGACATACAAAAAGAGACTTGAAAATCTGTCACTGTATTAAGCTGAGTATAGACTTCTAATGGGGAAACCTAATTATGTTTTTTAAATGTTTAAAAACTAAAGCTACCACAGGAATCTATTTTACCAACCATAATATCTCCACTAGGAATAACAAGTAAGAACAAACACTAAGATTATTTATTTATTTTATTACAGGCCTGGGAGGCTGTGGGACTCTTTACCAATAATTATATGAAGTGTCGACAGCCTAGAACTTTTCAAGAAGTTGTTAGATACTTGGTTCAATGGACTGAGATGGCAATAGCCCTGCATGTAAGGTTGGAGCATGGAGTAGGAAGAAAAAGACCTCTTCAAGCCACATTTTATGAGTAAAAAGCCCTAAATCCAAACTGTGGCTTCCTCTGAGTGTTTAATGTGCCACAATTGATAAAGATAGACTGTATACAAATGATATACACAAAGCTCTGGGTTATCCTTTAGCAAACTCTTAAATGACCTTACCAGGCCCTGTGTTTGTATTCAGTAAAAATGGACATTCAATGTTTTTCTACTACGTGGTAATTTGCATGAGCTACACACAAGGTGATTTTAACTCTCGCACAGTCATGACAAATGTCTCTGAATCACCCACACCTCATGCAGTCATGACGTGCATCTCTGAATCACCCACACCTTGCACGTTGCCACTAACTGCAGTATTTTGCACTACACAACGTGCTCATGAATCTCAGCTTAAGTTGTGCAATTTGTAAACCATATGACAGATGAAATGCTTACGTGGGGTCCCACCCACTGAGGTCATTGCAGGCTCATCTCATTGAGACAACTCTGTGAGTCCGATCGCCTCTCTTATGGGGAAATAGGACCTCAGAGGATGTTTTAATAAGTAAGGGGGTGTTTGGGTGAAGCCCCTCTCCAAAATGAGTTAAGTTTTTATTGTTTTTTCAGCAATATTCGTGTCCAATTATGTCTCAATCAGATGATTTTGCAGTGAGATAAAATGACTCCCTCAAATGTGTTGTTCTGGAATCACACACATTTAGTGTATGTTTTTATCTTACTCTGCCATACATGTATGTTCTGAGCTGTATACTTTTAACTAAAACTTTATCTTATTAAAGTTAGGTTGTGGCTAAATGTAAATTTAAATAAAAATTAGAAAAGTGTTGGCCAAAAAAAAAAAAATCTTTCATAAAATGAACATTCCTATAGTTTTTCTAGAGGACAAGTCCCTGATTACAAAAAAAAAAAAAGAACATTTCATTCTTGTAGTTTGTATGCATTTATTTATTCATTTACATTTTGCAAATTCGTAAATTAACCATTACAAAAAAAAATAAAATAAACATTTCATTCTTGTAGTATCTATGCATTTATTTATTTATTCGCTTACATTTTACAAATTCGTAAATTAACCATAGTGCAATACTCTAAGGTCCATAGTGCAATACTCTAAGGTTCACAGTGCAATACTCATAAGTCTCTTTCTGTGCAAGGATCAATGCAAGGTCTTAACCAAGTACCTGTGCAATACTAAAGTCTCATGCAAGTAAAAGTTCAGTTCGAAAAGTATTAAAATGTGTTTCTAATTATGTGCAATATTAGTCTGTCTACCTACATGCTGTGATGTAATAGCTAGGTGTTATGTGTGTAAATGTCTGTAAAAATAGTCTATATCTTGTCTGCACAATGAGTCCGGAGACACAGAATTTCATTCAGTTTTTGCACTTGTGTGATTTCTGAATGACAATAAAGTTTACTTTGACTTTGACTTTTGACTTTGATAAGTGAACTGATCTGAGGAGCATTTTCAGCCACAACCTGGGCTGCAACAGCAGCAACGCAAATAACAAGGAGAGATAAAAAGATGTCAAACACATGGCAATACAACAAGTAATTAACAATGATTACATCAGGAACACAGCAAACAACTAAGTAATTAAACATTTAAGATCGCTTGACCACTTACAACTCCTTAGAAGTCAGTTGTGTCTTCAATTGTGCCCTAACACATCCAGAATGTTTGCTGTTTATCGATCCTGCAGCAACAGTTATGTACTACCTTTAGACTGAGGAAAAATACTAGAACTGACTCTCTGATCTGGGCTGTTTTGTAATTAGACTGACATTGCCTTAATAAAATCATCTGGCTTGACCTTCAGCTCATTATTCTCAGAAAATGACTGCAGCCATCTCAAAGGTACACACAGCTGATTAGTGTCACAGTACACACACTGCTACCTTGTACCCAAAACCTGATCTGATCCTGTCTGTAGTCGGCTGTTGCCCAAACCCACACACACACGCACACACGGACACACACACACACACACACACACACACACACACACACACACACACACTGCTATGCAATGCCAAACATTGAATGTAGCTGTCTGCACCCTCTTGCATATACCTCAAGGTTATGTTTTATGATAAACCTGGTTGGCTGCCCATCAATAAAACTATTAACTTGGACCCAGAACTTCAGAAAATATGGCTTGAAGTCTGTTTCTCCTTGCTTCATGTTTCAACATTACATGCAGGGATGTTCTCATCTCACTCCAGTCAGCAGATTGTTATTTTCTTTCCCTTGAAGTGCTCAAAGTACGTTTCACTGTGGACCTTATTTTCTGTCTTGTGTTGATTCATTGCTTGTCATTGAAAGCTGCTTGACAGCACATAAAATGTGCTCTAAGACAGGTAGGCATTTAAGAATGAACTCACAATAGTTTTTTTAAGAACAAAGCCAAGTGTTGTTATACAACAACCCTATTGTGTGTTCCCGTCTTGTTCAGACCATGTATCATGTCTGCTTGTGTTTTATGTAAAGACAATTTCTGCATGTCAACTGACAACCTCTCAGTTAACCGTCTGAGATACTGCAAGGTAATCAAAGCAAAGGAAAGCTAAACAATTCCTCAACCACCCTTGTAACCCTGTCGACTGTTAATAGCAATAGTTAAGGCACTGGTGTGTGCATAAAATAAAAAAATATGTTATACACCCAATACAACCAATACAAAAACAGAGGCAATAAAGTCGTACAAATGCCTATAAATGCATACAAAATGTAATCACTGGTCAATCATGGTGAAGTCTTCATGCATTTACAAAACTTTTATTCGATAAAAGAACAAGCGCTTTCGCAATTTGCATCTTCTGATCCTATACAACTAAATAAAACCATCACATATTTAAAATATATCACAACCAATAAAAACACATAAAAAGGGTGCAAAAATGACATCATCTCATTCAGAGACACAAGGTCTCATTAGTTTTTATATATCTTGAATCTTCTCCCCTTTAAAACAGGTTTAATACTTAACTGAGTATTAAGTCCTGGGTATACATGTGCTTGTATTCTCAATATCCAATTTAGCTCTAGCTGTTTTAAATAGTTATTATGATCACCTCCCCTCTCATGAAAGCGCTTGTCCTTTTATCGAATAAAAGTTTTGTAAATGCATGAAGACTTCACCGTGGTTGTCCAGTGATTAGGTTTTGTATGCAGTTTTGGATTTATCTACTGGGCATTCAGCACGCTCTTGTGATTTTTTCTATTGTTACAAATACCTATAAATCACAACAGATTACTTCTGATACACCGACAGACCAAACTCACATGTGGCAAACTGAAAAAAAAAACTGTTTTACAATAATGCTTCTCATTGTCCAGCAAACTTAGATACCCCCCCTCCCCGAAATGAAATCTGGTATGTATTTTCTTCCCAAAATAGTAAACACCCATGTCACAAACAAAACATTCACTTTAAGTCATGTGTCTTTGCACTACTTACCGAATAATTTTTAGTCCCTGGTTTCATCTTATCTAGTCAGTATCACACACCTTCCTAATCACCAGTATATCCTGTAGTCTGTTCAACTATGTAATTAATGTAAATATATTATATATCTTCCACCATATTTTTTATTATATATTCTATTTTTTGTTTTGCAATGGATTTTAAAAATTATAAAACTTGTGTTTCAAGAATTGATTGCACACTCATGCAAACAATGCGCTACTCCCATTAACAAATTAAAACAAAATAAAATTACATAGATAAAACATGTAGTTCAGTGCATTGCCATATATGGGGTGTACATCAGGTGGTCAGACTGGTAAAATTCAAAGAATGCCCAATCGACACATTAAACTTCCTGTTTTGTTTTCTACAGCATCTAAAACCTTTATCTACTTCTCAAGCTCAGGTTATTGTGTGCTTGCCTGTGTCTCAGAGAGTTTTAGAAAAAAGGTCCACTCTCAGTATGGCAGTAAAGTTCTGTTAAATCCAGTTTGCTATTCTAAAGATATAAAACACTTGTCTTGTTTTACAAGACACCCACATACCTGACCCCTATAAATCTTTTTTTTTACTTTCTCAATCCTGAACCTTTTAACCATAGAACAATAGCCAAAAACGTAAACTCTTTGTGATGTCTGCATGCTGGGCCAGTAAAAGATGAAACCTTACCATGACAGGGAGGACCTTGTGCTAACTATTTGCAGTAGGAGGCAAGTGGAGTCTGGGGGGATCTATGGCTACAGGGATCCAGCCAGCAAAATCCTAAGTTACTGTGGTGGCGCATAGGATTGCAGGCATATGACATGACAGTACAACACTGCAGTGCGGTCAGCAATGCCAATGCAGATGGGCTTTCAGGACAGGGAATGGGGTAACATATTTCCAGATAGGCTTGCAGTATTTCTCTCAAGCCACATTTCTCAAGGGTCACTTGAAAAATTAGCTTGAGTCCTCAAAGGGGGGGGGGTGATGATAGGAGGTACTGCCAGCCATGCCAGGGGAAGTAGGCCAGTGATGTATGACTTGTGCCAGCACAGCTAGCTGGAATTTTGTAAATAATTATATGTCATTTGTATATTATTATTATTATTATTATTATTTTTATTATTATTTAAATTTGTTGACCGGGAGTGTCCGACTGGATGTAGGTCCATTTTCAGCGGAGGCTCGGGGAGAAAAGCTCCACAGTAAAATAAACAGACAGTAGTTACATTGGATTACATAGCGATTAACAATTTAACATAGCAATTACTTACAACATATTTACAGATGAAGAACATAGTACATCAGTAGACAACTAGAATCTTTATCTGTGAAGTACATAACAGACATTAACAAATGTTACAATGAGAAGTTCCTGCTGTATAATAAGTACTAGGCTTATGAGCATCTGAGCTTGCTATAATCAAGGTAGTTAGTGGAGTGGAAAGAAAGGTAGTGGTTGGATGGGGTGGATGATATTAGAGTGGGAGTTTCAAGGACATAGCCAGCATGTTTTTAGGTGCGCTTTTAGTAAAGTTTTGAAGTGGGTGCATGATGGTACGGAGGTAATTGTGGGTGATCTGCAAGTGATTTTTGTTGCTGGATCTTAGGGGTCTGGTGGTGTGATAGGGTTGGAGTAGATTCTGGAGGGATGGGACATTTAATGGATGGTTTACTAATTTGTGGGCGAGTGAGAGTTGATACCACTGAAGGAGGTGAGAGAGTTCAAGCCAGCCCAGTTCAGCAAGTGAGAGACAGTGGTGACTACGGTAGGATGCCCCTGTGGCGAATTTGGCAATTTTATTGTAGCAGGTCTCTAGCTTATTTAGATCACATTGCCTTAGGTTGGTATATATTGGAGAGGCATAAAGTAGGGTGGAGATAAGGTGGGAATTTGCTATTGAAATCTTTGCTGCTTTGGTGAGAAATTGCTTATTTCTGTATAACGCTCCTAGTTTTTTGTGAACTTTTTTTATGGTCATGGATATGTGAATGTCAAATTTTAGTTTATTGTCTATTTCCACTCCTAGCAATTTGGTGTGTTCAGTTGGGTATATAGTGGTGTTGTCTTTTGCTGTGATGTTAAAGTGAGAGTTGTTTTGAGTATGTTTGGTGGGTTGGAAGATGAGTAGTTTAGTTTTGTTTGGGTTGAGTATTAATTGGGCATCGGATAACCATATTTTCAACAGAGGAAAAGGCTTCCTGTGTGACTTTTTGCAGTTTGGGTAGGGACTGTAGTGTAGACACTATATTTATTTATTTTATTTTACATTTGTTGACCGGGTTAGTCTAACTGGATCTATGTCAATTTTCAGTAGTGGCCTGGGGAGAAAAGCTCCAGCATAAACAGTTAAAACATTAACAATTTATAAAAAGGACATGTATATTAAAATTACAGTACAGAGATAGCATTGTTTATATGAATAAATATAATACAAATTATGGATTATAGACAATATACAAAGGTTTGCTAGGGGAAAAGTAAAGAACAATTATTAGATCACAAAAACAGAGCAGGTATAAAGAGAAAAAGAGTTGGTTTGTATGCTTAGGTTAGTGTGTGGGGATGGGATTTGAGCAGGAGGGGCATGGAATTTCAGTCTGGATTAGAACAAGGACAGAGCCACTGGGCTTTAAGATGTTCTTTGATATATTTTTTGAATAAAGTAGTAGAAGCTAGGGTAGATAGTTCAGAAGGGAGCAGATTCCAGTTTTTTCCTATAGTATTAGAGAAAAGAGTCACCTGCTTTGTTGTTGGATTTAACTAAGGATACCAGATGTTTATTGGCAGAACGTAGTGTAGACAGATTTTTGTATGGTGAAATAAGATCTATGAGGATAGGGGTATTATTGGGATAGTGCAGGATTTTATGGGTAATAAGTAGTTGCTTACTGAGTATAAGGTTCTGTATTTCTAGCCATCCAAGTTGTCTAAGGTTAAGGCAGTGGTGAGTTTTAAAGGGAGAGCATGTGATAAATCTAGCAATGCTATTATAACATGTAGAACGTTTTGAGAGGTTGTTTTTAGATAAGTTAGTATATATGGCAGAGGCATAAAAGAGGGTAGAGATGAGGTGGGTCTGGGCAATAGTCTTCCTGGCTAAGGGGGTAAGGAATGGTTTAATTCTATAGAGAGAACCAAGTTTTTTGTTAACAGACTTTATGGTGGAGTTAATATGGTCATCATAGTTAAGGCGATTGTAAATTGTAACTCCTAATAGCTGGGTGGTAGTATCTGGGGTTATGTTGGTGGCATTATTAGAGGTAATGGTAAAGAATGGATTTGGTGATTTATGAGTTGGCGTAAAAAGGAGTAGTTTTGTTTTTTTGGAATTAAGGAGGAGGCAGTGTTGCATAAACCAGTTTTCAACACTTTGGAATACATTTTGGGTAATTGACTGGAGGGAGGCTAGATTCTTAGAAGTACAGATTAAGGCTGAGTCATCTGCATATTGGATGCAGGTGGCTTGGGTGTGTTCAAATGAAGGTCATTGATGAATAAGGAAAAGAGAAGGGGACCTAAAATAGAGCCTTGACTCCAATATTTACGGGAAGTAATGATGACAGATTGTTTTCCCAAAGTACTGCTTGTTGTCTATTTTGAAGGTAAGCCCTAAACCATTGTAATGCTTGTGGGTTAAGAGAATAGGAATTTAGTTTGTCTAGACGTAAGTTATGGTTGACCATTATTTATAGAGTCAGTGAAGGAGAGTAGTGCAGTTGTAGTGCTGTGGAATGGTCTAAAGCCATGCTGGCAGTTTGCTAGTAGGTTGTTTTGTAGTAGGTGGTTAAGTAGTTGTTTGTGAATACATTTTTCCATTTTCTTAGATAATGGAGAGAGTAAGGCAATAGGTCGAAAGTTAGAGAGTTCAGTGGAAGACCCACCTTTATGAAGAGGGATGATATGGGCAACTTGCCAGATGGTTGGAATTTTAGCTTCAGAAATAGTTCTATTAATGATGATAGATATGGGGTGACATAAAGCCTTTGCAGCAATCTGAAGGTATTCTGATGGGAGATGATCAGCAGATGGTGTACATGGTTTTAGTTTTCTAAGTAGTTTGTAGATAAGAGATGTACTTACAGGTTGTAGGTGAAAGGTAGGAGTAGAAGAGTTGAGAGTATTTGGTAGGGGAGTAGAAGAGGGAGGTAAAGAATTGGCTAGGTTTTGTATGGCTTCAGTAAAGTAGTTGTTAAAGGTATCAGGGATTTGATTGGATTATTATGGTTGAAACCTGATGGGATAGGAGTAGTAGGGTGTCCTGGCTGAAGAAGTTTGTTTATCCCTGACCAAAATTTTTGTGGGGTATGTTCAGTGGATTGTTGGAGGTGTAGGTAGTAGTCTTTTTTGTCTCTAAGGGTGTCTTTTTTGGTAGCATTTCTTAGCTGTTTATAGAGGAGGTGATTTGATGGACATTTCGTAGCTCCCCATTTGGTCCAGATTTTATTTCTGAGGAGCATTTTTTGCTTTGTTTGTTTAGTGAGCCATGGAGCAGTTTTTGTTTTCATTCCGGTAGTGTGATAAGGTGCATGGTAGTCAAGAATTTGAAGAAAATAAGTGTTAAAGTAGGTCACAGCTTCATCAAGTTCAAGATGGGTAAGAGGTGACCAGTTGCATCATCAAACTGATTTGTACAGATTCTTGTGCTGAAAATGTATTTGTAAAGTTTGCTTGTGTTAAAATGTATCAACAGTGCACCCTGATGGAATGAAAAGAAATGTACTTGTATTGTTCAAACTGAATTAAATGTATATGTTTTAATAGAGGACACTAGGACAGCAGTGGTTAGCCAGCTAGCTTACTTTATGAAAAATAAGGTAAATGTAAATGAGCTGTTATATCATTAAAATGGCAACCCACAGTGCCGAATAGGACTGGAGACAGTGGGTCTGGAAAAAGCCTTTGTTCATTAGCTCAGTAAAAAGAGGAGAAGCCCCAGGCACTGCAATAAACATTAGGATGTGTATCGTAGCTGTGTATGCTAAATTCCTGTCTCATCTTCAAAGGGGATACTGTGAGAACCTAGAGTCAAGGTGACCAGATGAGGTCATTCTGCAGGCCATGTTTAATATAGTTTACAGGTTGTAATCTCTGAGTATTGAGTATTCTGTTTTGGGGAATCTGACTAGAAAGACTGCTCATGTATTTCATTGTGCCTTGCTCTATCAAGTAAGTTATCAGGGAATAGTAATTCTCCTAGATTCAGTCAGGAATATCATGAAGCTTAGTTTAGATATTGTTTTTCTTTAATAGTATGAGTCTGTCCATTAATGTTGTTTTCAATATCTCCTGTGATTTGAACTCTGTGGTTTACTGTAAATATATATTCAGTATTTTCATGCTCTTTTATTATTTATTATTGAATATATTTAAAACATTTAATGTGGCTGGTAATGTAGAAATTATTTAACCTTTGATAGTGCTATTTATCTGGTGACACTGTGTGGGCCACCCCAGAAAGCCTAGCTGTGTTGGCCAACGACTACCATTTGTATTAATACTACACAGTATAATTGGACACTCTTTGTTAAGGGCCTTAGAGCAGCTGATTGTGGAGTGTCTTGTGGTGGTGATAACTACCTTATACTCTGGGAAGAAGGGGACACAGCAGGTAAATCTGTGCCACCCTTTCCAAGTGGTGTGTGTGTGTGTGTGTGTGTGTGTGTGTGTGTGTGTGTGTGTGTGTGTGTGTGTGTGTATGAAAAAAATAAATCTCACAGTGTGTATCAGCTACTTGGAGTAGTGGGCTTACAGACATGGTGCTAGAGGTCTTGGCTTGGACACTTGGCTTAAGACCTAATCTTACAGCTGTACCAGTGGAGAGTCCTATTGGAGACCTGGAGGGAAACAGGCAGAGAGATCAAGACCCCGGACTGAGACAGTTCCCTGTGTGCTCTTAAGGGAAAGTGCACTTTATGCAGGGAGGTCTGCATCTGGAAATAGTGAGTGCATCAATTTTATTCCAAGTGCACGTCCCTCTCCATTGTCAGTGGTGAGGATTCAGGCTCCATGATTACTGACCCAGCATGGGAGAGTCACACTCTTGATAGGCTTTTTTTTCATTTGACAGCTGGAACACTTAATTATTTTGCACTGCGCTGTGCTTGGTAAACAGTAATACCCATGTATGCAATAAGGACTGCACTTTTGCAGCATAAATTAATGGACATTCATGTTCAGGAGCACCATCTGGCAAAATAACTTATCAGAATATGTGCACATCATTTACGGAACTCCTGTAATATGGTCCTGTTCTAGTCCAAATTTCAGTTCTTACTAGCTTACTAAACGTTTTGTAACCATTTCATGGATCTCAGTCTTCTAATATGATGAAGTTCACTGAAATTACCTTTCACTGTAATCTTCACGTCCCAAATGTAGTTACATTTTATAGCCATTTAAAACTTACATAATTGGCAACATAAATGGTCAGTGACACTTGACCATGTCTAAAACAGTTAAAGAGACATTAGGTGATTTTATATATAGATCTACACACATCCATACACACACACACACACACACACACACACACACACACACACACACACACACACACACACACACACACACACACACACACACACGCACAGTTATATAAAGATCATAAGTTTCGTATTTCTTCAAAATACCTCAACAACCAAGCAAAATGGACAGAACTGTCTGGCCTCGTATTGAAGCTGACATCTAGATGAATAAAACGGCTGCTGAAAATTTTGGTGTACTTTGAATGTTGACTGTTGAACTTCAATTTGTTAAGAAACCATTAAAATAGCATTTAACTTATTCACTGAGACCAACGATATAACTGAATCTAAAGAGAAATACCGCTATGAAGACGAAGTTATGGTGAATCATGATGCTATTTATACTTCTATAGTAAAAAAAAGTGATTCTAGAAACAAACTCATTTGTACTGTGACTGTAATTTGTCAAAAGTTCAGGATTTATATATCAGAAATGAGAATGCGATTTTCCAAATCTTCTGTGGAAGCAAAGAGATATCTTACAGTGAAACTACCTCTGAGCTGTTTGTTGGCATTGTCTATAGTGACTAGTTCCGTCTATAGTGACTAGTTCCGTCTGTAGTGACTAGTTCTATTAGTTAATCCTGTATATACTCTGGTGATTTTACTACCATGTACAACCACGTATTCACTTCCTTTGTATATTCATTCTTGCTTAGTCTATCTTATGCCTCATGCCAAGGTCTTAGCCAATACCATTCCCCGAAGTGGTTAACAGACAGACATACAGTACTTCTACAT
>NC_056741.1:749086208-749096208 GCF_019279795.1 Protopterus annectens
TAGGCCACATACTTTATCTCTTTCCAAATTGCACTTGAATTGGGTTAGGGAGGAATTCTGCTTCACATGGATGGAGAGCCTGTTCCATAGACAGGGTAGTCTCTGGAATACATACCTATCTCTCCAGCAGGTCCTATTTATATCACAGGCAAAGTTTAAGACTTTAGAATGGGTAATTTTGGTACTGTTTGTTTTTTGGATATGCAGGAAATCCATTAGAGTGGTGTCTGACAATGCTGTCTATGCCAGGTCTAGATCTCCCCTTAAAAGCCTGTAGGAGACAGAAATCAGGGTTAGGGCCTTGAGAACATATTACTTACACCCTGTATTCTTTTAGTGAGGAACCTCTTTGGACATTCCAGTTGTTGGATATGCCTGGTTAGGTACATACCAAAGTGGGCATTGTACTCAATGATAGGTCTGATGAATGCTGAATACAATGGAACAATGACTTCCTTGGACCTAGATGCTATACCTTTGTTTATAAGTTGTGGAACATAGAATGATTCCCTCACCACTGTAGACAAGTGATAATCAAAGGCTAGGTTACAATCTATGTGTGTCCCTCAGTCTCTGACTTCTGGTTCAACTGTAAGGGGTGTGTTGTCAATATGATAGATACCAGGGATGGATGGCTTCCCAAAGGATACTATTATGCATTTCTTGGCATTTAGTTTTAGTCCATGGCTCTGACACCAGTCAGTTGTCCGTGTCCGTCCAGAACATTTGTGTCAGTGTGAGATTCAATGACCATTCCTAATTTACAATCATCTGCAAATTTAGTCAGCCAGACACCACTGACATTGGCCTTGACTTCTGAGAAGTAAATGCCAAAAAAGGAGCGTCCAAGGATTGATCCCTGAGGGACTCCACTTGTGACTGGCCTCTTTGTAGAGGTGGACTCTCCAATTCTAACTTCCTGGGTCCTGTCTGTGAACCAGCTGGCTATCCACCGGGTGACATACATGTTTGTATCTAACCTCTTTTTATTATTTATTTATTATTTATTTATTTATCATTTGTTGACCGGGAAAGTCCGACTAGGTTCCACAGAGCCTGTTTTCAGCGGAGGCCCGGTGAGAAATGCTCCAGATGCATGTCTTTGGAATGTGGAAGGAAACCAGAGTACCCAGAGGAAACCCACGTGAACACAGGGAGAACATGCAAACTCCACACAGAAGGCACCCCAGCCAAGAATTGAACCGGAGAACCTCTTGGTGTGAGGTGACAATGTTAACCACTGCACCACTGTGCTGCTCTAGAGTTTGTCAACAATGCCCGAGTGGGATATAGTGTCAAATGCCTTGGACAGATCAAGGTATGCAGTGTGAACGATTTGTCCACCAGGTTGAGAAGGCGTGATCTGCCCTTGACGAAACCAAACTGTGTTGGGTCCAGTATTTGGAGGTTTACTATATCTCTGTTGATCATCTCCATGATAATTCTTTCCATGGCTTTACATACAAGCCTAGTGAGACTTATGGGTCTATAGTTTCCAGGGTCTGCAGATGGCCTACCTTTGTGCAGAGGGTTGACTGTTGCCTTTCTCCATTCATGAGGCACGAAGCCTGTTGGGAGGCTACAGTTAAATAGTAATTACAGAGGTCCTGATAGGTCATGTTTCATGCTATTTAGAAGGCATCCTGGGATATTGTGTGGGCCCATTGATGCAGTGTTCTTAGTCTTAGAGAGAGCATTAAGGACCTGTTCCCTAGTGATAGTAGTGGGAGTTGTCTTTGATGATACTTGTTGAGGGAAGGTTGAGGGGGAGATTGGAGTAAAGTTGGAACTGAATTTATCAGCCAGGAGGTTTGCTTTATCTTCTGGCTCAGTACATGTGGCTCTATTTACAATGAACTCTGCGCAAAATTGTATTTTGCCTTTGAGGTTGCGCACATAGCTAAAAAATGCTTTGTGGTTGTCCTTGGCCTGGGAGGCCAAACTTACCTCAAATTTGGCTTTGGTAGACTTTATTTGTCCTCTGAGTTGTTCGTTTAGTTTGATGAGAGTACTTTTACCCTTCTGGGTGCTGCACCTCCTAATTTTTGCCATGATTTTCTTCCTCCTGTTACACATCCGATTGATTTTGTGATTCTCCCACTGTGGCTTGTTTCTGAGTTAGTTCTCTACTTCTTGGTGGGTACAGCTGCCTCTGTACAGCTATTAACATGCTTGTACAAGGTTTCGGTGAACAGTTCTGCATAGGCAGAGTGTTCTCAGGGTTTATAGGGGCTTGAAATTTTGCCAGGTTTTCACTTACTAGCAGGAGGTTAACCTTAGAATAGTTCCTGAATATTCCTGGTTGAGCTGGGGATCCAATTTTTATTTTCATTACATTGTAAAAGTTTCACTAAATAAATAAATAAAGAAAGAAAGAAAGAAAGAAAAAAAGAAAGAAAGAAAGATAAGTTTAACTTACATGTCAATAACTGTATTCAGAAGACGCATTTAAAACTCGGCCTCCTGTATAGAAGTAAAAAGTTTCTCACTAGCAAAGCACAAGTTACACTCTCACTCATGCTTACCTCTACCAAGTCTACTGTACAGCTCACAAATCCTGACAAACCTCAACTCCTCCCTTCTTATTAAACTAGAATCAGCATATAACAAAGTAGCTAGATTTTCAGTGAACCACACATATAAATTCCATCACTGTCTCTCACTAAAATACTTAAACTGGCTTGAATGACCACATCAGATTCTCCTCTGTCAGCTCCTAATTATTCACTGTGTACTATACCAGGCTTCCTACTGCCCCAGCTGATCTCCCCTTATCTTTCATTACTCCTCCACCAGACCTCTACATAGCTCAGAGCAAAATCTTCTTCAAATCTATAAACCCAAAACCAAAATGGGCAGCAACCTCTATAGTTACCATCCTACCATTTCTTGGAATAGGCTTCCATTAGAAATTAGGTCCCTCAATCAACAAACAATTCAAAGCAGCTACCAAGGAACACTTACAAAGCCACTGGTTCTGTTCTTGAATCCACCCCTCTAAACCCTCCCACTGTTACGCACAAAAATAGTGCTCAATCTGCACAACATACTTCTTTGCTTAACTAACCTCTTCCACTTGTATAGCCTTCTTGCACCTGTCATCTTTTATCATGAACAGTAACCTCCAAAAGTTTCTATTAGAAATAAGTATCTCTCATCTCTCTCCTTCATCCATAATATACAGTAACAGTAAACACATGATAATTTTTCTTATTATTGCACCATTTGACTACATTGTATTACTTTGTTTTAATGATATATATATTGACTTGTACTGTAAATATATTTTTTTTGCTTTTTAGTGGTTAATCTCATTGTAATGTTTTGTGGAGCTTTTCTTCCTGGGCATTCACTGACAAAGGGCTGCTATAGCTCAGTCAGACATTCCCAGTCAACAAATGTAGAATAAATAAAAATAATGTTGTTGTTGTCTTTCAGCTTTTCCCAGTTAGGGGTCACCACAGCGGGACTCCGGTCCGCTAATGATTGGCAGTAGATTTTCACGAACGCCGAGGTGCCAGCTCGATGTTCAACCTTCAGCGAAGGCATGCCCATTTACGCATGTCTTTCAAACGCCCACCCAACCCTGGGGAGGACATGCAGACTCCACACAGAAGGCACTCCCCACACTCCAGCCAAGAATCGAAAGGGAGAACCTCTTGCTGTGAGGCAACATAAATATAAAAGTGTTTTCCTGTCTTGATCTGATTTTAAATTCCTTTAACAGTGTGCATTTGCTTTATTTAAGGTCTTTAAGCTTGTATTAGTCATTCCAGTACATAGCCAGACTGCATATTTGCTGTTTAAGTGGTCTGACTGTTGGTGTTAAACCCTACTTTCATTTGTAGGTACTGAGTGTATGTCAGGCTAGTTCAGGACTTGGCTTTGCATTAAGGCAGTTCCAGGCCAGTCAGCTTAGAGCCAAGGGTCTAATTACTTTTCTCTCCTACCCACCCTGTTGTAGTTGTGTTCTTAAATCTAGTGCATCTGTTGTTGCTCGCCCCTTATGATAATTTGAAAACATAAGTCCCTCTCTCTCCTTGTTTATTGGCTGCTTGCAAAAGGATACTTATATGCTTATTGTCAAGTCTCTCCCCATAAAACTACTCACCAGGCAAAGAGACCGTTGATAAAATTGCTTAATATTGTGTGTACTGATACAGCTTACACTGATTTTTATCAAATTGGTTAATGTATTTTACTATAAAGGGGGCCGAGGTATAGCAATTGTATATAAAGACTGTCTCAGCACTGAAGAACTAGAAGTAAACACCACAGACCTAAAAAGTACTGAACTACTAGCGTCAAGACCAAAAATCAATAACAATAAACATATAGTCTTACTAGTGGTATAATACCCCACCCAACAACAACCCTACCACTGTAGAAAACCTGCTTTTATGGGTATCAACTACATTCAGCCAAGAAACAATAATAGTAGGAGACTAACTCTGAATGGCAGACATATTCCTCTGAAAACCCCCCCAATGGTATAAATATACATGATTTCACTCAACTGATACATACATTCACTAGAATTGATAAAAATAGCAAAAAAAAAAAATCTATTCTCGACTGGACCTTAACAAACAAGCCCTCACTAATCCATCAATCAGCTGTCTACCCCACAGTCTCCAAGTGATTACCTACAAAGCTACTTTCTAAGGCACCGTAGCTCACACATAAAAACAACATCATACAAACAAATACATAATACAAAAAATTTATCCGCAGACACTTTCAAACAACTACTCCCAAACTGTAACTGATCTCCATTAAAATACCTCTCATTAGATGCAGCGGTTGACTACTTCAACAGCAAATTCTTGGGTATACTAAACACTCTGGCCCCTATCAGAAATATAGAAAAGAAAAATAGCCTGCCACAAACTGATTATCCTGCAATCGATGACTCCCCTACCACACTCTCACTCCAAACCATCCAAACAGGTAAAATAAAGAAGTTACAGAGCAAACTAAAACCAACAACTCTTGCTGCAGATAAACTTCCATGTAACTACCTCAGAATAGCAGCTGACGTTATCTGTTATCCATATCAATACAAATTAATAGATTCATCACTGAGTAGTACGTACCTAAAATCAGGAAAATCTCCCACGTTATTCCTTCCCATAGGCACCTCATTAGAACTCTCCAACTATAGACCAATATTCATACTGCCACCTCTTTCAAAAATTTTAGAAAAATGTGTTCACACACACACCTAATGCAACACCTACTAACCAATACGCTGCTTGCCAGCACACAACATGGATTTCGGCCATACCATAGCACCACCACTGCCCTGCTTAACTTCACCAGTCCTGTAAACCAACTAAAAAACAATGGCCAAATGGTTGCTTCAATATTTGTAGATATGTCAAAGGTATTTGACACAGTGTCCCATGAGCAGCTCATTCAAAAGCTGGCATCCCTCATCATATCTAATAACACCCTTGCATGGTTGAAAAACTACCTCTCTGACTACTAACAAGTAGTCAAATGGCAAGATGGCATCTCTTCTCTACTTCCCATAGCAGTAGGAATGCCACAAGGCTGAATACTTGGACCTTTAATCTTTTCAGTCGTTACCAATATTCTGCACATGGCAACTAATCTCACTACCATAATATAGTATGCAGACGACTTCACTGTCATCTGTGCTGTACCCACCTTATCACATCTACAAGATCTGCCATCTAATCTTTCCTAAATAAATATCAACTCATCATAAACCCAAACAAAACCAAGTTAATGTTTTTTCCCAACAACCATCACAAAACAAACTACTGGAACCAGGACTTCGCAATCATCTCATTCAATCAAACAGTAGCTGAACCCATTCAAGATACCAAGCCACCATACCAAGCTACTAGGTATCACTATTGATAAGTTAAAATTCGACAAGCACATAATACAAGCAATCAAAAAGACTCGCATTGAACTAGGATCTCTTTATAGGTTAAAGCCATATCTAACCAAAACTACCAGACAAGCAATTGCCTGAACCCACCTACTATCTACTCTATTCTATGCCTCCCCAGTACTGACAAACCGTAAGCAGATTGAGCTATGCAAACTTGAAACATGATATCACAAGACAGCCAGATTTGCCACCAACCTGCCCCAGAGAACACATCACTGTCATACTCTAAATCAACTCAAATGAATGGTTAAAAATTCCTAACCTCGGAACTTTAAACCAACTTACCTTAACCCACTCCATTGTATACCTACCTGACAAATGTCCAGCCTTACACAACATCATTGAAACACATCTCAACAACAGGACCCTGAAATCCTCTGATAAACCACTATTAAAAGTCATAAAATCCAATAACAGCTTCGGAGACTCACTATGCTCTAATAATGCCTCCAAAGCATGGAACTCGATCCTACAGAACATACTAAACACAACCAGCCCAGTACAGTTCAAAACCTACTAAAGATCCATCTAAAGGACAATTGGCTATGCTCTTGTTTTCAACTGGTTGAACTTTCTTGTCAACCAGCCGTCTTTTCCCACACTTTATCAACCAAATTTCTTCTTATACCTCTTAGGTGCATATAACTTTTGACTAACTGCAAGTTTTGGCTCAACTTTCTTGTCACCTCCCCATATTTTTCCTCAGTCTTATCTACTCCAACCTATATCTCTGATGTATGTATAACTCTCGACAAGTTAAATGCAAGTTTCTTAAACATAATTTCCAAGCATTAGCTAATTGTTATTCCATTGTACATAATCCTTAATTTATGCTTTGTGCAATTGTTTCTGATCTACTAAACCTTTTGTAATGTGTTACTATGTGATGTCATGATGTTTTATGTAGAGCTTTTCTCTCCAGGCCTCCACTGAAAACAGGCATCTAGCCCATTTGGACTCCCCCGGTAAACAAATGTTAAATAAATAAATATATAAAAATAGTTTACTGGTTGTTGTTGATGGCAGAAGAAGGTTTCCAGGCTAGTTCTGTATTAAAATTTAAAATGAACTAAGCAGTTATACTTACCCCTGCCCCCCCAGAGGCATTCCTGTCAGCATGGGCCAGCAGTTCTCCACAACTTCTGTAGCCAGCCTATTTGAGTTGAGTATCTTGAGACAGTGTAAGTATTGTCTCATGCTGTCTGATGATCATTTATTACTCAAACAGCATAACACAATGTGTGAGAGATGTACATATGTAATATCCTTCGAGGCAAAAATATTGCACACAGTAAACTCAGACATTACAATCGTCAACAGCACACCCCACATATCACACCTCTCCCAAGCATAGCCCTCAATCTCTTAGAACAAATAATCTGGATAAAGCCAAAAATAATGGGGGAACCAAGTCCCAAAATAGGTTCAAATTTTAAATATTGCTCTTATAAATTTGGAAGGTTACTAGAATAAAAGGTCTTATGTTATCATGCATTTTCTGAGGGATACAAAGTCTGAAATTCAAATGCCTTTCATTACTTAGTGAATTCAGTCCTCACTGATTTGCCATACAAATCCTGAAAACCAAAAATTTTATGAGGAACAGTCCAAAAATATGAGGCAAAAATCTGGACAGTTGAGAGGTATGCTCTCAAGCCGTCACAATACACATAATCCATCACATGACGAGGTTCTAAAGAGTAACTTGCCAAAAACCTCAAAGACCTCCAAAACACAACCAGATACAAAGCACACTCAGCATATTAATCCAACTTCCTCACAAAGCATAAGGAGTGCCAAAGTCACAGATGCTGAGATTGTAAGGCAGGCATCTACCCAACCAAACATTCTTGTTACAGGTGATTCAATTGTAAGACATACAGATGTATATCTTACCAGGCTCAGCAAAGAACAATGATGGCTAGTTTCTTGTCTGGTGCCTGGATCTGTCAGGTCACACATGCACGCAAGTCCTTGAACAAGTAACAGTATGACTCTGTCATACTTCATGCCGACATCACTGACTTGAGGTGTACCTCCCTGGAATATATAAAGAGAGACATAATAGAGCTCTCAGTGTGTGTGCGCCCAAGGCAGGCTTGAACCCAGCACTGAGCAGCAGTCTACCTTCTCCAAGGATGATGCCATAATATGAGCAAAAAATAATTGACTTCAATAATTGGCTTATTTGTTGCTGCCATTCAAAGAGAGTCCAACACTTGTCAGCCTGGGAGGATATGATCAACAGAACACGCTGTTTCACAAGGGATGGCCTGCATCTGTCCCCTCAAGGGCTTTGATTATTGGCTAAGACATTATCCACTCCCACAGTGCCTTTTTAGGCAATACCAATGTGATAAACCTATCGATGTAATGAAACAAGCAAAGGAAAATATGAAGGTTTCCTGATCAATGCTAGCAGCCTGAACAAGAAACTCCCCTCCCTACAAACCCTTCTCACCCCGGAGGACAGGGGTGGCTGTGTAGCAACAGAGACATGATTTAAAGGACCAGAGAGCACTCTAGCTGTGTAGGGGTATAACACATTCTATACTTTTAGACTAGGAGGATAAAAAAGGTGGAGGTGTCTCAACCTACATCCAGAAGAGACTCGTATCAAGGCTGGTAAAGCAGCAGGATGCACTAGGGCTTCTTCATGTCCAAATAACCATGAGAAAGGTCCCGCACCATATATTACCTAGCTATAGAACTCCCTCTATGACAAAAGAAAGACACAATTCCTGTGTACAGGACTAGCATCACTCAGTTTTAAACCCAGTACAATATTCCTAGGTGATCTAAAACATCCAACTATAGACTGGGAAACCTACACCACCACCACTAGTGCACACGTACAGAGATTTCTGGACTTTGTCAATACAAACACCCTCAAACAATTGGAGTACCTACTAGGGGAATAAAATCTTGGATCTTGTCCTTACTAATATGGGAGCAACTTAAACCATCCCTTGCATATCTTCATCACTTGTTAGGCCTATAAAGCAGTCTCCTTTGAAATAAAACCAAAACGAGAGATCTCTTTCACCCACAGTACCTTTAGAAATTTCTTTAAGACAAAGTAGCTATTCTTAAGCAATACACTAGTATGCTTCAAATGCACACAAAACCCAGTTAACTCCACTAAATACACTGAACTGTACATCACCATACTACAGTAGCATGTAAACAGTTACAGAGATGCAGCTACATGCTTTAGGAATACAAGCAGGACAAGCTTCAGGAACAAACCCACATGGTGGAACCATAATATCAACACAATATCAACAAGCTTTTTAATAAAAGGAAAATAATTTTGGCCAAAAGTAAGAAGAGTAATTCCCAGAATGTTACAGCCCTTGTCACTAAAATAAACAACTCCAGAACTTATTAAAATTCATCAAAGCTAAGTCTGAGACTAAAATACCTACTCAAGCCAAAGACCATCACAATGCATTTTTTTAGTTGTGTCTGTCATCTCAAAAGCACAACTCAGCAATACATTAAGCTGTTTGTGAACCATGTCATCTACAGTGAGGCTGAAGATATAGCAAAGCTACTGGCTTGTAAATTCATCTCCAACTTTACCCTAACCCTCTTCCATCTGTCTCTCAAGATATACCTGAAACTGGCTTGCCTCCAGCTACCACACAAGTCTAATTCCTAAAAGTGCTAGCAAAAGCTCAAAATACTGCATCAAAGGGTCCTGACAATATCCCTGGATGCATCTTAAATAGCATGAAGCATGATTTGGCCACACCCCTAATACTGGTCAGTCTCAACCTCCATACAGGTTTTGTACCATGTGAATGGAGAATGGCTACAATCATTCCCCTTTCACAAGTGTAGATCTTCCACAGACCCAAGCAATTACAGACACAGGTCTGACCAGCCTCATATGCAAAGCCATAGAAGACTTGACTTAACATGGAATTAGTCAGGACATAGGGAACCTCCAAACACTGGTCCAGTCTCAATTTGGAATCATCAAGGGCAGGACATGTTTACTCAAATTGATGGACTTTTTTGAAAAGGTCATCAAAGCAATGGATGAAGGCAAAATGGTACATACTGCAT
>NC_056741.1:749101208-749111803 GCF_019279795.1 Protopterus annectens
CACACACAAAATTATCTAGTGACTGCTAAAGGCATGCCATTGCTGACCTTAGGATATGCACTACTGGAAGAGTGATAGAGGGCAGACAAAAAGCCCTCCCACAGGAAGCAGGTACCAATGCCAATGGGGGACTGTTGGTACAGTCTGCATATTAAGATTACCCCTCAGTAATGGAGTTTAGAGGTCATGCCGCTAATGCTCCCATGGACTTTTTGCAGAAAGATAAGACAGTCTCAAAGTTTGGAAGAGAAGCCTGCCTGCTTTCCTGAGGAAGGAAGTGCAACCTGTCTGAACTATATTTATTGGACTCGTACATGAAAACCAGAGGGATTCTACCAGTTACTGCAGGCCTTTTGTAGAACATTCATATATGCCTAGTCAAGGAATACATGCAACTGCAGGACTGAGAAACTGTTTCTTAATTTTGCCAAGGGAAATTACCTGCTTGGCACTGCATTACTTAGTTTATCCAAGAAATCTCAGTGAGAAAGAGACTATAATTACTACTACATATTTTTGGAATGAAATAACTCATTTCCTGTTTACATTTGAAATTTTCTTGTTTGCTATCAGTAAAGCTTTATTCATTTCTGAACTCTATGGTACATGCTATTTACAGATATTAAACAACAAGATGTATCATAGCATATATACATACATCTATATTTTCTGTATCTATCCATTCTATCCATCTGTGTGGGCCAACGTGTCCATTGCTGTAAGAAAGTCCTTCAATATCGCACAGCCTACAAACAAAGGGATTGTGTCTCGATTAGGGATGCCATTTTTCCCCATTATTCAGGGCTCATTAGGAAAATCATTGAGTATAATGTCACCTTTGGCATGTATTTGTTCAGACACGTGCAACAACTGGAACACTCACAGAAACAACTTACTAAAAGGATACATGGCCTAAAACAACATATCTTACGTGGACCTACTCAAAGTCCTTTCACTGTACTAGGTACTCTACAGACTGCTAAGAGGTGACCTGTGTCTGGTATACAAGGCATCCTCCGACGCAATACTGATGGATTTTACTGCACAACAATAAGTCAAATGGCATCAGAAATACTCAGGGCCAGGGATGTAAACCTCTTCTGCAACATCACCAGAATGGTTTGGATGGACAGGTTTATGTCACAGAGGATACTGCCATGCTGGAACAGCCTCCCTGGCCACATAAAACAATGCTCATCCCTGTCCATATTTAAAAGTAACTTAAATTTGTGGATGGAAAAAAAAATTTACCCCAGAACTGCCCCCTGTACTAATGGACAGAGGCAGCTCCTAAATGCTTTATCCCATGCATGTGTCCCCCTGAAATTATCGATGGTTTGATCCCAGTTATTCTCTTTAGGGTAATATTTAATTATAGACCATGGGATGGGTATGGCCAATCTCTAACCAAATGGGATAGGTTAATTCAGGCACAAAAAGGGAAGCTGGCTGTGCTTAAATGGTCTGCAAAGGACAGCTAGCTTAGTTTTTTTACCTATGAACCTTTACAAAGACACAGATTATATATAAAGAACACACTATCTAGCAAAAAAAAAAAAATGAGAATAATACTAATGATATTAAAGAATGAATAAATCATTTTAATGGGTAATTAATAGTTCAAAAATCCAACAATCCCCACAGACCCAGGTTTCACCTAATATGGCTTTCTGAATTTAAGAAGGAATAAAAAGACACCACCCAACAACATTTAAACTGCATCTAATACATACATCAGCCATTTAAATATATTTAATTCATAAAATATATGTATAAAGACATAATAAAACAGTCTCATTTCTAAAGGTACATTTTATCAAATAATTTAAGCAATACCGAGATAACATAACTTACAAAAATAATTGCATTTATCTGCCCTATACATATTTGTGTGCGTAGATTATATAGATATCTGTACTACATGTTTGCAGATGACTATGCAGCTAAAATAAAAATGCACCATTCTCTGAAATGCTTCCAAACCAAATATTCCAAACTACTGTTATACCTGCAGCACATACACATCGGGATGCCGAGGTTTGTAAGACTTTAAAATAGTCTCCTTACTTTTAATGGACTAATGATTCAGTAACCTCCTTCGCTCAACTTCCTTTTGAATCTAGAGAAAAACATATTTTATATGATAAACAGCTTGCAGAGTACACAGTAAAACGTTACTAACATATATTAATCATAATGTTTGAAATACACACTATGTTGTCAGGGAAAACAGAGGTCAGTTCTGGTATACCCTTTTCATTTGAATTATGTTGTATTCAGTTTTATATCTTCATTTCTGATACAGAGCCTATGCCCAACTAATCAGCAGTTCAAGGCTGCATGTACCTGCAATGTAGTATTGCAACTGTCACAGGTAAAAGGTAAGTGTAAGCATAGTTCTTCTAAAAGCAAAATTAAGTCTAAGACTTCAAAAAAAAAACAAAACAGTGAGGAGAAAGAGGATGAAGCAGCATAAATGAGAAACAAAAAAGTTGTGTTAACCACCAGTGGGGGGGGGGGGGGGGGGGTGAAGCAAAAAAAAATCAAGTTTATAAACCTGAAGAAGTGAAAAGTAAATGAAGTTTAATACTGTTAGAGGATATTGAATGGTCATCTCTGTGCAGGTTGTACATCATGTGAATATTTAGCTACAGCTACTATTGATCTGGGACAGAATCAGCTGTCTGAGGATCTGAGTGTTCTCTGTGCAGGTAATACATTGTGTGCACATTTAGTTACAGACACTAATCTGAATACTACCGATCGGAGACAGAATCAACAGTATGAAGATCTGAGTGTTCTCTGTGCAGGTTACACATCATGTGCACATTTAGTTACAGACACTAATCTGAACACTACCGATCGGAGACAGAATCAGCTGTCTGAATATCTGAGTGTTCTCTGTGCAGGTAATACATCGTGTGTACATTTAGTTACAGACACTAATCTGAACACTACCGATCAGAGACAGAATCAGCTGTATAAAGATCTGAGTGTTCTCTGTGCAGGTTACACATCATGTGCACATTTAGTTACAGACACTAATCTGAACACTATTGATCAGAGACAAAATCAATTGTCTGAAGATCTGAATGTTCTCTGTGCAGGTAATACATTGTGTGCACATTTAGTTACAGCCACTAATCTGAACACTACCAGTCTGAGACAGAATCAGCTGTCTGAAGATCTGAGTGTTCTCTGTGCAGGTAATACATCGTGTTCACATTTAGTTACAGCCACTAATCTGAACACTACCAGTCTGAGACAGAATCAGCTGTCTGAATATCTGAGTGTTCTCTGTGCAGGTAATACATCGTGTGGACATTTAATTACAGCCACTAATCTGAACACTACCAGTATGAGACAGAATCAGCTGTCTGAAGATCTGAGTGTTCTCTGTGCAGGTAATATATCGTGTGAACATTTAGTTACAGCCACTAATCTGAACACTACCAGTCTGAGACAGAATCAGCTGTCTGAATATCTGAGTGTTCTCTGTGCAGGTAATACATCATGTGGACATTTAGTTACAGCCACTAATCTGAACACTACCGATCTGAGACAGAATCAGCTGTCTGAAGATCTGAGTGTTCTCTGTGCAGGTAATATATCGTGTGAACATTTAGTTACAGCCACTAATCTGAATGCTACTAATCTGAGACAGAATCAGCTGTATGAAGATCTGAGTATTCTCTGTGCTGGTAATACATAGTGTGCAGATTTAGTTACAGCAACTAATCTGGACACCAATGATATGAAACAGATTAATCAGTTTGAAGACCTGAGTTTCAGAAAGGAATGATGCTGTCTAAAAGATCTGCAAAATGCATGGCTTATATGTGAGAGAAAAACACAACATCTAGGTCTGCCCTCTATGCTTAATGGAAGTTAACAATTTGACCTTGCAGTAAGTTGCGAGTTACAGAACCATTGCCAACTGCTATGTCTTCCTGCTGCTTAAGCATTAATGCATTTATCTGCATAAGGAAGTGGTGTATATAAACAGCAACATGTGAATGTGTGTGTGTGTGTGTGTGTGTGTATGTGTGTGTGTGTGTGTGTGTGTGTGTGTGTGTGTGTGTGTGTGTGTGTGTGTGTGTGCGCACATGCGCATGTGTGCGTGCATGCATACGGCCAGTACACATCAAGAGGGTAAAAGGTTTTCTGTATACATGAAGAAGAATGTTTATAAAGTAGGCAGACTTTTAAAGGAGGCACAAAGGCAAGACACTAAACTCAATTATATCACATGATATGGTGGGAAGTGCAATTCAGGAATGTTAGTACTAACAGAAGGAGGTGCGTGTCCCTGATCCACATAATCTGTGAAATCTTAAAGAAGTCTTGACAGGTAACCAAGTGAAAGTTCTGTCAGATTTAAATCATACCAAGCAGATATGAAGCACTGAAGAAAAAGGCAAGAAGAACAGGATATACTTGAAAAAAAAAGTGCTGTAATAAAAAGAATCAGAAAGAGGACATGTATTTCCTGTGGATCAGAAAAGGAAAGCCTGAGACAATGTGTACATATCATCTTAAACCAGAAAATGAACAGAGAGATATTAAAAGAAAGCAGACGCAGGCTTTTATGAGTATTTTTTTGAGAGAGGGTTTCGGGGGGGGGGGGGTTAAAACAATTGTACTTTTACTCTGCTATTGTGCAGCTACTGTATAAACGTTTTTCACCAATGCTAAAAACGGATAAAGAGATCACCCAACAATGGAATACTCCATGATGAGTTCTCCACAGTTACAGACTGTGCAGATGATGATGCGAGTACAGTGGTAAAAACAGGGATGATCCGGTGTGATTCAGTGGCAGAAGGTTAAACTGTTGGAGTCACAGAGGAACACATTTTATTTTGGAAAAAATTAGGAAAGAAAAAATAGGAGCAGATGGACTTTACAGAAGGTACTATAAAATGGATGTGAAGGCAGCAGACAAGAAAACAATACATGTGAGTATTTTATTTAAAGGTAGCAGAGCACCCTTTTCATTTATATATACACACATACACGCATATTACAGTATTTATTATATTTATATATATATATATATATATATATATATATATATATATATATATATATATATACATACATACATATATATATATATATATATATATATATATATATATATATATATATATATATATATAATCACACAAAGACATACTCGGAGGCTGTGATCAAAAATCTACCAAAACAGCAGAGGCCACCAAAGCAGACACCCAAACAACTACCACCTCAGGACCCAACACATGCAACACATAGACCACACAGTCAGAGTGTCAAACAGTCACAGCCCTTAAGGCCAAACACAATGCCAGACACACTCGTCATTGATGACTCCATAGTCAGACACACTGGCGTCCCGCTCACCAGACTGAGTAAGGAGAAGGTCACAGTAAGCTGCCTGTCGGGCGCTAGAATCCGCCACATAACGCAAGCACTCAGGTCTCTCAACAGCAGGTACAAGTATGACTCAGTCATTGTCCACGCTGGTGTCAATGACCTGAGACATACCTCCTTGGACTACATGAAAAGAGACATTGAGGAGCTCTCTGGTTATGTAGCCCAAGCAGGTATGACCCTGACCTTGAGCAGTATCCTACCTTCACCTAGAATGATGCCACAATACAGTGATAAGATGATCAGCTTTAATAACTGGCTTAAATTCTGGTGTCATTCAAAGGGGATCCAATGTCTGTCTGCCTGGGATGACATGCTGGACAAGCCACGCTGTCAAGGGACGGCTTGCACCTGTCACCCCTGGGCTTCCGGATATTGGCAAAGGCTCTTGCCACCCCATAGTGCCTTTTTAGGCAAGGCTCAAATTCTAAACCTACCACCCTAGAACACAAAAAAGGAAAAACTAAGGGTAATGCTGCTCAATGCCAGAAGTCTCAATCTCAAGATGCATGCACTCGAGGCCCTTCTCAGTATGGAGAACATCGATGTCTGTGCTGTGACAGAAACCTGGTTCAAGGCTCCTGAGAGCACCCCAGCACTATCAGGTTTCACCTCATATCATGCGTTCTGGCCCCAAAATCCGGACAACACCAAGAAAGGAGGGGGGGGTGTCCATATTCATAAAGGACACCCACACCTCAAGGTTGGTGGCAACGCGATGCATCGGAGACCATCCAGGTGCAATTAACCATAGGCAAGACTGCTCTGCAATTTGTAGCATGTTACAGGCCACCCTCTCAAACTCAGGAACCTCGCATGGCCTTCCTGAAAACACTGGAGGGGATAAATGTATCTCCAAACACCATCATACTAGGTGACTTCAACTACCCTAATATAGACTGGGAACACTACTCAAGCCCAAACACTCTAGCCCAAAGGTTCCTGGAGTTCATAAACTCAAATGCCATGGAACAACTAGTCACCATCCCCACAAGAGGAGATAACATACTTGATCTCATCATCACGAACATGGGATCACAATGTTCAACACCGGAAGTATACCCCTCACTGGTGAGATCAGATCATAAACTAATCTCGCTGGAGGTCCTCATCCCGCCCCCACCTGAAATAAAAAGACCACAGTGAAAAACTTCTCAAAAGCCGACTTCACACTTCTAATAACTAGTGTGGTCTCCTTTAAGGCCCCTGAGCCAGTGGTAAACATTACTCAAACCGCTGAATCACTTACAAATGCCTTCTACCAGCATCTACAGGACTGCATGGATCAGGCAATCCCAAACAAAACTAAGACTCTTTGTACCAAAGGCAAGCGTCCAGTCTGGTGGACCCCAGCCATAAACAAGCTCTACAACAAAAGGAGGAAGCTACTACAAGATAGAGCAAAATCCTTGAAAGGTAAGATACCTTTGATCATTATAAGTAAAAAACTAAGAGTTCTCATAAAATCATCCAAGGCAAATTTTGAGAGAAAAATCGCCAAGGACTCAGAAGACAATCATAAGGCCTTCTTTAGCTATGTTAGAAACCTAGGAGGAAACTCCCAGATATGCTCAGAATTAGTTCAAAATGATGTGAAGATTACTGAACCTACACACATTGCCAACATACTGGCTGACAGGTTCAGTGCAAACTTCTCCCCCCCAAAAGGAGAGATATCTATACCAGAGGATTGTAGCCCCCCAAACATCTCCAACGCCAGGTGAGAACTGCTCTCTCCAAGGCAAAAAACACAGCATCCATGGGACTGGATGGTGTCCCCGGCTGTGTGCTCCACGAACTCAATGAGGAATTAAACCCGCAGTTAGGACAGCTGTTTAATCTTAGCATCACCTCAGGATATGTACCCAAGGAGTGGCGCACGGCGACTGTGGTCCCACTTCACAAGGGCGGTGCCTCCACCGACCCTGGAAATTACCGTCCCATTAGCTTGACAAGCCTTATCTGCAAAGCCATGGAGAGGATCATAATGGAACTCATAAATAAAGACATAGGGAACTTGCAGACTTTGGATCCAACCCAGTTTGGCTTTGTCAAAGGCAGATCATGCCTTTTAAACTTGGTTGACTTTTTCAAAACAGTCACCAAGGCCATTGATGAGGGAAAGGCAGTCCATACAGCCTACCTCGACCTGGCAAAGGCCTTCGACACATTACCCCACTCAGGTATCATCAAAAAACTCATCAGCTTGAATGTAAACCCATACATCACAGGATGGGTTGCAAACTGGCTAAGTGACAGAACCCACAGGGTCAGAGTTGCTGGAGCCATGTCAGACTCAAAGCCTGTCACAAGTGGTGTCCCACAGGGCTCAGTCCTGGGTCCACTCTTGTTCGGCATCTACTTTTCTGAAGTACAAGCAAACACAGAAGGGTTATGGCTGACAAAGTTTGCAGATGACTGCAAACTGGGCGCCATAGTCGAAAACACTTCTGACACAGATATCCTTCAGAAGGGCCTCACAGAAACGGATAACTGGTGCCAGAGCCATGGCCTAAAGTTAAACGCCAAGAAATGCATAGTCATACCCTTCGGGAAAAACAAGGTTACCCCTAGCTACCATATAGGTGGCAATCCACTGAGCACAGAAGAAGTCATCAGGGACCTGGGGACCCAGTTTGACACTAGCCTTTCGTTTGACACTCATGTTGCTAAAGTAGTCAGGAAAACCTTCTACATTTCCCACCTGATCATGAAGGGATTCACATCTAGATCAAGGGAGGTCATCATCCCCCTGTACTCATCACTCATTAGACCTATGATTGAGTACAATGCCCCATTCGGAATGTATCTGGCCCGACACCTGCAGCAGCTGGAAAGGCCCCAAAAGTTCCTCACCAAAAGGATAAAGGGTCTCAAAAATATGTCTTATGCTGCCCAACTGAAAGAACTCCAGCTCTATTCAGTCTCATACCGCTTGCTCAGAGGTGACCTGTGCCTGACATATAAGGCCATGTCAAACCCAGATTTGATGAATATGCTTCACCTCAAAAATCTAGATCCTCAGAACCACAAGGGTGGGAGACTTAAACCTTGACACGGTTATTAATAGAATGTGCTGGAGGGACAGATTCATCACCCAGAGACTCCCTATGCTGTGGAACAAAATCCCGGTACATGTGAGGCAGAGCACCTTGCTGGCCTTGTTCAAGAGGAATCTTGACCAATGGATGGGAGATCTCAGATATACCCCAGGGATTACTTCAGTGTCACTGCTTGACAGAGGCACATCAAAATAATAGGCATAGTTTTATTCAAACTAAAGGGGTGGCAAAAGCCACATAACTATGGGCTAGGCTTATAAATGCCCTTGGGCAGATAGCCTAGTATGAACCTATGAAGCTATGAACCTATATATACACACATACATATATATATATATATATATATATATATATATATATATATATATATATATATATATTAGATATAGATATAAATACAGATAGATATGTTTGTGTGTGTGTGTGTGTGTGTGTGTGTGTGTGTGTGTGTGTGTGTGTGTGTGTGTGTGTGTGTGTGTGTGTAAATATATATTTTAAGCAGAAGGCAAACTAACAATTCAGAGAGGCAAACTCTTCATCAGACTATGGAACGTGAACAATGAACAAGTTTATGTTTAAACGCAAAACAAATCTGGGCAGCTGGCTGGATTCACATCAAAATATCTCCAGTTTGCCTCTGGCTCCTTCTGTCCATCTCTTCCCCTCCACAACACACTTCTTGAACCACTGCTTTAGGAATAAAACTTCCCCTGCAGTTACAGGCTGTCTGTGACCCACAGGGCCACATCCCTCCTTTATATACAGGCCAACATTTGTGACCCACATGGCCACAGCCCTCCATTATAAACAGGCCAACATCAGTGATCCACAGGGCCACAGCCCCCTTTTATATACAGGCTGTTTGTGATCCACATGGCCACAGCCCTCCTTTATATACAGGCCAACTTCTGTGATTCACATGGCCACAGCCTTCTTTTATATACAGGCCAACTTCTGAGATTCACATGGCCACAGCCCTCCTTTATATACATTAAACTAAGCCGGCAATTGCTGTTAAACGAGTCTCTCTACATAATTCAGACATAGCTTTCTTTTCTTAAAGAAAGGAAAATTTTCTGTAGAGGAATATATAAACACATTATTTACAAGGCATAACTTTAACACATTATATATCTCAATACTGTTTATAATATTAGTTATACAACATCAGTTTAGACATGTGCTAGGGCAGACCCATCACACTAAGTGACAACACACACACTTATGCAACACCTATATTTATGTATACATGGGTCTATATTATGAAACCAAAAACCCATTACAGTGAATATCACAACACTGGCACACATAGCCCAAACCATAAATATGCCGAACCCCCTAAACCGCGAAATTTAAAATCTCGAATCGTCATAGTCAGCCAACACCACCGCGAGCTACATACTACGTACCCAAACATAATAAATAAAACACATACATACACTAACCAAACCCTACTTCTAACCCTACACTAAACCTTGTATACATTACTATCTATGCACTAACCTTAACCCGCACCCTAACCCTAAGGTCCATAACTTTCGCACACTTACCTTACAGAGCTATACCGCAGACAGGTCAACCATGACAGTTCGACATTTTATTATTTGTGGTTTTGGATGTTCCCCATTACCGTAGTTCACGCTATAGGTGTTGCTCAATTCCGATTCACTCGAACAGATCTTCAGTCTTCTAATATAGACCCGTATACATGCATACATATACATATATAAATATTTTCATGCTTACATATTTATGTCAATAAAATGTGCATGCACGAGCACACACACACACACACACACACACACACACACACACACACACACACACACACACATTTACATGCTTACATATTTATGTCTGTAAAATGTGTACACACACGCACACACACACACACACACACACACACACACACACACACACACACACACACACACACACACACACATTTACATGCTTACATATGTTGTTGTTGTTGTGTCTTTCGGCTTTTCTCGGTTAGGGGTCGCCACAGCAGAACTCCGGTCCACTAATGATTGGCAGTAGATTTTTACGTGCCGAGTTGCCAGCTCTGAGTTTTTGCCCAAAACTCTGATCAAGACAACATCTTACTGTGAGGCT